>NW_017729007.1:2498493-2503067 GCF_001723915.1 Gavialis gangeticus | reverse complement strand
GATGGAGAGTCCACAGCTTCCAAGGCAGTCTATTGGACTGCCTCACTGTGCTAACAGCGAATCCTTTTTTTCTCGATATACAATCTAAAACTACTTTGCTGCAACTTCAAGTCATTGAACTTGAAACTTTTGCTACACTGCAGCAAAACAAAGAAGGTTTTTTCCCCGTTCTTTATGGCAGCTCTTCAAGAATTTAAAGACTGCTATTATGTCCCCTCTTAAGCACCTTTTCGACAGGCTGAACCTGCCTAACTCCTTCAGCCTCTCCTCAAAGGACTTGTCTTCAAAGCCATTTATCATTTCCGTGGCCTCCCTCTGGACCATCTTTAATTTATCCACATGCTTTTTAAAATGTAGAACCAAAACTGTACACAAAATTCTTGTCCCAGATAGGCCAAACCAGTGCCAAATAGACACTAATGCCTATCATGTCCTGAGCCTAATGCTTTTATTGATGCATCCCAAAACCACATTTGCCTTTTGGAAAGCTGCATCACATTGCAGACTTACATTGAGTCTGTGATCTACCAAGACTCCCAGATCCAGCTTCGTAGTGCTGCCATCCATCCAGGTGTCACCTATTTTGTATTTATATTTTTTTATTATTCTTCCTGAGGTATAGCATCTTTCATTTGTCCACATTGCACTACAACCTGCTAGCCATGTGTTGATAAGTGGTTGTCATTGAAAAGATGACTGTTTCTTAGCAAGACAGTTACTTTTTCAATCAAAACAAAAGAAGATCAAGACAAGTTATCAAAGAGGCCCTGATTCTGATAATGTTACTGTGCTGGGGACATCTACACATGATATTAATTTGCAGTAGGCTTACTGTGCAGTTAGCCTTCCCTGGGAGCACATCTACATGTACACCCTGTTGGGAGCAGATTTGCTCCCAATGGAAACAGCTCAGTACAGGGCTACTCCTGCCCTGCTCTGCCTGTGATGGCCAGAACCAAAGGGGTTAATGAACAAATTATAACAAAAAATATTTGTTCCTTGAGAGCATCTAACAATGGCATATAGTTAATATTGGCTAAGGCAAAGCTTGCAAGATTGTTTCCCGCAGACGTATCCTGTCTGTCATAAGCATAACCGTAATGTTAAAATTAACCGTCTATACCAATCATAACACTAACATGGGCCCCAAGAAGTGGAACTAGAAAACAAAATTGCAAACTTTAGCTGACCTCACAGTTTTTGCTTAAAGGTCAGTAAAATTGACAAACCTGACCACAAGGTATAATTAACACATTTCAAAAAATTCCAAGTGGGTTGAATTTAGGCGGGAAAAAATGCTAATCTCAGACCTCAAAGTCAGGTGGTGTAATTTTCTTATTGAGTAAACCCAATTTTAGGCAGTAACCTTTTATGATAATTTCTAACACCTTTTAACCCCATAGGGTAACAGCTGTAGGATAAGATTGTGAGTGGTTCTAAAGCCAACAGTTTAGCATAGAACAAGATATAAAGGAACGCGCACGTCAGGTGACCAGTAGGAAGGATGGAATAGAATGGTCATTGCTGTTCCAAACCCAAACTCCAGACTCCCAGTGTGAGCAAGGACCAGATCCTGACTGAGGGACCTTCCCTGGTGCTCCCTCCGACAGCATTGATCAGGGACGCCTGACTTTGCTGGATCAACTTGACATGTACTTGGCACTGAGGGACTATCAATAAGTTGCCAACCGAGTAGGAACTCTGTTTCAATTTGTCTGTCTGTTTTTATTATCACTGCCAATTTTTAACTTTTATTGTTATATTGTCTGTTTATTAGTTTAACCTTTTTATTAACTGTTATATGTGTAAACCATATTTTGCTGTTAAAACATATTTTGCTATTTTGTTGCTATAAGTAAAATTTATCTTTACTGTTACAAGTGAAACTTGTCTTTGCTTCACTCCCAACTCCGCCTCCTTGATCCCGAACCAAACAGCTCAGTGGCTGATACATTTGCAGCGCCCAGTCGGCCTGCAACCAAATTGATACACTCACAGTGCCCAGTTGGCCTGTGACATCTGCCCCCCTGCAACATCAAGGGGGAGCTCCAGGCTCCTTAGGTGCTAGCCTGGGGCCTGCAAGGGGCATGGGGTTAGTCCTAGTGGGCACAAGGCCAGGAGAACTCTGCTGGCTGCTTCACCATCTGTCTCCTGGCCTCCATAAACATTGGGAGGGGACCTAAAGTGCACTGAGCTGGGATGCAGCTGCACCTTCAGTGGGCAAAGCTCTTTTGGCCCATGCCCATTGGGATACACAGCTGCCAGAAAGCCCCCTGGGGGGTTCACTAGGAGCTACCCCAGGTGTAAGAAAGCTGTCAGCAAGCCTCCTGCTGTATGGGGGATCATGGGGCTCACTGTCAGCTGCCCTACTTCTCACAGAGCTGGCTGCTCTGGGGGAGTGAGTAGGGGCTGGAACACCAAGAAGACCTTCTCTAGGAGGCAGGTGGCAGCTGGGCTCCCAGCCCATGCCCACTCCCCAGAGCAGCCAGCTCCGTGCTTCACAAAGTTGCTCCAGGGGGTGGGCAGGGACTGGATTTCCAGCCCCTGCTCACCCTCCAGAGCTGCCAGATCTGCATCTGGAGCCAGGAACTGGGACAGGGGGCAGAAAATTCCCCAGTCCCAGTGCTGATTGGCTCCCAGCTGATTGGCTCCCAGTAAATTAGCTTCCAGTCAGAAAATATACAAGTGTTACTATGCAGTAGCCTAATTTATTGTGGAGTAAGGCATCTCTTTGTAATGGACATTGTGCTCCTAAGTCATTTAAACACCCTCTGTGAAATGTCTCAAATATATTTTTAATACAGAAATGCTTAGATGCCCCATTAAGATCTTGGACATGTGTTTTCTATGTACAATGTTAACACATGGGTAAATTTAGTTCCTGTCCCAGGGAACTTAAAATCTAAGAAGGCAAGTGATATGCCAAAATAAAAGGAAAGAAGAAAAGGAAAGTATAAAATATTGCTATTTTGTTTTGGAAACATACACTTCCATTATTTCCTAAATTTTTGTTATATGAACGTGTAAAGAAATACCACCTTTTTGTTGCTGTTTCTCAGTCTATGCATAATGTTCTGGCTGATTTCCTGTAAGTGTCATAGCACAGGTGGGTCTAGAGAAGAAAACAGTGAAGCTAGCAGGATTGTAAGCAAAGGTATATCGTGGCATGAAGCCCGAAATCACTTGTGGGCTGAAAGTGCTCCATTGAGTCTGCTACTGAATATGGACACACATACGTTAGGGCCCATTTCAGTAGGAGAATGTTTGAGAAAGGCAGCAACTGCTAAGTCCTAATTGTTTCATGTGAATGACTTGGGAACCATACACATGTAACAAAACTGCTTGATCTTGAACACTGGGTGAAGCAGGATGAAAGTTCAAATGTTTTGCTGTATTTGACAGACAAGGTTATTTGAGTGAATCTGTTATCTTTTATCAGACCAACTTAAATAGTTGGGGAACAATTTTTAAGCAAGCTTTCGGGTTCAAAAACCCTTCATCAGGCTAAGGAAGTTTCAGCAGTTGGTGTGTGCTCTTCCCAGATGGAATGAAAAGTAAAGAAGCCAGAGGCTGGGCTGGTATGCATACAAGACAGGCAGTCAGTGAAGATGTAGACTGAGGCGTCAATGGGTGAGAGACAGGCTGGGTTAGGATGGGGGGGGCAGGGGAAGAGAGAGAAGGTGTATGAATAGTGGAGAAGTAACTGGGGAGTCAGATGTAAGGCAGGTTATAATGTGTCATGAATCCAATGTCTATATTTAGTCCATGATTTTTAGTATCCAGGAGGTTGATGAAGTGGAGTTCATAGGCTCGTCTCTGGGAAGTGTTTTGTAAGTTTCCTTTGAGGATCAGGACTGAGAGATTGGAGAGAGAGTGGTTTTCTTGTGAGAAATGTGCCTCTACCGGTAATTAGGTATTCCTGTCTTCGATAGATTTCTGGTGTATGTTCATTCTGGTGTGCAGTTGTTGTTTCGTCTCTCCTGCATATTTTCCATCTGGTCATTTGGTGCAACCTACACCCTTGCTATATTTGAATTGTTCCTAGTACATTTACATGTAACTATTAGAACTTAATATTCCCTTCCCTTTTTAAACATTCCCCTTTTGAAAAGACTCCAAATCATTGTATGCCCATACTCACTGTTGGCAAAATGATGCTGTGAAGGCCTCAAGAGATAATAGTAGTTAAGCAGGGATGGTCAAAAGTAAAGATCTATGGTGGTTAAGAGTGAGTGGATTTAAAGAGAGGTGGTTTCATGTGGTTTAAGTGACAAGCAAGCATCCTAGATTTCTCTGATTTAAAAATAAAATCCCAATTTCCAGTTTTAAAAAAGTAACCCAAATACATATTTTCCCATGATTAAAATGAAAAGGCATTTGGTTTTGGGGTTACTTTTTTTTTTACTGGAAATTGGGGATTTTTTTAAATCAAAGGAAACCAGGATCCCTGCTTGTCACTTAAACCACATTACTCCCTCTCTTTAAATCCACTCACTCTTAACCACCATAGCCCTTTGCTTTTGACCATCCCTGCTTATCTACTATTATTTCTTGATGCCCGCACAGCACCTTTT
>NW_017729007.1:2487601-2493493 GCF_001723915.1 Gavialis gangeticus | reverse complement strand
CCCTTTGCTTTTGACCATCCCTGCTTATCTACTATTATTTCTTGATGCCCGCACAGCACCTTTTTGCCAACAGTGGATATGGGCATGCAATTATTGGGTATGCACATACAATTATAAATATTAGTGGTGTTTCATTTTAATCATGGAAGAATGTGGATTTGGGGTTACTTTTTTTAACCAAAAATTGGGGATTTTTTTAAATCAGAGAAAACCAGGATCCCTGGTGACAAGCAAGAAACATGAGTTTATCCTATGTTTTTCTACTCAGAAACTGATACAAATAAAAGCCCAAATCCCATTCCAGTTTTAGATGGGTAAATAGCACTTACAAGGCTGACTTCAGAGGTATAAGAAACATTTTGGGCTACTTATGCAGAATTTAGAATCTGTTCCCTCTGGGAAGGCATGTAACCCACAAGAAACAGAGAAACAGAGAAGAAGGGTCTTGCTGCCTTTAGGCCTCTAGCGCTGTGCCCAGGGTACATACCTGAGGGACTTAAACCTACATCTCCTACTTCCTAACAAAATGCCCTTACCACCAAGGTATGGCCAAAGGTATCCACTACCATTCCTGCAGAAGCTGCCCCACTAAGCACACATTATTCTCTCTCATTAACATAAAGCGGTGGGATTGCTTCTGAGCCAGTAGAGGCCAGAGAAAAAGCAGGGGTCAGAACCAGGAAGGGTAGAAGGTGTTCTTGGTTGTGTTCAGCCCATGGCTTAGTGTTAGGACACTTTGCTTGAAACCAAAAAATAGAGGTTAAATTTTTCACATTCCCCCAAATTTGAGTAGGTGCTTTAACCACTGGGCTCAAACTTGGGAAGTCCTTCTTCTTCCTCCCATATTAACCAATTGCCACATGTGCAGTTTTTTCTTTACACATTGTTCTGGATGTAATAGAATGACAACAGAGTGTAAATGGATCTCTTCTGAGACTGCTTAGAAGGGTGAGGTGAGCTGCTGGGGGATCTAATTCTAAGTGACTCAAAATGTCACTTACAAAATTAACTTACCCTGCACAGGTGACATTTACCTGCATGAAGTGGAACAACAGTGCAGAACAGTGAGTGCATCTAAAGAAGACACTTTACTGTTCAGTAGATTAATTGACTGTGTGGTAAAGCATCAACATCTATGCATGCAAGTGCTATCTGCACAGTCAGTTACTCTACTGCATGGTTAATTTGCTACCTGCAGGTACAAATGCAGGTAGCAAATTAACCACATTGTAATTATTGCGCAGAAGGGCATGTGTACATGCCAACTACCACCAGGGGTCAGCCTCACCACCTGCGTACCACCCTTAGGCTAGCCCCAGGGCCATGGGGTTCACAGCTTTTCCCATCCCCAGGGTTTGGCCAGGTGACTTACCATGGTCCCTGGACACCTGTGTGTGCATGAACCCTGATCTGAAGGCAGGCAGCACACAGCCCCCCTGGTATAGTGTATGTTATCTCCTGGAGATCTGTGGTGCTCTCCAGGATGTGCTAGGGCACACTGTGCTCTGAGTCTATGACCCCTGGAGGTGATGGCAGGGTTCTGTGCCATGAACTTCCTCCAGTGCAACAGGACACTGGAAGGGACCCACATCCCCATCATCTGCCTGCCTAGTGGCAACCGCCCCTACTACAGTAAGTAGTACAGTAAGTAGTACAGTAAGTACTACAGTGGGGCTTTCACTCCATTTGCCCCAGACCATCAACAACCACTGGGGTGCCTTCACTGACATGACTGCAAATGCCCATGATGTCCACATCTTCTACAACTCCATCCTGACAGCCCTAGTGGAGAGTGGGCACTTTGTGTTGGGGTGCCAGACCTCCAGCTGGCTGGGGTGGTGGTCCTTCTCCTTCTCATTGGGGACCCCATCTACCCACTCCCTTCAGATCCCCCCAGCTCCCCCCAGCTACACTGGCCAACTGGACCCCCGTTAGGCACATTTCAACCACTGTCTAGGCTCAACCCATGCAAAGGTAGAACATGCCTTCAGCTGCCTGAAAGGATTCTGGTCCACCCTCACAATCCAAATCAAGGTCATGGAGTCCAACATCCCATGGGTCATCGTCACAGTCTGTGTGCTTCATCTGTGAGACCCATGTGGAGCTTTTCCATGAGCTTTACTGTGGAGTTGACTAATTAGTTCCACAGGAAAGCGTCACCATCTACACGTGCCAGTATTAGGGAGCAGCAGAATTAATTAGCTGCACCCTAAGATAGTACTGTTGGGGACAGTATTATTTTAGGGCACAGTTACTTACCATGCCAAAGTGCACATGTAGATGGTGACTGGGGCTGGCTAGGGCATGAGGGTGCAAAAGTGTGGGAACTGCCTGTTGCCCAGCCCCACACTTCAGCACCCTTGTGCCCCAGGTAGTCCCTCTGCCACTAGATGCTGGCACTCAGAGCCTAGGGTTGCCCCCCACCCCACCGCCTGAAACCACTGGCAGCCCAGGGCTGCTCCGCCTCAGCTAAAACTATACAATCTCGGGCACAGTGCCTATGCATGTGCTCTGGTCCACAGCAGTTTGAGCATGTGTCATTAAGGTGCCATGATACATCCCACCACAAACTGTGCCAGAGTTTATCACATTGCCTCAGCAGCACACATAGATTAACCCAGTATCTGCTAAAATTATAATTTAATTTATAAATATTTTCTTTATTAGTATTCAAAATTTCACATTGGTCTGGTACTGCTGAATAGTTATTAAGCAGTTACTATGTCTCATTAAGCTTGGGGTCCTGTAATACAAAAATCATTTTTTAATGGTTTTTTTTGCCTGCATTGTTTTTCTTTAAGAGCACTCTCTTTTCAATAGCAATGCCCCTTTTAACAGCACACAAAGAGGACTGCAGAATAACTTAGCTTTAAAGAGCTCTGGGAAACATGATATACACAATTCAAATTGTGAAGGTGGTTGCTTCATATGACAGAACCATGCAGTGAGTTAGACACATTTAATATGAGGCCATTTATTGTTAGAAAATGGTACAGAAACAGAATGTCCATTTTGAGAGAGAAGTCTAGAAAGCTCTAATGCATATAAATGCCTCATTTTTGCTGAAAGGTGTTTTTGTCACTTAGACTGTACTGGGTTTTGTGTTGTTTTGTTCTTGAGATATAAAGCATTTTTCTGAAGCTGTGTATTTGGCATTCATATTGTGAGTGACGGATAACTACTGGAGTGAAAATGTTCATAAATATATAATTTAAACAGATGTGTACTATTCTTTTCTATAATGAAAGTGAACAAAAATAAAAATCAGTCAATCAAGGACAGCTTTAACATAAGTTTTTAAAAGATTACTGACACACTTTATTTAAGAAAGGGTGATATAAGCCTGCTGAACTTCAGCCATTCTACCTGGAAGCTAATATATATTTATGGAGGGTCAGTACTGGTTCTGGATAAATTATTTTTGTCAAATAATTTTTTTTTTTTTAAAAAGCAGTTTCAGTCAAACTGAAGGAATCTATAGATTCAGGTCATATTCACTGAATAGTTTCAACTGAAGCAATTTTTGAGGTTAGTCACAAAACAATGAAGAGCCCTCTTTTTATACGAGAGTTCAGTGGTGAGGACATTCAGCAAGGATGTAAGCACCCAGCTTTAAATTTTTCCTTTGCTTATTACACTTCTCACCTCTCAAGAACATGGCCCTAATACAAATCTCTCCTGTTGAAGCTGTTCTACTTTACATAACTATTTATCTATTCTTTGGGCAAGAGAGTGACTGCAGAACAGTTATGACCTAAGAGGTGGTGAATGTAGGTTGAACCTCTGCTCCATGGAGTATCGAATTATTTTATGCAGCATGGAAGAGTTTCAAGAGACAAGGTTAAATTAGACACCCCAGAGTCCCCTACAACTTGATAGTTAAGAGACTCTCCCAAGAAGTGAAGTGTGAAATATTTTGAAATCCCTGGGCTACAGTAGGCAGAGGGGGAACCTGGACCCAGTCCTCACATCACTTAATACTGTAGAGGCCATATGTCCTCTTTTTCAGTTATTATGTAAGTAATTATACAAAGTGAAACAATTATACACAGGAGAAACTAAACTTGGTTTCCTTACTAAATATCCTACCACTATGTGGCTAGGGTGTCCTTCTAACAGACAGGAAATGTGGAATAAAGCCCATTTAGATAAAAGAATTTTCATCTTGATTTTTCATTCTGGGTGTGTGCCTCCCCCACACTGGGTAGACTGTCTTTCTTTTGATTTACACTTTCTAGAACAATATATTCTGAGCTCAGGGACAGCTAAGAAATTTCTGTACAAAGTACAATTACTGCCTCACTCTCAGATATTACCACAGCAGGAAAATGGATCCTTAGAAGGCAGCGTCACTGTTGTCTACCTCAGCCACTGCCCTGGTGGAGTCATATTTTGACAACCCTGACTTGTTGCGGGAGACTGTGGGCGCATCTACACAAGATGCCTTAATGCTCAGTGGACTGTTCTGTTGTGCTAATGAGCTAAAGTGCAGTAGAATTAGTCAAATGCACATTAAGCATCACAAAAAAGTTTGCTTTTGCTACTCCACATCAGTGCAACTACTGTGATTTATCGAGTACCTCATATTACAAGTATTAAAACAATGCGCAGTAGCAAAAGCACATCACTGAATGTGTAGATGTGCCCGGGGAGACCAGAAAGACAGATAGTCTAAGTCAAATTCTAAGGTAGGTAAAAATCCAGAAAGACTTATTCGACGCATCCACAGATGCAAGCAAGTGTACTTGCAGCAGCTCAAACAGAAGCGGTGCAAATCTAAGCTGGGGCTTTTTGCCTTAGAGCACATGTCTTGACATGCACTTTGTTGTGGGGCAAATTGTGCCACTTGGGGCAAAATAACCCTGCTTGGCTCCTTTCAGATCTGCAGCCAGCGGGGGTTAGAGCCGAGGGCCAGCATCCCCAACAGTATAAAAATCTCCCCTGTCCTGGCCCTATCAGGACAAAAAGCTGCCCTATCAACTAGCTCAGGGCTAGTTGCTCTTAGGACCTTCCAGGGCCCAGCCAATTGGTACCTGGGGATACTACCCCTTGTGCCAGCTGGGCCGCTGAAGCAGCCCTGAGAGTTCCCTGAACACTCTACCCACTGCAGCAGTCTGGCAGTGGGGGCTGCTGCCTGGCTGTGACCTGCTGTGTACCTGCCAGACCCAGATGGGGACTGAACAGCCAGTAGAGGCATCTGCCCCTCTGGGCCAGCTGCCAGTGGGCTGTGGCTGCAGAGTTGGTGTTTGTGTGGCACTACTGCCATGTGTGTCCTCTGCCCAGCCATCTGGGCAACTATCACCCAGAAGATGTTCCCAGTTTGGTGGCCTGTTTTGAACTGTTGAAGCATGTCCTTCTGGCACCAACTTGCCAGGAGGTCAGCCACTTCCAGCTGGGTCCATGATACCAGCTCTGAGCAGGCTTCTCTGCCTGGGTCCTACCACTTGTCTGTCTAGCAGAAATTTTGGTATTCCCTATTTGGAAACTAAAAAAATCCCTGATAAAAAAAACCCAAAGTCACTCTGTAAAATACCCTGAAATCCATATTCCTTCACAATTAAAACAAAAGACCACTATATATATAGAGAGAGTGAGAGACAGAGAGACAGGAATCAGTTGGGCAATGTTTTATTGATATATCTACAGTGTTAAAGCAATTTGGAAGCCTATCATAATACAATTAATTCTAAATACCTATATGTTTTGCTTTTTACCTTTGGTTGTTTTACCATAGAGCAGTTAGAGCTCCCTGTGACCCCTTTGCTAACCAGGATGTGGAGGCAGCCACAGCTCCTGCCAGCAGGTCTCATCCTGTCTGCTAGCTGGGCACACAGGGTGTGTGCTGGGGGGATGTGGGGTTTGGAGGAGGGGGATAGGAAGGGGTGTAGGAGG
>NW_017729007.1:2472821-2482601 GCF_001723915.1 Gavialis gangeticus | reverse complement strand
TAGCTGGGCACACAGGGTGTGTGCTGGGGGGATGTGGGGTTTGGAGGAGGGGGATAGGAAGGGATGTGGGGGGCCATGGGGTGTGTGGATAGGTGTGGGTGGATTGTGTGGGACTGTGCGGGGGGGGGTTGCTCAGGAGGGGTAGGTCCCCTGCCTCCCTGCAGGGTACAGCCCCTCTGCACAGCTCGCAGACTGTCCCCCCACAGGGCCACAGCCCCCACAAAGGAGCCACATGGCTCCCCTGCAGGGCCCACATGCCCCACCCCTTCTTCCATCTCCAGCCCCCTGGATTGCTGCTGAGCCTGGCCTTATCCCCTGCCAACTCCTGCAGCCCCCCAATGGCTGCCACACACAGCCCCAGCTCCCGCTTGCATCCCCAGTCCTCTGATGGCTGACCCACTCAACCCCACCTTCTGCCCACTCCCCAGACCACCCAATGGCTGTCCCATGTGGCCCTATCCCCTGCTTGCTCCCCCAGCCTCCCCCACCCCACATTGATAGCTGTCCTTCTGGCCCCAGCTTCCCGTCACTTAAAAAAAAAAAAGCCTCACATTCACCAGCAGTAGCAGGGGCTCTGGGAGCTCTAGAGCCTTGTGGCAGAGACACCCCACCATGCATGATATACACAATTCAAATTGTGAAGCTGGTTGCTTCATATGGCAGAACCATGCAGTAAGTGACACACATTTAATATGATGTGGGTGTGCAGCTGGGGTGGCACTGTGTGGCTCCATCTACTGTTGGGCAGCTCAGGCTGCTGTGGCTGTCACCCGGGCCCTGTGCTGTCGGGGGGGCTCAGTCACAAGGCCCCAGTGACCGCAACTGTTGCTATTGCTCATGAGTGTGGGGCCTTTTTTTTTTTTCAGTTCCCAGGATGATGGGGCCAGGTGGGGAAGCAATCAGGGGAGCTCAGGGGGCAGGCAGGAGATGGGACCAGGCGGGGCAGCGATTGGCAGGGCTCAGGAGAGTGGGCAGGGTGTCTTGGGGTGCAGGCGGGGGATGGGACTGAGCAGGGCAGCAATTCGGGAGTCTGGGGGAGCAGGTGGGATCTGCAGTGGTTCCCCCTCCATGGACTCCTCCTCCAGCCCCCCGCCCCACTACTTATCAGTAGTAGCCCAGGTCCAGCTCCCTGCGGCTGGCACACTGCCTTCCCTGCATGGGCAGGCAGTGTGCTTTGGCACTGGGGTGAGGGCCAGCCATTGTAATGCTCTGGCTTGGTACTATGAAGGTCTTTTTCCCCCGTGGTTTATTTTTACCCCTGGATATTCAGGGGTCTAATTTTGAACCTTTTTTTGTTTCCTCACGTGCCTCTTGCAGAATCTTAAAGGGCTTTGAGATGATGCAAAATGCACATGCATGCTTGTATGGACATGCCCATTCAGTCCTAGTCTAATTTTGATTCCTGCTTCTCCCAACGTAATCTAGTTTTCTTCAAATCCATTTTTAGTTGTTAATCTTTTTCTGCTTTATGAACACAAGAGTAGAGAACTAGCAGAGAACTGTCATGAACCATCTTCAGCAGTGACTGGTACTACATCCTAGGTAATACATAAAATACCCATGGTTCATTATAATATTATGGAAGAAAATATCACCATGATAACTAGTGAGATTTAACTTATACCTCCAGTGATGTATACTTACAAGGGAAAGGAGCTATTCTATTACTTGGATAGAAGACTATTGATTCAGGGTATGAGTCATGGCATCAGGTTTCATGCCAAATCAAAAATAAGGGTAGTTATGAAACTGATCAACTCTAGGAGCCCTAACCTGAACCTGTAGTCCTTTATGCAACAGAACATCTAAAGAGTGCAGTGTAGAATCAGGTCAACATATGGAATGAATCTTTCTCTAGTCCTCTTGTGAAAAATAAATGAAGGTTTTATTTCCCAAATCTTTGTATTACCAAAAAGGGGAAATGCCAACAAGGATGTATATTTTGAACAGGAAAAAATAAGATCTCTTCGTTTTTGAAAATGTTAGTTAGTATCTCAGAAAATTCTGAGAGGGCACATCTACATGTGCTATTAATGCACTTTAGGCCTTCCCCAGGAGCACTTCTACACATGTACCATGTTGGGAACAGAATTGCTCTCACCCTGCTCTGGCCTACTCCAGCAGTCAGGGTGAGCTCCAGGCTCCCTCAGAGTGGCTGGCAAAGGGCACAGGGGCTGGTCTCAATGCACACAAGGCCAGGAGAGCTCTTCTGGCTATGCCTCCTAGCCCCAAGGACATTGGGATTGGATTTGTTGTGCACAGAGTTTGAAGACAGTGGCGGCTACAATTGGTTGAACTCTCTCTACAATTGGTTGAACTTACACATCAGGACACACAGCTGCCAGTGAGCCTTCTAATGGATGGGGCTTTCCTGCCCAGCAGGGTGTTTGCCAGTAGCTCTTCCAGGTGCAGGGCAGCAAGCCTCCTGCTGAGCAGAGGGCACAAGCTTCACCCACAGCTGCTCTGCTTGGGTTCCCAGTCTCTGCCCATCCTCCGGAGCAGCTCTGCATGGTGCAGAGCTGGGAACTCTAGAGAGCAAGTAGGGGCTGGGGTTGCAACCTCCGTGCTGTGCAGAGCTGCTCCAGAGAGCAAGCAGGGTCTGGATTCTTTTTGTATTGTATGCTGTATTTCTTATGCAACTGAAATATACAATATCTTTTCATTAACTTATCATGCTTAAATTGTTGGCTGTTATAATTATATATGTTTAGGAACTTGAAAGATTCTGATTCCTAATTGTAGAGGAGTGACTTACTATGTCACTGTGGGAAAATAATTAATCTTCCTGTAGACATGCTTAACTGATGCAAACATGGATGAAAGATAGAAAACTAATTGAAATTTGAGGCAGCATCTGAGTTGCTTTTTCTTTGTATCATACGGTTGCTGTCTTTTACTGTGTTTTTTACCTCATCAGTAATGGCCCTCAGAAAAGCAGAAGCCAATTATTCAGTATGTTTTGAGTGAAAACTGCATTTGTAGATTGCTTTTCCACAAAGGTGCTATTAATTATATCAAGAGATATGAAAGAAAAGGCCACCCTTAGCATGACTACACAAGATTTCTGGTCTATCCAGAGATGAATTTGGTATAAAAGCTGAAATACTATTGAGGGTTATGATATTAGACTCTATCAAGAGAGTTACATGAGGGAGTAAACTAAAATATTCTGTATTAATACTGAAAGCATGTAATAACAGTAAAATAATTTATGCTGAGGCTCTTCAACTTTGACAAAAGACAGAAATGATTAAGTTTTATGGCCACATGGAATTAGGAAGGATAGAAATCCTCATTATGTTAGAAATCTTCTTGGGAACTCTTAGACATATAAGGATTGATTCAGTGCCTACTGGAATAAACAGGAATCTCTGTTGGCATTTAGGAACATTGCACTGGGCTTCTACAGAAGAATTCTGCCTTATTTATACAGGAGAAACTCCTTTTGACTTCACTGAGAGGCCTGTCCATAGATCTGAGTGAAGAATTAGTTCACTACTGATTTTCTGCAAGATAGTTAAACTTTACATAATCAAACCCCTCTACCTCCAAACAACTTCTGATTTTTAAACTAGCTTAGAAATAGTGGAAGGAACTGAAACATGTAAAAAGCATCTCAAGGGAACAAGCTTTAAAGGGAAAAGAGATTATTCAGGCACACTCCAAAATGCAATAGTAGTTTGAACAAACCATTTCTGAAACAGTGAAAAACATCAATCAGGAAAGGGGAAAGAAAGGAAAAACTACATAAAACTTACAGAAAAGAATGATACATTCCAGGAATTATAAAGGAATACTTCGAACAGAGAGGAGGACATGAGAAACTTTGAAATACCTATAGCTAAAGTAGTGAAAAACAAATCTCATGTTTTTCAATCTTATAAAAATAAGAAGATAAAAAAAAGATAGTAGTTGAGTCTTAGGGCAGGAACTAGAAAATTAATTCACAGAGGACGTTAAAATTGCTAAGCAAAGTGTTATACCAATTTATTGTAAGTCAGGCAGTCACATAGAATCCTAGAATCCTGCCTGTAAAATGTACAACGTAAAGAAATGAAGAAAGTTTGCTGATATACACATATGTATTAATTATACATACATTTTCAACTGTCTAAATCCATGATTTTGGATTTAGTTATAAATCTGAGGTAACCCTATAAGGTTCATATATTTTTTATCTCATTCCTTGAATTGCAGCATCCTCCTCATAAAAATATCAACAATAATTACATTATGGAAGAGGACTTCAAAATAATATTTTAATATCACTGGACAATGGTGGAAATGGCCAGTGTCACTGGGCAATAATGGAAATGTAGTTCTAACTAGTGGCAACCATGTTGAAAACAAACCCAGGGAGGAAATCTCAGACATTTGGCTTGCATTTAGAAAACTTACCCAGATGCAGCACAGGGATGGGGCTGGCCACAGACCCCTTCCCCCCAGGCAGCATCTCCTGCCCACTCAGCCCCCACAAGCAGAGGCACTCGCCCCTGTGCTGCCCTCAGAGGCAACCCCCACCCCTCCTGCCCTGTAGCAGCCCTTGCCTCCACCCTGACCAAATGTCAAGGATTTTGCTTTACTCGGTTGGTGGGAGCAGGGGGAGGGCAATCCGAGCTAGGTTGGTATTTGACTCTCCCTTCTGGAATCTGTAGGAAATGACACATGGGACTTAAGTCATTTGAAAGTGCATGTCATGCAAACACAAACACGATGCACCAAATTAACCAGGGTTAAAATTTTTAAGGCGTGGTAAATTAATGAGCGCTAGGGGTATCATGGCCATCCCTGGGGACCCTATCCCGTGACAGGGCCCAAGGATCCTGACCCTGGTCTCACTGTCTTGGGTCCTGGGGCCCACACTCCTGGCCCCTAGCCCCAGTCTTACCCTTGGAGATCCCAAGCCCCTTACCCAAGTTTCATCCTTTTGGGTCCTGAGCCTCATCTCACCTTCTCAGGCCTTAGACCCTGGGCCCCTGGCCCTGGTCCTGCCATCTCACTCTGCTCAGATCCCTGTCCCAGGCAAAGACGCATACTAAGCACTCCTCAGATGCCCCTGTGGCCTGTATACCTCCTTCATAACCAAAGTCCAGTCCTTCAGTGTTAAAGTTAACCATGATATCAAATATCAGCAAACCCAGTCCAAACAAACATTTATCCCTTCTCTGGGTCAGTGCCCCACCACAAGGCATACTTCCTCTTTAGCTGTCTTCATTTAGCTCCTTTGGGTAGCTTAGGTGTCCATGGGCCTTTTTTCTGAAGCCCCTCTCTCCTAGGAGCTCATTCCCCTGCAGCCTACAAAGCCAGATTGCCCTCCTTGCTCCAAATCCTGGTCTTATATACCTCTAAGCACCACCCCTTCCAGTTAGGTGGCTCCTCAGTCACCCACAAGGATTTCCCCTTTGCTTAATGGTCATCCTCCCCTCCATTTCACCCTCCACACAGCAAGCTTAGCCTGTTGCACTCTCCACTGGTTCCCTGTCACATAAGGCTGTCCAACTGTGCAGGCTACACCGACTCTCTAGCTTGTCCATAACCTTCCTCCTCTTGCTGTGTGGGCGGCATGGGCTTCCTGGGCCACCATGTGTTGTTAGATAGCCCCGGGATAGAACTTCTAGCCCCAGACCTCCATGTGATCCTTATTAACCCAGGGTATGACTGAGTTGGTACCAGAATTCTTTGAGCTGTTCCGTAATAACTCCTAATTCAACTTAACCACATTAGGTATGATGACTCAGGCATGCAAGGTCTCCTCACCCTCCAAGATAAAAAATTCCTATCTCCACCTCAATATTAATGCAATCAATGCCAATTTAATTAATGGTAATTCTATAGCTAATTGGAACAAAAACAAACCTTTGGGGTCTAAAGATGAGTTCTATTTCCCTGGAGAAGTATCCTCCTTGGAAGAAAAGTTTTCAGACTGCTGAGGTGCTTGTCATGAATATTCTTCTCAGAGCAGATGTGGTGCTGTCTGAGGAGCTGGTTATAGGTTCCAGCTTTTTGTTGTGTTTGGAAAGATTACTAATGCTGTAAAGGCAAGCATGAATAATTCTCTCCTTCTCCTTTTTAATGGTCTTATTCTTCACATAATTAAGCTCATCTATTTCAGCTGTTCTTTACTTGGTCTGTAACTACTTTTGTTAACTTTTCTCTGCTCCATAAGTTTACTGCCCACTTCGCTTTTTAAGTGATCAGATTAGTTTACATAATGGGGTGAAACAAAAGTAATTGTTCTATCTGGTATTTAGTTTATAGTATGTCTGCTTCTTTCTCAGCCTGAAGAAGGGCATATTTTACCTGAAAGCTTGTCTAATATCTTGTCCCAACTATATAGTTATAAAAGATATTGCTGAATGTGTACTATCTTACATATTTTCTGGACAATCATTGCAGTAAATGTATTGTAATATGCCTTGGGGAATCTAGCACACACTAGCCGGATATTAATTTCAAGGTATTCAACCAACTTTTCACCAATAATTCCAATAGGAGCTCCAAGATCATAGGCTAGCACTCTTTAGGCCTTCAATTTTTAAAATCACTGTTTCCTTTCCTTTCCTACGTTATTTTTAATGAATACAGTTCTGCCTTCCAACACACAGTATAGACCTTTCCCCAACACTTTGTATAGAAGTATTCTGAGCTATGGATGTAAATGTGTTAAGGTCTTAAATAATTGTAGTTTACATACCTTCTGAGGAATTATGCCACTCTACTCACACTTTTATTTTCAGTTAACTTTGCCATAGCATTATACAGTCTTTTCCCCCATTCTTCTTTACAAAATCACTCTTACTTAGTTTATTTATCATTTTACTAATTCCTCTGTCTGAAAAAAAATCCTCTGGTTGTTTTTAAACACTTTGTTATGCATTTAGTATTGTTGTTTCTTCATGTATTTCTTTAATTTTGCCAGATGAAATCTTCATTCCACTTCATTAATACTGATGTTTGATTTCCCTTGTTGTGCCTGTGTGACAGGAGTATCAATATCGGACCCTTTCTAGGAGTGGCTCCGCCCTCTTGTAATGGGCCAACCACCTGCTTACTCACCTGCCATGCCTTGATTAGAAGATGGTTGTAATCAGTGGGAGGCTGCCCATTTTTTCCGCGCCCCAGTGACAGGGGGCGCTACCTGCGGCTCCTTTTCCTCCCCTACATCTCAGCCCAAGCCTCGCAGATGGAGTTGATGTGGTTTGACCTGGGTCTTGTTATGTTCTGGCCCTCTTCTTTACTCCCGGGGCTCCTCACTGCCCCCTCCCTCGCTCTGGGGCACCTCACTGCTCCCTCTCCTGGGGCTCCTCACTGCCCCCTGGGGCTCCTCACTGCCCCCTGGGGCTCCTCGCTGCCCCCTCTCTCTCGGGGCTCCTCGCTGCCCCCCCCTCACTCTGGGGTTAGGGCCACTGCACACCGCAAATGCTGCGCCCTCTCAGGCGCCAGGAACCCCCACACTACTGGGGAGTCCCTATGAGGCCTCCTCCAACCCCTAACAGCCTCACCCGGTCCTCCGGTCAAAACAGTAAACCTAAAACATAAAGCTCTTGGGCTACAACATAAAAATTAGACGGTCTGGTCAAACAAAATCTACTCCCTACTAGAGAGTGAGGGAGTGGGGGGGAAAGAGGGCTCCCCAACCCCAGCAGTGACCAGGGGATGCTCTCACTGCCAGAGTCCTCCCCTCTGTCTGTCCAAGCTGAGTCCCTACTCCCATGGCTGCTGGAGAGGGACTGCCCTCCTAGCCTCCTACCTGGACTTAAGAAGGGATAAGCCCTGCCCCTTCCTGTCAGCTGGTTTTACCAGTTGCCCCGGCAACCAGCACCTGTGCAACCCTGGTGACTGGCAGCTGAGCCTCCCCCTTTCTGCCACTAGGGGTCTCCCCAGAGCAGTCTCCACTCTCACGCGCAGGGCACATGAGTGCACTGCGACACCCTGTCTGGAGCTCCCTGCTTAGGTTCTCCTAGTTGCCCTGAGCCAACTGCAGTCCTATGGGCTGACAGCTTGCCCCTGGCACCAGTTATCTAACCCACCAAAGCTTCTCTCCTGCCACGTATTTGATGGAAATTTTACTCTTGGGGACTGCTGTTACTCCCAGTTCAGTGGTATCTTGCCTAGGTTGCTTGTTAATGTGAGGATCTTGGGGCTCCACCTCCCCTACACCCCACCTAGTGCCAACCCATTGTTACTTTGGTGTTGCATGGACATGGTGTCATTATTAGTCATCATTCTCATTCTTTCTTGTAGTCATATTGTTGTCCTCTCGTGCCTCTCTACAGTAAGGCTTCCAGGACTCCTATTCTGATCTGTCTCCTGACTCCGCTGAGTCAGTGTGTGGGGGAAGCCCTCCACAGGGGTTGCCACCACCTGTCTCTCTCCACTTCTATGCTCAGCCTGCAGTCTGCCCTCAGCTGCTGGGGACTTTCTTCTGGTCCCACTGTTGGGCCAGCACACAGGGTTTTTCTCAGTGTCTCACTGCCCTGGGCAGTGAATAGGCACTGGCATGCGCCTACAAAGTGCATCCACACCAGCACCAGCTATTTGTCTTCACCCCATCTCCAAGCTGCTACTGGCTGCAGTATGGGATGCCATTATGCTGATGGTAAGTTTTGCGGTGTGGCGAGCCTGCCGCCACCGTCCTGTTCCCAGGTCTTAGGGGGTGGGGCTGTTGCTGGTGTGGCAGTCTTGCCCCTGTTGCCTCCTTCCTGCAGCTCTGTGTGCTGCGGGGTCATGGGTATTGCTGCCCATGGGGCGGCCCTGCCCAATATGGGTCAGGGAGGCCCAAGTGAGGGAGATTCCTTGCCTTCCATCGAAGCTGACCTTGTGAAGGAACACCTCAACAGACTGGATACCTTCAAGTCAGCCGGTCCTGATGGATATTTAGGGAGCTGGCGAGCATCATAGCTCAGCCCCTGGCATGAATCTTTGAGAGTTCTTGGTGCTCTGGTGAAGTGCCCAATGATTGGAAGAGGGCCAATGTCGTGCCTATCTTCAAGAAAGGGAGGAAAGTAGATCCGGCAAACTACAGGCCCATCAGCCTGACCTCTATCCTGGGGAAAGTCTTGGAAAAGATTATCAAGAAGACCATCCTTAACAGACTAGCTGAAGGCAATATCCTGAGAGATACCCAGCATGGGTTTGTTGTGGGTAGGTCTTGCTTGACCCATCTCATTTCCTTTTATGACCAGGTGAGTTATCACCTGGACAAAGGGGAAGAGATCGACATCATATACCTTGACTTTAAAAAAGCCTTTGATCTGGTATCCCACGATCACTTCTTGGTTAAACTGGCTAACTGCGGCCTTGACGTCACCATGATCTGCTGGCTGGGGAACCGGCTCTGTGGTAGGACCCAGAGGGTGGTGGTTGATGGGAGTCAATCATCTTGGTGTGCTGTGACCAGTGGGGTCCCACAAGGCTCTGTCCTAGGGCCTATACTGTTTAACATCTACATCAATGATGTGGACATTGGTGTCAGAAGTGAACTGGCCAAGTTCACCGCCGATACCAAACTCTGGGGTAAACCATCCACACCTGAGGACAGCAGGGTAATCCAGGCAGATCTAGACAGACTCATGAAATGGGAGGACGAGAACCTGATGGTGTTCAATGCTGAAAAATACAAGGTTCTCCACCTTGGCAGGAAAAACCTGCAGCATGCTTATAGGCTCGGGAGTGCTACACTGGTTAGCACTACAGATGAAAGGGACTTGGGGGTCATGGTTGACCACAAGATGAACATGAGCCTTCAGTGTGAAGCTGCGGCTAGTAAAGCGAGCAAAA
>NW_017729007.1:2462694-2467821 GCF_001723915.1 Gavialis gangeticus | reverse complement strand
GGAGTACTATGTCCAGTTTTGGGATCCACAATTCAAAAAGGATGTGGAGAAGCTTGAAAGGGTGCAGAGGAGAGCCACGTGTATGATCAGAGGTCAGGAAAACAGACCATATGATGAGAGGCTGAGAGCAATGGGGCTATTCAGCCTGGAAAAGTGCAGGCTCAAGGGTGATCTGGTGGCCACCTATAAGTTTATCAGGTGTGCTCATCAGGATCTGGGGGAATGACTGTTTACCAGAGCCCCCCAAGGGATGACAAGATCAAACGGTCACAAACTCCACTATGACCGGTTCAGGCCTGACATAAAAAAGAACTTGTTCACTGTCCAAGCCCCCAAGGTTTGGAACAGACTGCTACCTAAGGCGGTTCAAGCGCCCACTTTGAACGCCTTCAAAACACATTTGGATGCTTATCTTGCTGGGATCCTATGATCCCTGCTGGCTTCCTGCCCCTGGGGCGAGGGGCTGGACTCGATGATCCACCATGGTCCCTTCCAGCCCAAATGTCTATGAAAAAAAATCTTTAATATGACCATCAAAGTCATTGCTGCTGTTTGTAGGAAAGACATTGTCTCCTGAAGTAGCACATACTGTACTTCAGTATCTGCAACTGTTGCCTTGCTGTGCATCACTCTCTAAATTTTCTAATTTATAAGAAATAGCCCATCTTTTAATAAGAACCTAACTCGATAAGGCAGTTGCCATTCAGAAAAATTTCCAAAAAATTCACTTTCATTGGGCAAATTATGCAATCTTTTTCTGTACTCACAGACACCACTTCTAGCTAAGAAGTAATATTTCATCAATTTGATGTTACCATCAGGGCTCCATCTGTTCCTTTTCAGTCTCTCTATATCTTCTTTTGATGTTTCCACCTGATAAAAATCTGCTCTCCCAGTTTGTAACATGGGAAACCCTGGCAGCTGCACTTCCCTCTGCCATTTGAGTAATATAGAGATTGCAGAAAATCTCTGCATTCATGTTGATTCTAAGCAACATTAAATCCTCTGCAGACATTTCAGAGAAATTTGGCTTCATGAAAAAAACAATTCTATGTGTCGTAGATACAGGGCTGTAAACACAGGTGACTGGTGGCAGAGAGGCATGTGCCCCCCTACCCTGAGATTGGCCCCCGACTCAGCACCTCTAAGAATGGGGCAGGTTTTTTGCCATGCAGGCTGGCAACATGTTGGGGGGGGGGGGGGGAGGGCACTAAGCCACAGCACAGAAGTATAGGAGTGGATATGGGCTCTTGTTCTGCCCCTGGGCCCATCCACAAATTGTGTCCCCACAGACTCAGGAGGCATCAGTAACCCCTGGCTTTAAAGCCTCAATTTAGCAGTCCATGTATCTTCAGTACAGTGCTTAAGCACATGTTTAAGTCACATTTTATACAGCTGAATTTAAGCATTGAATGTAGTTAGAGTTGTGTATACTCTCAGTACTTTTCTAAATTTGGATGTACTTTAGCACGTGCTTGAACACTTTGCTAAATTTGGGCCTAAATGTGTGGAGGTGCTGAAGAGACGCCATACTGTGCCCCAAGAAAAGGGGAAGGGCTTAGAGAAAAATGGCTTCTTCCCTACTTTGGTGCTCTTTTCTACCTGCAATCATTTTTGTTACCATTGACCTATGTGTTTTGATACATGAAAAATATCTGTATATATATTAAATGACCTTAATTACAAATATGAAAAGGATAGCAAGACAGTAATACAGTACTGATCCTAAGAGCAAGACCTGAATTCTGTTTTCAGTGTTAGATAACCAGTACTCGGGTATGTCTGAATAAGTCACAGTGTATAAACAATTGCATATTTCTGAATGGCCAGAAACAAACCATTACTTTTAGTATAAGGTTCCCTCTCACTTAATTTCTGTTTCTTCATTTGAGTGACTTCTGGAGCAATAGATGACTGGCCATTCTTATCAAAGTTACTCTAAGATACTCATAGTAATCATATATTGAGTTTTGCCCATATTTTCAAAGATTGGCATTGCAGGTTAGGTCCTAAACTTCGGGCGCATCTACACATGCACATTTACTGCATGTAAATTTCTGCACAGTATGGGCATAACATAAATTACTTCCCAGTATGGGTGTGCATCTACATGTGCACACCCATACTATGCAGTAACTATAGTGACATATGCTGACTCGAGCATAAATTTGATACCTGCATGATGCATTGTGGATGCATGAGAAAGGCCACTCCCAGTTGGCATGGCAGTGCTGCATCAAGGTCAAGGTCTTGCACTTCCAGTGGGTGGCTGTGACTAACCATAACCACTGGTCCGGTCATGTTCACAAGACCATGCCCTTTATGCAGGAACTAACCAGCATTTTGGTGCCCAGAACCCAGGCCACAACCCTGTGGTTTTCACCAGTGGGGGTAGCCTGGCAGAGCCCCAGACCCACCCTGACCTCTCTGGGTGTGACTTCTCCCTGAAGGAGTGGCCCTTAGGTGTTCAGCACCCTGTCCCACTCTGCCCACTGCCCCAGGTTTTTCACCCACTCCCCACCATGAGGAGGGGCTGGCCATGACTTCGCTGGCAACTAAAAGTACCAGCTCCTCCCTGGGGTCTGGCCGTGGCTGGGCACTGGCCTGCCAACCACTGCAGGCCACAAATACTGGGTACAGCTGCTTGCTCCTGCTGATGGGAACTCCCACATTGAGCTGCCAATCTTGCCAGCCCCAGACACATGGTAAGTCCTGCACTGGGGGGAGGGCACTCTCAGTCCCCTCCCTAGCTCCTGCCCCCATTTCCCAGCCAATTTGCCCGCACTCCTTTGGCTTTAGAAGCCCATCCCAAAGCACACAGAGAGGTGGAACACAGTTCAGAACTTTATTAAACAGTGTGTGATCCCAAAGCTGGGTGAGCATTGGCCTTTCACACCCTAAGTAAGGTGTTGATGCCAGCAGCAATGCATGTTCCCTGGTGCAAATTCTCACAAAAAACTCTGTCTCTTACCTCTGTAGGACAACCATCTGGACACAGGGGAGAGACCAGCTCCAGCAGGGATGCAGGGTTTAGGTCACTGCCACCCATTGCTGGAGCCACCTGGATGTGCCAGCACCAGCAGCTGTGCACCCAAAGCCATACTGTCCTGATCCAACAGCTGATGGCAGTAGCTAAGGAGCAGGAGGCACAGGAGCAGGCACAGAACCAGGTGCAGGAGGAGTAGGAGCTGGCATGGTAGGATGAAGACATTGCTCAGGAGGAAGCATTCCAGTGGGTGATGCAGGAGCACTGGGGCTGGATGGAGTCCTTAAACGAGCACCACACTGCACTTCTTGAGTGGCAGGCTGAGAGTCAGGCCCAGGCAATGGTGGCTATAGACACTGACCACCAGGTCCTGTATACCGTCCTGGACCGGGCAGGTGTGCCTATACCCTCTGATGTCTGGCCTTCTGCCCCAGCTGCACAGGGCCACTTGCTCCCATCTGCTGCTCTGTCACAGCCCCCTTCTGGGATCTGGGAGAAGATCCTTTGGTGTCTCCCACTCACAGGGGCCCCTGCCCAGCCCCACCGCTCACCCTGGCTCCATGAAGTTGAGAAGCCAGGGGTTCCAGGCACCAGGGGATGCTGGCCCTATTGGGCCTGGACTTGGGTGGCTGGAAGGAGTGCCTCCTGCCCTGCCAGGGGGTCAGCCAGAGCATCCCACACCCAGTGCCCTGGGCCCACCTGCAGCCCCTGGACTTTTCTGGGGCCTGGGTAGGTGGGGCCTGATGGGGCTAGCAGAGCCAGCACCATGACCAGCAGCAGCACAGGCCACTGGTTATTGCTAGCAGGGGCTGTGGGGCACTGGGTACCACTAGCAGGGGCAGGCAAGGACGGGCAGGGGCAGGGGCATCCATCATTTAGGGAGACAGGGTGGGCAGGGAGGGAGCTGCTGCATGCTGCCCCTGTGCTGGGTTTACAGCTCCTGGGCAAGGGAGGGGCTAGGCAGGAATCAGAGGGCAGGAGTGTGCTTTTAACATGACCACCAAGTGCTGGCAGCTGTTTCTCATGTCAGCATGGCTGCCAAGTGTTGGAAGTTACATGGCCAGATGATGGATCTCCCCTTAGTGGCCATGGGGGGACAGGGGTGGTACATGGCAGGCTGCTCTGACTTCAGACTAAATCTAGTCCCTGGTGGCCTACACTTGTAGACACTGGCCTATTCCTGCTTACTGTGCAGTAAATTTAATGCAACATAAATGCACATGTAGACATGCCCTCTAACTGCCATATCACTTTGTTTTCTGTGGCATTAATAAATTGGTAGCCAGCACGTTCTCTGACCTGAGCTATGGATTACTTTAAGTGGAGCATTAATATAACTAAATACAAAGGGAGAGGAGATAGATTAATATAATTTATAGCCAATTATGCATTTGATGTATTTTGATAACATTTATCTTAAAAATATTCATCCAAAGTCACTATTTTATTAAATGTATTTGTTTTATTAAAAATATTCTCCAAGTCATTTATGTGACTTGGCACAGTTTATTGTGTTGTGCTAATGGCATGTGTAGATACATCCTGTATCTCTTAGAATCAAGTTTCTTGCATTAATTACCACAATTACAAATTTTAAAAGATTCTCTGGATATGTTGTAGTTTAAAAATAAGTATTTCAACAAATATTCATGGCAATAAACTTGTCTTCTTTGCAGGAGGACACATCAAAGGAGGTAAAAAAGTGTCTGTTTAAAATTTCGGGCAGTTATTCATAGAATCATTTTGTATTAGTCACCCAGTTCTAGTGATGAGCGGGAAGATGATTATATGCTTATGGCTATAGACAGCATTTTAGCCTCTGCCCATGGTCAGAGGTTTGTAATTTATCAAGGAGGTTTGCCATTAACATCACTGAGCCCAGCATTTCAAAGTTTTTAAGGTCTGAGGATAATAGAAGACTATTAGATACTATGTACTCAAATTGTTTTTGTTATCCAATATTCTACAAAAACAAATATATGTAAATCTGTTTCTTGCTAAATGGTAGTATTGAAGTGATGTTGTAGTGATGATGGTCCAGGGAATATGTGAGGATCAAGAATTTTTGTGGGTGATATCTTTTATTGGACCAACTACATGGTGGTCATCCAACCTCCTCCTAAAAACCCCCAGGGTGGGAG
>NW_017729007.1:2462415-2462683 GCF_001723915.1 Gavialis gangeticus | reverse complement strand
TCCCTCCTGTATAGCCTATAGCCCTCGACATTCACCGCCTAATCATGCTTGGAGTCCCACCAATATCTCCGTAATCCCCACAATGTCCAGACTGGTGTCAGCCAGCAGGAGGGTGAGTTCCTCCTGTTTGTTCCCCATGCTACGGGCATTAGTGTAGAGGCATTTCAGGCCTCCTGTAGATGTGGTTACTGACCCCGTAGTCCCAGCGTTCCCCTTGTCCCCATCTCTTACCTGTTTGTCCGCTGAGCTTGTCGGTCCGGGCTGGGCT
>NW_017729007.1:2447432-2462274 GCF_001723915.1 Gavialis gangeticus | reverse complement strand
GCCAGTTGGTCTCCGCGATGCATGATTCGTGCCGTCTGCCCCATCCACTCACTGGAAGGATGGAAGAGAAGACCATCTGTGCGCCCATCTCCTTCAGCATGCCCCCCAGAGCTCGGTAATCTTCCATCAGGTGATCAGGGCTCCTCCTGGCCGCATCATTTGTGCCCACATGGACTAGGACCATGGGGTAATAATCGGTGGGCTGGATGATGGTTTGGAGCATGCCTTTCACGTCCTGAATCTTCGCTCCAGGTAGGCAGTATACTTTGCGTGCCGAAGGGTCCTGGCGAAAGATGGGGCCCTCTGTACCTCTCAGGATGGAGTCACCAATGACGATCACGCGACGCTTCCTCCTCCTGGTCAGCTTGACTCCGTCAGCTGGCATGGGACTTGGTGAGCGTGGAGTCCCTTCTTCCACAGTTCTGTCCTCACTCTCCTCCTCTACCTCGTGGGCTGCTAGGGCCTCGTACCTGGGGTATCAAAATACTTTTCCTCAGGTCTCTTCTTTCCCAGACACCCAGTCTGCTTCTCTATGATATCATAAGGTTTTATGATATCCAAAAGCTTGTGTAAGTCTATGCCACCATGCCTTTGGTCCAATAAAAGTATCACCCACAAGAATTCTTGCTTCTTGCTTTCCTTCCTAATGGGTTTTGTATGCTTCAGCCCCATTTGACAATGATGTCACATCTGATTTGTACTTATGTACTGAGAGAGACATCTAGCATATATTGGTCTAAATATTATATCTGTATGGATCAGTGATTCTCAACCAAGATGCCTTAAAACCTTTTCAAAGGTGCTGCCGCACCCACACAATATTAACAATGTTGGGCGTGAAAACATGATTAACAAGATGAAACTTGAGCTTTCAAATAGGAATCCATACTGTTAAGAACATTATGACCTGTTGTGGTCTTTCTGAGTTTATTACAACAGAAAAAATGCTCTATTATTTCTGTGTAGTCAAAAAAGGGAGACAACTACGAGCTGGCATTTTCCAAAGGATGCCTTGACATGATCAAAGGGTGTCTGAAGCCTACTGAGGGATGCCTTGAGTTAAAAAGGTTAAACACCTGTAGTGTAGATCTGCTAAATTTTCATCATGTTGCAGTATAGGCATACAAAGTTCACAGAAGTCAGCAAGAGTCCCCCCAAAAAACTGCATATGATGTTATAAGATGTGGACTAGAAATACAAATTTTAATTTATAATTAAGTTGTTTGAGCCACTGATATCAGTCCTTGTCAACATAAGTCTTAATTATTTAGTTGCTTGACCTTTACATATCAATACCAGTCAAATAATTAGTTTACCTGTATTTATTTATTATTTTAAGTGGTAAATACATTATTCTTAATTAACATACATTATAATGTGTAATACTCCTTCTTTTAATAAAAACATGTGTTTTGTTATTGAGTTGAAAGCCAGGTCTTTATGCATCTTCATGATTTTCTGATATGTCATTTATTGTACTAAGTGGGTGTGTCTACACGTCGCCCTATGGCAACGTAGTGAAGTGCTACATCACTGGATGGCATGCTACAGCAATTTAGTGATCATGCAGGTCTACACGTGATCACTAGCTATATCGCCGTAGTGGTGTACTCCTCGCTTATAACACACCGCTATGGTGAGGTAGCAGGGAAATTTAAGCATACACTGCCCATATGGTGTGGTATGGGCAGTTATTGCCCCGTGTTTTAGTACTTTCAAAAGGAAGTAATAAAGCACAGCACAGTAACAAAATCACTGAACGGTGATGTGTACACATGCCCAGTATGTTGGATTGTACTTTATGGTGAGAAATGCTTTATGCTTAGGAATAATTATATGAATATAATGAATATAAAAAGCACCCCCACAAACCCAATAAAACTAAAATGAAAACAAAGGGGAAAAATCCCACAGGTTTGGATTGTTAAAGTTGGGCTAACAAGGTATCATACTAGATATCTTTCTGATCTAGTATTTTTTTATTAATGTTTCTGGTTGTCTTCAGTTCTCACTATATCTGTATCAAGGCAGCTAAAATTAAAAAGACTGTTTGGCAGTTGTTGAAGACCCAGCAGATGTGCACATGAATGATTTCTGATAACCTGTGATATAGTCATTAAGATAATTAGTGGGGAGAGTGTGGAGCTGACACTTTAATAGTGTTAATTGCAAACTTTAATGGCTATTTTAACATCCTATTTATGCAGTTAGCACTTTCTCATTGGCCACATGAAGAATGTGCCCTGGGATACAAATGCAAACAATTTCTAGTGTAGTTGTTGTATTGTAAACACTCTGTTAATCTAGACAATCATTTCTTTTAACTAAGAAATCTCTATACAGCTTTCTTCTTTCATGGGAAGTTTTGCTTACAGATAGATGTAGGAAATCTTGATTATTAACTTGTAGGCTCCCTTTATTTTTTGTCTGCAATCAGACCCCAATTCTCTAAATACTTGACCGAATTTCATTTTTAAACATCAACTTCAGTGGAACTATTAAGATGTTGAAAATTCAGATTTATGTGATTGTTTTTAGGGTACAAACAATGTGTGAGGAGAACAGCATGGTGCAACTTGGCAGAACAACTCAGTTGTACAAGTAGGCCTTTACTTTACTTTAATATGCCCACTACAAAATATCAAAATCAGAATGAGCAGAGGTGGGGATACTGCTCTGAACAGGATAAATGCATATTTTCTATACCACTCATGCAGGAGAGAGGCCTGAATGATGTTTATATGTGATCAATAATTAAGCAAGAAACTTTAACTCTGGATTGGAGGTACAAAATACGAATATGCTTGGTAGTCAAATT
Organism: Gavialis gangeticus; assembly: GCF_001723915.1. Lineage (NCBI taxonomy): Eukaryota > Metazoa > Chordata > Crocodylia > Gavialidae > Gavialis > Gavialis gangeticus. The sequence continues at coordinate 2,459,456 of NW_017729007.1, read as the reverse complement.
CTAGTCTTCATTTATGTCCATCACAGAAGCAACTAGAGAGTTTAATACAAAAAACGGTCATTGTTCAAGTCCATCAAAGGGAAGAATAACAGATTCAATAAACATGAGACACAATTGAAGATTATTGTAGAAGCTTGTACACTGTGGATGTGTCTACATGTGCAATTAATATGAAGCAGTAAACTCCAGAGCAGGTTGATCCAGAGTAAACTACTCCTGAGCACAGCATCTAAAAGTGTACCTGGGACAGCAGCAATCTGAGCTGGGGTGGAGCAAGCCCAAGCTGGCAGGGAGTATGAGGAGTCAGCCCTGGGCTCCAGGTGATGGCACTGGGAGACAGAGTGGCTGGCTGGGGCAGGAGGGTGCTGAAAGTGTAGCTAGGCAGCAGGCAGGAGTCTGGCCCGCTGCTGACCGCTCTGACTGGGTACAATTTATGCCTGCAATCAGCATCCATACATGTACTTAATCACAGTAAATTACCTTGGCCTAAGATAGTACTGTCCCTGACATTACTGTTCCAGGCAGTGAACAGAAATGGAACCATTTGACACAGATCAGGTTTGACTTCTCATGATTAGTCTATACACACCGCATCTACATGAGCGGCAGACTGTGCAGTTGTTACTGTGCAATCATTTAGTACTTGCATAAGCAGTTATTTAGTACTTGCATAATCAGCATTACAGCACAGTACCATCACTGCATGGCTTTTTTCTGATGCTACTCTGCAGTAGCCATAAGTTATCGAGGAGTGGCTTGTTACTACTGTGCAGTAGTTGTGTGCCATGGTTAAAGCTCGCCAACACTATTGAGCTTGTTGCTACTGCACTGTAGCATCTCATGTAGACAAACCCATAGTAAAAGACAATTGTATATGAAAGGAGCTAGCATCTTTATAATTTCTGAGAAGGGTCCTTTATGGGGAAGGAAGGGGATGCATTATGGCCTTTCATATCTTGATCCTTGAGATTTTAGAATCCCAATGTCACAGAGACTTTCATTTTAAAATAAGGATGTTATTTCTCTGGAGAAAAACAAAAAGTCGCATGTGTTAAAACTGGGCTGCACAAGGGAAGGTTATCATTATCAATTACTTTAACCTCAAGATTGGCCTGTATTGTTCCAGCTCATTGTGCTCTGACCACGCCTCCAGAAAGCTTTCTCTTTAGCACCAAATGCTAGGGTCCTAAATGAAAAAAGCCTTTCTGAAGCTGCTTATTAATTGCAGTAAAAATTGGACCAGTGGTAGACACCGTTGAATGTACTGTTGGTAGATGTAGCTCTCATATCTCACTTGACAGCTGATGAATAACAATAATTATAATAGTATTAGGCACTTGAAGCTATTTCCTGCATTTTTTCATGTGTCTCTCCACTCATAGGTCAGAAGCAAAAATAAAAAATAGATTTCTCTTGTTTTATTAATAAAAACAGGCCACCCATTTATTATACATTAAAAATCTGCTGGGATGTCTAGTTAGGGAAGAGTCTGATTTACTGCAGTCTACTTCTGGAAGTTTAATTGGCTGAAGAACTACTTTAGAGAGGTGCTGAGTACCCTCAGCACTCACAGAAGTTACTAAGTGACAGAGATGCTCTATAGAAGGAGAAGGCCCTGAGTTTGTAAAGAATCATCTTTGAATTAAACATATTAATTTAAGGGAGCCAATGTAATAAGAAATTGAAACAAATGGCAAAGCATTTAATGCCAAAGTATCAGATTCTAGTCTCGTTGGCATTGCTCTTAAATCAGATCAATTCTATTGGTTTCAGCACAGTTCCTGCAGGATTTGCATCATTGTATCTCAGATCTGATTCTCAATTTAAGGGCCAAAACCTTTTTCTATTTGCTTAAATATATAGAGCTCTATTCTGGCTTTTGACAGTTGGAGCCACAATAGTGTGTGGATAGAGAAAAACGCATGTCAAAGTGACAAAGGCTTCAGAGGAAAGGAAAGTCTTTTGGGGACACTGGGGATGCACTATCACTCCCCTCAAAACTGACCTCTGAGCAGTCACTGTAGTCATACTCATAGTCTTAGATAATAAATCTGTCTGCCAATCCTAACCCAGCTGCCCTCCGCTGAGGGAAAGTAATGCTAGTATCCTGGTTACTGTGCAAAGTCTGGGGATCAGAAAATAGCTCTGCATTCATTTTAACTTCCCTTGGCCAAGGACAGACAGAATTTAGCCTTTGAATGCATATGAATTTGCATTTGATCTTTGAATGCATATGAATAGATCTACTTACTATGAAAGAACCTTATATTTGAAAATAACAGATCTATTCTTCAGTGATATAGGGGCCGTGGATGACATTTAGTCCTTGGATAAGTCCAGTGAAATCAAGGAGAGCTATAACAATGATGAATTTAACCCATTAACTATGGGACAGCTGGACTTTCCCTTGAGTTGTATTGAACAGTGATTTTTTAACCCCTGGATTGTTCACATATTGGCACTTGAAATTAGTTTTAAGCACAATTTAGGCAGCTTAAAATTACAGCACTCCAGGGCAGGTTTAGCTCTAGTTTGTGTTACCCAGGTCTTGTTCTATTAAAATGTGGCCACTCTCCTCAGATAAGCCACCCAAGTTTCAGTCCTTTAGAATTGGCATGGACAAACTTTCCATCTACTAAACTCTGTTGCCCAGGAGAAGGTTCTGGTGTCAAGCCAGCTCCCTCTCCCACCTCCAATGGTGTGACTTTCCCACCCCAGGAGTGCAACCCCAGGTAAACAGCCTTCAGAGCATGTGCCAGATAGTGAGATCACAGGGTACAGAACCCACAGAGCATGTCACATAGCAAGGTCACAGGGCACTGATGGGTCTGGAAGTGGGGTCTAGGGACCACTGGGGGGAGAAGAAGGTAGAGGGACCAGATCGGATCCCAATGAGCTGGGGCTTCCTTTCCGGGTGCAGAGGCAGGGGTTCTCCCCAAAACACCTTGCCCCACCACTCCCAGCTCCCAGAGAGCCTAGGAAGCATGAGCAGCACCTTCCATACCCCAATCTCAATCCCAAATTATTAAAACATGAGACCTTCTTTAATTTACTTCCTTTTTAAGCAGCTTAAAGTGAAATGTGTAACAAGGCCCCTACAGAGGCAAGGATGAAAATTACATGCAAATGTAAACAGCTTAAAAGGAGAAAGTTCATAATTTATAGTGGTAGCAATTAAAAAATCTCCCTTAGCCAGAGCCCTATATATCCTGGAGCAGAGTGGGATGGAATTCTGCAGTGACAATCCTTGAACTCTTTGGCAACACTGAATTTTGCCATAAAATTATTTTCATTCCCAAAAGTGTTCAGCACAAAAATACACAGCTATGGCGTGTAGTAGAAAATATTATCAATGATTATTTTCAACAGAGATTATTTGGGAAATAGGTAGTTTGCTGTGCACTTCAGGCACCTGACTTCCCAAGGTCTTGGCTCCTATGTTGTTGTTTAGCCCTGCTCAGAACCACCTTCTCTTCCAAGTGTGCCAGATGAGAAAGACATCTGCAATGGCTCATTTTTCTGCCTTCTGGCTGCTAAACTGTTCTCTGGGCAATCCAGCTTGCCAGCCTGCACTTCTGCATTCCCTTGTTCCCTGGCTGCAAGAGGACTCCAACTCTGGTGCTCTGTTCCCAGCTGGCTGGCTCTTTGAAACAGCTTAGGAACATTCACTATAATACAATTATCTCTAACTTGTAGGAAAAGATAGAGAGCAAAGAGCATCTGTGGGAAGGTCCCAGCAGGGCAGTGAGGCAGAAAACAAAACTTTAGGTTCCTTAGCTAAATAGCGAATGCTGAAGCAAAGATGGTGAATTTTTGAAACATTTTGGAAACATTACAAATTCCACAGATGCAGTTGCAGAGCTCTTTGGATCCAATATGAGTCCATTCATTCCTCACAGAAAAAATGTGTTAGGCTGTTTGCAGATTCAGGTGGGCAAATTTTCCTTCATTTACATTTGGTTTGCATTTTCAAAGTGTTTTTTGCAGCTATACATGCTAGGGAAGGAAAGGATCTATAGACAGTTCTGTGGAAAGAAAATTCTAAATCTTTTGCTATGAATTCTGAAATTAAATAGCATGGAATTCTGGCCTTAGATACCACTAGTAAATGAAAATATACCTTCCTGTCTTATGTTATACCTTTGCGTTAGCTAGTTTTCCTGATATGTCCTCTGTAACTTTCTATCCCCAGTGCATGAGTTAACATCACTTGGAATAAAAATTGGTTCAAGTTTCACTTGTTCCAATTATACCACTCATGGATTTATCCAGAGATTTCCATGTTAGGAGCTCTTCTATATTTTCTTACTGATTATTCAAGAGGGAGATAGGGACCTTGTCAGCATTTCTTCTGTATAGTTTTATGCACCTTTCCTGTGAACTCACATCTTTCCTTAGAGCATTGGTTCTAAACCTTTTTCATACCAGGACTCATTTACCAAAATGGATGGCTTGTCCCAACCCACATTCCCCTGGCTCTGCCGGTGATGACCCACAGTCCCCTACCCCACTGGGTCATTCTGGGTCCCTTCACTCTAAACCTGCAGCCGCCTGCCATTACCAGCTCTGCCAAAGGGGGCCCCCAGCTGCCTTCATCCTGCTCAGGCAAGAGCACAGTGTCTGCAGTGGAGTAAGTCAGGCCTAGCATAGGCTGAAGGGAGGAGTGGAGGCTTGTGGCACACTGGCCCTGGGTTGGGGCTCCTGCACCATGCCAGGCTGTCTGGTCACGGCCCTTCCCGTCTCCACGAGCAGCATCTCTAAGGCCCCCCACCTCCATGAGCACGTGCACCAGCCTTGGTGTCACCAGCCCCCTTGCCCCTTCCCCTGCTCTGAACCCTTTGAAATATTCTTGCAATCCACTTTTGGGTCACAACTAGGGTGGCCATCATAGAGGGCATTCCAGTTTTCTCCTACTCTGCCCTCTACTGATACGAAATCTGATGCCTTTATGTCCTCTATTTTTCTCTTCAAGAGGAAAATAGAGGACATAAAGGCATCCAGTGTCATATCAATAGAGGACAGATTGGAAGGTGGGACTCAAGCCTTGAGCCTGCCCCTGAAACAGCTCAAGGCAGTCAAGTGGCACTAATGGGACCTTCATAACCAGACTGTCCTCTGTGTTGGCCACCCAAGTTGCAACCTATGGGTTGAGAAATGCTGCCTTAGAGAATGTTTTGCCCACGACACTGTTACACTCCTCTATTTGCCAGCCAGAGAGCAAATTAAAGTGATAAAGAAAATCGGCAGGGTGCAATGTTTAGATCTGTATTGTTACTAGATGAAGATGTCATGATCAAACACTTTAAATTTAAAATGTAATAAATAATTGCTAAGAAAGGAAACTAAATTACTTGAAAAAGGAATAAACAAAAACTAAGGTTGACACTCAGGAGAACTTACATTAAAAAGGAAAAAATAGATTGGGGATAACTCTAAATGTCTTGATATTTTTTTTTCTCTCTGAGTTTTTCTAAACACTGATAAATGTTTTTTTCCTGACACCAGCTACAGTGTTAAAGTACCTGTCAGGGTCGAATCTTTATGGGTGGCACTGCTAACCCTAAAGGGAAGACTTCAACTGCTGTCAGATTATGTACATAAAATATCCTCTTGCATCTAAATATGACAGCTCTAGAAAGAATGGATCCTTGGGATGACTTTTACTGTGGGACAGTGGCAAATCAGTCATTTTTTACTGCACTTCTTTTCTTAGTATTAAAGAAATTAATCACGTCCATTCAAGTCTGATTCATTTTAGGATTTATTTGCATTACATTGAAAAGACATTTTCAACCTTTTGGCCTGATGTTGAACCGTCTTCTCCTTTGATGTGCTATAATTCAGTATCAAGTCAGTTTATATATTTTCTTTTCTAAAATGAAATGATCCCTAATTTTGGCACCATTGCCTTCAGCAAATGATACATCATAGATCCAGTCCTGCAAAGACTTCAGCCAAAGGCATGACAATTTTCAGATAAGTTTCAATGGGAGGAGTATGTTTGCTTGATTTCCTCCAAGTAGGAAATCCTTCAATCCCCCAATAATTTTGCTCTCCCAAACCTCCCATGACTCGAGCATTGCTGAGACCCCTGACTTCGCAAACAGGTCTTTTGGGCTATACTACAGAGTTTTTGTTGACCAAGTGGTGCCCAAGTTTCTCCTTTGTACCAAGTTCAGCATGAACTAATGTGAATTAAGCTGATTTTGCTGTGATCTGGGATGGATCCAATACGGGTACAGTGATGCAATCGAACCCCCACCACTCCTCCACAATTCGCTTCACTAAAATTTAAAACCAAAGTGTTTGGGAGGGCTAGTTGCATTTCTATTCAGACTGAAGGAGGTGACTTAATAACTCATTAGCACCTCCTGGATTCCTGCTAAGTTCTCCACTCTGCACGTGTTAACAACCCCACCTCTTTTTACTTTATGGGATAAATTACATTTCATAGTTACATGGCACTTAGTCATTAAATGTGATTTTTGGTACTTAGGTGTCATTTCCATGTTATTTCCATGTTATTCCATGTCATTTCCATGTGATTTCCATGTGTCACAGAATATGATTGCCTGGCTTTATAGTCACCTTGTGTTTAATATTGATTGGATAAACAAGTGGGGTATTTTCTGTCCAGAAGTTGCAGAAGATAAGACTAAATCCCAGGGCCCTCTCTGTACCAGGGCAGCTTCCATATTGTGGAGCCACACTCTCTTTAGCTTGCATACCTTCTTCTGATTCCATGTATTGTTCCTTCCTGGTTGCATAGTAAGCCAGCTTGAAGAAGGGGGCTAGAGAATGCCCTGGGCAATGATTAGCCCATGTCCCAGTACAGCATGGGCTAACCTTCTTTTCTTGGAAGATGGAAATGTAGGGTCAACATGCTTTGAGAAAGAACTAGTAAGTAATTGGGCTAAAGAGACCCCTCTTTCTCAGCAAGTTTATATTTATTTTATTTCAACAAAGGACCTGTGTCTTTTGTTCTGTTTACAAATGGAACCAGGAAAATTCAGGGGGTTGCGGCACAGGAGCATGGGAGCACCCTCCTGTGATATTTGCCACATACAGTGAGCTCTCTGAGTTTACCAGTATATCAGCACAGCTCATACTAAAGCTCTGTATGTGCCTTTCCCCTCTCCACACCCTGCCTCTACTAAACTCAGCATCAGAGGACAAGAGTAGGCAAGCAATAGTGGTGGCACTACAACAACACTCAGGCCTTGAGCCTGCCCCTGAAACAGCTCAAGGCAGTCAAGTGGCACTAAGGGGACCTTCATAACCACCACTTACAGTTCCAACCCAAACCACCAGATTAAACAGTAACATAAACCATAAGCCCCAGGCTATAACAGAAACATATACAGCAGAAGCAGCCCTCTGCCCCTTTAAGAGAGCAAACTTTCCTTATCTTCCAGTGGGTATACCTTCCAGCCTGGGGCTATACCCTAGCCTATACACGTGGTCCCCTTGGCTCTCGGGCCCTCTGGTCTCAGCTTAGCCCTTCCCTAGGCACATGGAACATTGATAGACCCCTCAAACCCTCTAGGGGCTAACATAAAACAAAAGCCACTTGAATCTGACCCAGTCTTTCTCTGCTCAGGGAACTTGCCTCTATTCCCAAGCCTGCAGATCTGTTTAGCTCAATCTAGGTCCTTTTAGGAGTCCTGGTTCCCAGCAGCCAGGAGTTCCTCACTTTATAGTTATTGGGAAAGAGACTACCTGACCTACATGGGCTCCAGGCTTACATAGCTCAAGCCTGAGCCCTTTTTGGTTAAGTGAGTCCCTCGTTAGGTGAGTCCCTCCCCTGTAATGCTTGCAAGCAGCCTCTCAGGCTGCTTGTTCTCTTAAAGGAGCAGACACATCTCAGTGCCCTGTGACAGTGTTATATAGACTGTTATATAGACTTCTAACAGGTGTGCCTGAAGTAGGAAGTTAGGTAGCTAAAACATTGTTGGTGGGATCACAAAATCAACCTGTAACATAAAGAAAGTCTGCACAAGGTTTGCAATCATATGATATACAGTACCAAAAATGTGTATAGCATTGTAAAGAAAAAGTAAGGCATACTATCCTGAAAAATGTATAAACTTTTACAATCAAAATTGATATTTGCAGCTAATTAGCATGTATCTAGGATCGGTTTACAAAATGACTCAGATGTGAAAATAAGGAAAGAGAATATAGACTAATAAACCTCTACAGACTAGTGTACAAAAATATTAGGACCTGTCATCTGTGATTTCTCTGGAGGACAGAAAAAAATATAAAACACTCATAAAAGTTAACCATAAAAAGTAGCTTTCATTGTTGGGTAAAAATTAAAATCCTTGAGATTAAAAATGATTTTTTAAAACCTCATATTCATGTTATACCCAGGAAGTTATAACACCAGGTGCTTCTTCTCAGTTGGGTTTTGTTCATCATCATATCTCAGTATATATAGGAAATACTTAACTATATTAGCTGCAGCAGGACAGTACCTAAGAAATGTCATAGAACAGCAGGTTGGAGCCACCCCACTGCTCTTAGGAAGATGACTTTTAGTTAGCAGCCAAGAAGAGAAAACTGTTCTGGCACCAATGCTATAAGGTTTAGCCATTTACTTGGCACATAAACAATGCCAGTGAGTATAGTTGGCTGGTTGCCTTATCTTACCATAGAGTTTTGTATCCTTGCCAGTGGTAGTACTTTTGGTGAATAAGTGACATGGGTGTATAATATGCTTTTCCTTCAGCTGCAGTACTCTAAACATTCATAGTACAGGTAAATTCACTCTAAACATTCACTGTCCCACAGGTAAATGAGATGTAGGCCTAGTGAATTACTCAAATGTTTCACAAACTGATAGGAGAAAAAAAAGAAAAAGAAAGTCTGCTGAAGCAGCCATTCCATTTCTGGTTTTTTTATTCTGGTTCAAGTGACAGAAAAATCATGTGCCTCACTAGCTTGTGAAAAGGTAAAGTGACATGGAATTAGGGCTGGTGAATAAAAGTGCTTATTTTACTATCTGTAATGAACACGAGAGATGTAAATCACATATGATTTTCAACATTTTTAATGACTGTTAAAGACAATGTGAAGTGTGCTGACCAAAAATGTTAATTAGACCAGAAAAGATGCTTCAAGTTATACCAACTCTATCAGTGCCTATGAAAAAGCATCCCAAACTATTTCCTGGTGAAAAAAGACCTTGTGGAAAATATATGCATGAAAATGGTTGAAGAGTTCATGAAGGAGAAGTTTTATAGAATTAGATAAAATAGTTTGATGTAATTACAGAAGAATAAAAACACTTCACAAACTGCTTTTAATGGAAATTTTATAAAACATGCTCATCCTCAGGGATAAAAAAAAAAACACGAAAAAAAAAGCAGAAGGGTGCATGCAGTGGCTGCATGTGCCACCTAAAGCCAGATCCTGGCCGGCCTGAGGTGTGCTCTGCTGTCAGCTAGGCTCTGCATGGCAGGTGCAACATGGTTGTAGCCCTGGCAGGCACCCATGACCACAGATAAGGTTGCCGGGGCCAGCACTGGGCTGGGCCCAGCCTCCACTACCCCACCCGATGTAACTTGCATCATGCTAGAGCACACATGGCATGGGTGTTCCGTAGGGACAGCCAGTGGCAGCACAAAGTGCATTGCCGCTAGTTGTCCCCAGGGAAACAAACATCCACCAACATCTAGATGTGGTCTAAAACTACAAGAATATGTAGGATAACAAAGGATTCAGGATCATTTGAATAGGTTGTATGAATTCTTATAAGTTATACATATGTAAGTTCTAATAGTTGTTTTTAAAAGTAGTTATACTAAGTTAAATAATTTAACTTATTTAACTCTATAATTTGTGAATGTACATAGCCATTAGAGCTGTGCAAAGCTTTGGTCCCTGATTCATTTCAGTGGAGATTTGACCTGAATCAGTGGCTGAATCTCCAAATCCAAATCGAATCAAGAGACCCTTTAATCTCTCCAAATCAGAACACTTCGAATCGATTTGGAGAGATTTGGAAAGATTCAGAAATTCAGACATAGACACTGCTTAAATGTTTTTTCTACATACCTCTAGGTACCAGGCAGCTTGTGAATGCTGTGCTGTTGTGGCCGATGGAGTGTCCCACAGGAGCGCGGGGGCTCCCCAGTGCGCTTGGCAGCAGGTCTGGAAATGGACCAGAAGCACTTCCGGTCCACTTCCGGGTCCACTGGGGAGTGTGCTGGGGGGCTGCCCTGCACCCTGCCAGCTCATCAACTGGTGCCTCCTGGGGGGCACCCTGGGTCCAGCATGGGGGGGCCCCCCAGCATGCTCCCCAGAGGACATGGAAATGGACTGGAAGTACTTCCGGTGCACTTCTGGGTTCACCGCCGAGCATGTGGGGGGCTCCCCCACACTCCTGTGGGACGCTCCATCTGCCTCGGCGTTACAGTGTTCACGAACCACACCTGGTACCCTGAGGTATGTAGAAAAAACATTTAAAGGTGTGTCTATGGCCTAATCACTGATTCTCTAAATCTGCATTGAATCTTCAGAGTTCGGCCAAATCAGATCAGGGACAGTGATCCAAATCAACGAATTGAATTACTGTCCCCGATTCAAGCCGAATCTGAATCCGAATTGAATACAGCCTGTTTTGCACACTCCTAATAGCGATATCTGTTGCTAAATACTATGCTTAAATCAAATGGCAGTTGCATTTGGGAGGCCCATTTAATTTTATGGGTTGCATGTGTGTTTGGTAAAACAAAAATGAGGAGGAGAATGTGACTTAAATTGTATAAAAATAGCTAGCTCCTGGAATAAGAGATTGCCACATTGTTTCTAGAAATTGTTTAAGAAATACACATGATCAGAAAAGTGACTGAAGAAATTCTATAACTCATGGAGTCATGAGTGGCCAAAAGGAGAATTGATTTCATACAACAATACATATATATGTCTAGAGCTAAAGCAAAGCCAAATAATGATATATTGTGTGTGTGTATATATATATATATATATATACACACACACAAAAACTAAAGGGAAATCCCCAAGCCAATTAGTAAACAAAATACCCAAGTAATTAGTAATCAGGAGTAATTAGTAACCAAAGGCTTTCTTCTCTTTTTCTTTTCCAAGATGTGTTGTTCTCACTAATAACAGAATGCTGGAGTTATCTGCTTTTCCTATTCTGTATAATTTTTTCTGTCAAATCATCTTTTAGTTTTTAAACTTAAATGTGAGGTCAAACTTTTACCTGACCTTAGTGACCCACTGGGGTCATGTGCATAAAGTGTAACAGTTTCTATAGTGGACACAACAAAAGGGATTGGTGTAGCTAGCATCACATCTGGCCATCTTTGACTCCACATCCCAAATGATCAAATAGACATTTATAGTTGGGTTAGCCAGGAGTGCTGTTTGGCCACAGCCCAGAGCAAGACTCAAACTCACATTACTGGAGATATAGTGAAGCATATTAAATGTTCTGCCCCTTCTCGCTAAGCTTGGATTACCATGGTTTATGTTAATTAAATAAGACACATTAGCCTAAACATTATCAAGTTTGCTTCTTCCATGTTCACAAATATTAATATAATTGGCTAAATATTTCCTTTTGATCAACATTGATAACTCTATCTTATTACTTTCTCCCAATGTTTCAACTAAAGACGGTAGAAAACATTTCCAATGCCTCATCTTTTTCGTTTGAAATTACAAATGAAATGGGCATCTTTGGTGCCTTGAAATGAATATCCATAAAAACTGTAATAAATACTATAAGTTTTTCACATTTGAGGTGTTTACTGCATATAAGATGAGTCCTCCAAGACTCATTAGCTATTGTGGAACTTTCCTATATATTTTGGAATGAGTCAGAAATCTCCAAAGCTAGGACAGTAATTTGGGAATATAAGAAGCTAGGATTAGGATGCCAGTTTCACAGATGTTGGCATTTCTGCATCACTGCGTGAAATCCCTAACAAAAAGAGAAGAGATATGAGGAGTCACAGTTTCATAGTTGGTAGGGTCGGAAGGGACCTGAGC
>NW_017729007.1:2431667-2446358 GCF_001723915.1 Gavialis gangeticus | reverse complement strand
GAAGGCCTTCCTAAAGTCCAGAAATACTACATCCACTGCAGAATAATCAAATACAGAATAATCTTTTGATTTACCTTTTCATTTTCAAGATACTTAAGGGATATATGTAATAATTGTACACAAATCTACAAAAGACATCACTGAAGAGAGCACTTTGTAGACTTCAGCAGTCCATGCTTTCTAAACAGTTACTTTTCTAAACATTACATTTACAACAGAAAATATCTTTCTTTTTCTTAAAACAAATGAAATTATTTATAGGAATCCCAAACCCAATACAACATAGAACATCTATAGCCCAGGAAAGATTTCCTTGTTAAATATATTTTCAAATACAACATCAAAACTTTCAGTTAGTGATGACACTCACTCTCCCTCATGATGCTCTGAAACTTTTGAAATGTGTGTGTGGGTGTGAGTGTGTTTGTGTTCCTGACTTGAAAAACTGTAAGTAGAATAAATTAAATTAAAACTATTTAAAAAAGGTTTTGGTACACTAATTCACAGAATTTAATAGGTGACACAAAAAATTCATATTACTCATTCAGGAAATAATTGTACTGATTGTGTTCACTCTAAATATCAGCTTTTTATGATTATAACTTCCATTTATGAAAAGACCATTGCATATAATACACAATCCACTTTTATTTTATGTATAGCCAAGGACCAGCCCTGAATATGCATGCAATTGGAATGCAGTTGTTCAAGCTGAGAAGTTAGAACAATGAACATAAATATGTTATGGAGGTACTGCTTTCTGCATTCTCTTCACCATTGTAATCAATGTTTCTGACTTTCATGTTAATTGCATAACATATGCTGAATAAGAATTTCTGCAGCATGATGCAGCAAAAAGGGTCAAGGGAAAGACTTCTGCTAAAGGCTTTTGATTTAAGAGAAAAAGAGCTGTTGGCAGGGTATTCTCACTGATGCAGGGTGGGCTTTCATTTTGAATCAACTCTTCTTAAACTTGTGGCCATTTTTTCTTTACTTGGGAAGGCTGAACTGGCCATAACAGACTTGGATACACAGATGTTAATTAAATTATTATTATAATTTGGTAGTTTTGTTATTGGTGTATGGGTTTCCCTTACTTTGTGCGGGTTCTGTATGCCTTGTGCAGTGCATTGTGAGAGTGACACGCACCAAAACATAGTCTCCTGTGTGGATCGGAGCTCCTTGCTCGTTGTCTGCAATACGTTTTGCTGCATTTTCTATCCCCATTATGACAGTGCCCTGTGCTTGTGTGTACTGTCTGCTGTTGGTGAATACTAAAATTGCCTTGTAAAAGTGGTAGAAATGAGTCTGGGGGTCAATACAGTCAAGGTCATGGAATGTATCTCTATTTGTAACATGGTAAAGTGGGTTCCCTTTATGTGAATTTAAGTTATGTGCCATTTTCCAGGGATGCACGTACATAAAGCAAGGGAAACCTGTATTGGCTTTTCTATAACTGTGTTTGCAATTTTATATTTTGTACAAATATTGTCAGTTCTATCACTCAGAAAGTATGTAGACTCCTGAACAGATTCTGGAAAAATCTAAATGGTAAAGGCATATAGGTCAGCATGTGCAGGGTGACTTAGAGGGTGTATGCAGGTGAGTGTGCACGTGCAGTTGGCAGTTCTGCAGACCTGTTTGTGTCACTGCAAATCGCATGCACTGCACATTCAGGCATTTGCTGCACTGCTAATTTGCAGCACAGTGGGGTTTTTTGACACTGAGAGATCCCAGTGTCAAAAAACTGTGTCTGAAAAAAGTGGGACAACACACATGCTGGCAGTGTGCGCCACCCAAAACTGGAGCCTAGTTGGCCAAAGCCACACCCCAGGTACCAGCCAGGCTCCATGCACTGGATCACCACCAGTGGAGTCTCCAGGATCCCAGGTGCTGTCCCCGGCCTCCCCTACCCACCCAGGGCAACCTGCTGTGTGCCAGAGTACACCTACACAGGTGTTGCCTGGTGTCAAGTAGCAGCGGCACAGCTACATGCCACTGCTATTTGTCCCTGGAGAAACACATGTGTCTGCTCATCTGAATGTGTCCCAAGGGTCCATGGATAGGTTTAGATTGTGGGTAGACTGAGAAGGAGAATCCGAAGAGCAACTGGATTTAATTTCCACAACCCCTCTACATTCCACCCATGTAAATCCTATTTACTGCATCTTTATGTTGGCAGAGTCGATTTCACTCTGACTCAATAAACCATTAATTGGAGTCAAAACACAAGCTTTCTTATTGGTCAGATGGACCCAGATTCTCAGCCAGTGTAAACTGTTGTTGTTCTGTTGAGGGCAATGGGACTGCATTTATTTACAGAACCTGACACTCTCACCCTATAACTCTGACTTAAGTAAATGACTTATGTCATCACGATTTATATTGGTATGTAAGAGGAGCACATGGTACCATATCAATGTACTACAATAATTAAACTTACAATTTCTTTTAATAGCATGTTTATAATAAAAGAAACTCAAATAAGCCTAAAAGAAAAACATTGGAGAGAGAACTCTGGCAATGATATAGTTTTGATTTACATTATTAGCAAGTTGAAATGAACAGCTCACAGCCTGAACAAATGTACCTGTCATTAAAACTTGCAAAAATCAAAACCATCACTGTAGACTCCAATATCACATTTAGAACTGCATTGTTGTGCTTGTTAGTAAGAAGTATATTGTCAATAAATATCATTTTAAAGTGGAAAGATATATGGATTTCACTATTAAACTTGGGGCAAATTTATACATCCTCATTACTTGGAATATTATGACCCCATTGTGGTATGATTTGTTTGCACTGAATATTTCATTTTCCTGAAAAGTCTCCCTTTCTTTCTCTCTCTCCTCTTTTTCTATGGCAACTTATGAGGTTTTTACAATATTATTTATTTTAACACAACTTTCTTGAAAGAAGAGAATTCATTATATTAGAATGAGATACATTGTGAAGCTAAAAGAAAATTTGTCTCATCCCTGCATGTACTACATGCGGGAAGATCAAATTGAAACCGTCTTTGTTAGAACAATTTTGTGTGTAAATGAACTGTGTCACTGTAACAAGAGCTTCCTTTTGAAATGGCAGGAACTTACAGTAACATGATGTTTGATCACAACAATAACTTCTGAATTATTGTCACTGTCATTCACGGAAATAGATTTTCCACTGACTTCTATCATTTTGAGCCCCTATGTCTCATCTTAATTTGAGTAGTTGTCTGATAGGAAGTCATGAATAGATTGACAAATTAGCTGTTTCCATCACAATACATTTGAGTGAAAGAAGGGTCACCTCTGTTTAGTCTCACATTTCTAAGTCTAGACAGGATAAGTACATTGTAACAATACTAATATTAAAAAATCATTACCCTTGGAGACTTGCCTTAGTGCTTTATGATAATGCACCTTTTCAACCTAAGGAAATGTGATAACCTGTGAAGAAAAGATGCTGAAATGATGAGTCAGCATGGATATGCTTAGTATGCACAATGGTCTTTGGGTATCTCCAAAACATTACGTATTTCATCAGCAGGCAGTTGCTATGTTTAGATGTTCTTTTTCATAGGACAGCTTCTTTCAAGTAGACATGTACTAGTGTAGAGAGGATCTCAAAGGATGGCCAACAGATATTCTGAGACTGCAACATAGTTGCTAAATGCAATGATTTTGAGAGCAGAGAAGCAAAACTTCTGGAAGAGTGACAGTCCAAAATTCAAACGCAGTACAGGTACTCAGGTTAGTTAAATCCTCCCCCACCCCCCACACCTTTTCCTCCCATTTGTTATAATACAAATGGGTATTAAAGAGCAGGCGAAAACACTATTGCCCTGTCCAGCACTTCCTCTCTCAATAAAACACTTAAATGACTAAGGCTGAGGATAAGCTATTGATGAGTGCATAATGACTGCTGTGTGCTCATCTACAAAATCACTGCTCAGTTTCTAAATCATTGTTGCAGAATGCTTTGTGTGATATATATACTACTTGGTACTGCTCGACTTCATTGGCCTGCTTTGTGTTGTGGCTTGTATCTGGGTTATTTCAGGCATAAAAAGGCAGTTTTCTTTTTAAAAATCTTTTTTAACTGAAGTTGGAATAATTGAAGAGTTTAAAGCTGATATGGCATTGAATTTGGTGGTTCCTTTTTACAATGCTTGCCATTATTCAAACTCACCCCAGGAGGGATATTGTAAAAATCCAGTTTTTCAATTACAGTGTGCCACTAACAAAGTGCTGGACTCTGTGCCATTTTTCAAGTAACAAAGGTGAATCTACTGAAGTACT
Source organism: Gavialis gangeticus (assembly GCF_001723915.1). Classification (NCBI taxonomy): domain Eukaryota; kingdom Metazoa; phylum Chordata; order Crocodylia; family Gavialidae; genus Gavialis; species Gavialis gangeticus. The sequence continues at coordinate 2,442,069 of NW_017729007.1, read as the reverse complement.
AACCAGAAGACTGTAAGGCTGCATCCATACAAGCATGGTCATTTGTTTCCCCAGGGACAAGAAGCAGCTGCACACCTTGCACCACTGCTACTTGTCCCCGGGGAATGCCTATGCCACACGCCCTCTGGCACTTGGCAGGTTACCCCAGGTGGGGTAGGGGAGGTTGGGACCAGGCTGGGGTAGGGGAGGCTGGGACCTGCAGAAGCCTTACCTGGGGTCCTCTTGGGGCTGCAGCAGTGGCAATCCTGCCACTCGAAGCCTGGCTGGCAGTCGGAGTGTGGCTCCAACTGGCCAGGCTCCAGTTTTGGGTGGTGCATGCTGCTCCCATGTGCTCCACTCTGCATTTTTTTGTGCAGGTTTTTTTGACCCCTGGATCTCCACATCTGTGGTACCACATACTAGATGGCTGCGCTCTTCTGGACATGACCTAAGAGTCCAACCTGATGCTTGCCGTTGTTATTATTAGTGAATTTAAAGTGTTCACCTGTCTGATTAGTGTACTTTGCCTTTTCCCTCTTTTGGTATTGTCTACAGTGGAGTTCTTTGTCAATTATCCCTATCACCTCATTTTTAGGAACCTCTTGTCAGACTGGGAGTTAAATAGATCCTTCAAATTAAGAACCATATTCTGATAAAGTTAATATTTTCTGACTATGTTTTTTGCTGTAGAGAGACCTGGCAAGAATAAGTTCTAATGCACTTTTTGCTTTTTTTTTAAGTTTGAGAAGCTATATACATGAAACTAAGGCACTGCAGAGCTGGGTCAGGTAATTGGCATCCCATCTGGAAAACCTGGGTTAGCCTACCTGTGGCATGAATGTCTACTGCAAAATCCCACCCACATTTTACGTCTGCCTCATGTGCTTGCCTTTGTTTTCTTTGACTCTTTGTGCTGAGATTGCTATTCTTTCACAGTCAACTGTATACATTTTGGGAAAACGTTTTCACCCTTTGTGAAGAATTCTGGGAAAGTGTTGGAGGATTATCAGCATATTTACTGCAAAATGTGTGAGTTTCAGCCCAAAGGAAAGATCCTAGGAGCTAATCTATAAAATCACAGAATCATAGAAAATTAGGGTTGGAAGGGACATCAGGGCTAAGTACAGACAGTCAAAAAGCCTGAGGCTGAATCAATTCAATCTTTGCAGGTTAGTGTAAACTGCAGAGATTAAACTGAGAAACAACTGGACAGACATTCACTTTTGATTCGGGAAACATAGCCACATACCTGCAGTGGCTTAGGCCACAAGCCAGGAGGTGCTAGAGCATGGCTCTCTGGCATGTAGCCAGCATGGGCTGTATGTTCATTTCCTCTTCCTGCTGCCCCTAAGGTTCCTGGGATTTGTAGTCCAGAATCACACCAGAAGGACCCTGCAGGGTTGCTTATCATTTCCTCTTTCTGGTTCCAGGTGCCTCTGGGATTTATATTCCTCAGTTGCAGCTATCAGTAAGCTTTTAGCAGGGCAGGACAGGGTGGCTCTGTACTTGGGAGAAGGGAAGTTTAATCCCTCTCCCTGCCCTCAGACCCCAGCTGGGGTTTGCCAGCAGTGGGGGTGGGCAGTCTCTGCCTTTCTGCACCCAGCCCTTCTCTGCTGGAGCAGACAGCACAGCCCAGCCCAGCTCAGCCCAAGGACCGAAAGCATCCTAGGATGCTGGAGGACTGTAATTTAACTTGAACCAGGGGTCTGGAACAGAAGATTTATAAACCAATTTTACCCAAATCAGTTAAGTCATATTGTCAAATTCAGCTTATTGTTCACTGTAACTCCCAGGTCCTTTTCTCCAGAACTGCTACTTAATCATTCAATCCCCAAACTGTACCAGTGCATGGAATTGTTCCATCCTAAGTACAGGACTTTGCATTTGTCCTTATTGAGCCTCATGGGTGCATCCAAACATGCAGACACATGTGGTTTGTGACTCTGTAAACCTCTTTGCAGTGCCACAAACCACACTTCCAGAATGTTAAAATGTGCCCCATGCTGCAAGTTTTCAATGCAGAGGTAAAATTTGCTACCAGGAAATCCTGATAGCAAAAAAAACTTCAGAGAAATAAATGGTGTAGTGTATACACCTATAGTGTGTGCCAGAAGACATGGGTGCTGGCCCTAGCCTCCTCTACCCCTACCCAGGACAATTTGCTGTGCACCAATACACATATGTAGGAGCATGTGATGGGGCATAAAGAAGTAGCACAAATTTGTGTGGCTGCTACCTGTGCTGCTGCAAACACACACCCCTGCATGTGGGGACATGCCCCATGATATTTTTTTTGGTGCAATCCTTCAGTTTCTCTAGGTCTCTCTGAATCCTAGGCCTACTCTCTAGTGACTCCCAGCTTGGTGTCATCTGCAAACTTGCTGAGGGTGCACTCCATCCCATCTCCCAGGCAATTGGTGAAGATATTAAACAAAACTGGCCCCACTGATCCCTGGACTGATCCCTGGGGCACTCCACTTGATACTGGCTGCCTGGTAGACATCAAGCCATTGACTATTAACCTTTGGGCATGATGATCAAGCCAGTTTTCTATCTACCTTACAGTCCATTCATCCAACCCATACTCCCTTAGCTTGCTTGCAAAGATGTTGGGGGAGATCATATCAAAAGCCTTGCTAAAGTCAAAGTATATCACATTCACTGCTCTCCCCACATCCACAGAGTCTATCTTCTCATCATAGAAGGCAATCATATTGGTCAATCATGCCTTGCCCTTGTTGAATCAATGCTGACAGTTCCTAATCAACTTCTTCTCCAAGTTCTTAGAAATGGATTCCTTGAGGACTTGTTCCAAGATTTGTTTCCAGGGACTGAGTCTGCATACTCCTTGTCTGGATATTCCTTGCTTCATTTCTAAAGGATGGGCACTATATTTTCCCTTCTTCAATTGTGGATAGAAACCACCTAATCACTTAATGAGTCAGCTAACCTGGAATCAAGGCATCTTCCAATCTGGGTGTAAGAAAAAAACCTATGGCTCCTGTTACTGAGAGAGAGAAAAATACAGGCAAACTGCACTCAGTAAGTGAAGAGAAGGGCCATTATTAAGAGATAAGCAACCAGAGGCTGTTTAATGACAAATGCCTATTGTTGTGCTAATGGCACAATAATAGTACAATATGAGAGTAAATTAGGGAATCAGCAAGAAGACTGCAGCAATGCTTGCTTTCCTGCTTGATTCTGAATGCTGGTAAACCAAGCATGTTACAGAGCACCAGCAGACTGGCCAGGAAATCACATGACTGGAAGGGGGCAGAGCTCTGGTGGCATATAAGATGAGGTCAGAGCCAGAGCAAATAGTCTGGCCCTGGAGGCTGAAGGGGAAGTGCTACTGCTGCTGAGTAAGATCCTACTATGCCTATTGAGCCGTAAGTAAGGAGCTGAGATCTGACAAAAGATTGGAACCAATATGGCTGGTGATTGCATTAGACAACCATCAGGCTTGGGGAATTAAATTACAGTCAGTGCATTTATGTTTTTGGTTTGAGGTATATTAGTGGTTCGTGTAGGACTAGACAGGGATGAGAGGAGTCCCACTATGCCTGAGAGACACATGGCTGTCCTAAGCCCTGCCAGAGGGCAGAGGCTAGATTGCAAGAAGAGAGAGAGAAAATCCTGGGAGAGGCAAAACAAAGGTCAAGGACCCATATCCCACAAGGGGTAGGAAAAGGAATAGCGAGCCCATAGCCCAGAGAGGTATGGACATTGGGGCAGGGGGCCTACATCCCAGAAAAGGATATAGATTGTTGCCAGAAAGCCCACAAGCTCATGAGGGGCAGAAACAGGGCTAGAGACCACACATCTGAGGAAGGATAGAGATTGGTGTCAGAGGAGCCACAAGCCAGGCAGGATGGAGATAAGAACCTTAGAAGGCAAGGCAAGGGCTGGAGCCTGAGGAGCCAGATTTGGTGTAGTGGGTCTAGGCCAAAAGGACTACCCAGACCAGTGGGGGCAGAAGCCAGGAAGGCCAAGGTCCCAAGGTGGGTGTAGAGGCCTAAGGTGGCCTAGTGGTTTGGGGCATGGTACCAACCTAAGTGATGACTGGAAACACCTGAAACATATATGAACAGCTGTAGGAAAGGTTCGGAAGCTGTGATTAGCCCATGAGACAACAGGTGCCCTTGGGGCACATGTGGGCCAAGACAGCCCGTCTAGCAGAAAGGGGTGATTGGGAGTAGTGGGGTCAGAGTGGGATCCATAAGTAAAGAGGACAAGTTATGGCATGCTCTAAGACCCTTAGGCAGACTCCCTTTCTAAATTTCATTAATAAGATCAAGGTTTAGCAGGCGAGAACAAAGGGAAGGTACTTTAGTGCAGTACAGGAATTGAGTTGCCACCTGGGGTTGTATCAGCAGCCCCTGGAACACTGATCCTGTTACACTGGGTAAAAAAGTTTTCTGTGAAGAACTCTGGATCATCACCATTATCAATAAACACTGATTTGAATGAAGCAACTGGTAAGAGTGAGGTGGAATATGATCAAGAATTCTATGAAGATGGACATGACCTGCCATTTTGAAAATGGCACAATTGTCAACATAAGTGTATATTTGAATGGATGGCAAATGGCAGCATGGGATCCATTCAGTCTTACAATCAGCCAATCAAACATTTCAAAGAAAATCCTAATATATTTGTACCACCAATGTATTGATTATGGCATTGCTATGACTGAAAGAAATGTATGCAACATACCTGAATAGATAAGAATGTTCTTGTGTTTTCCAAAATAACACTGGTCCTAGGTCCAACCACAGTAATGACATCACTTATTGACTAATGTCTTTACACCATTCTTAATAATAACAGTGGAAGAATCTGTTTTAGTCAGCTTGAAAAAGCTAAATTTTCTTTGTGAGTCTGGTTTACTACATATAGCATTGCATAACTCTATTCCAAGGTTCTAGATCATGTGTATAACCTCAGTAATTTGGGTTTAAAAACATCAGACAATGACTGAGAAGTAAAGATTGTATTGTTTTATGGCATGCAATTTTTAAACAGTGTTTCCTTGAACCACTGTGGGTTTTTAAACAAAATACCATTTTGATAAATTTATTGTCACTTACAAGGCATGTCTACACGAGACACTATGTTGCTGTAGTGATGAGCTATGCTGATGTAGCTTGTCACTATGGTGATGTAGCATTGGCCGGCATGAACCATGAAGCCAATGCTACTGCACAGTAGGGTCACAAGCTACTGTGCAGTAACTCATTCCTACTGCTCAGTAGGGTCAGAAATGACCTGGTACTGTGCAGCAACAGCAGTCCCTGCACAGTCATTTAGTACTTGTTAACGCTTTATGGCGACATAGCGTCTCACATAGCCATGCCCTGTAAAACTTTAGCACATACTAAATGACTGTACAGTAACAACTGTCCAGTCAGGGGCACATGTGGACATGCCCACAGTTTACCAGTTAGTTGCTCTGAATACTGAGCATGGGAAACAAGGTAAACAGTTTGCCTTTTTCTATCATTTAAGGTTTCAAAGTTTCATAGTTTCTAGGGTCGGAAGGGACCTGAGCAGATCATCTAGTCCGACCCCCTGCCATGGCAGGAAGAGCACTGGGGTCAAATGACCCCAGTAAGGTGGTCATCCAACCTCCTCTTAAAAACCCCCAGGGTGGGAGCCTGCACCACCTCACTTGGAAGCTGGTTCCAGACCCTAGCCGCCCTGACCGTGAAGTAGCGCCTCCTGATGTCCAACTTAAACCTTCCCTCCGCCAGCTTGTGACCATTGTTCCTGGTCACTCCTTGCGGCGCTCGGGGGAACAGGGACTCCCCCAGCGCCTGCTGATCCCCCCTAACCAGTTTATAACAGGCCACAAGATCCCCCCTCAGCCTTCTCTTTTGAAGGCTGAACAGGTTCAGGTCCCGCAACCTTTCCTCATAGGACCTACCCTGCTGTCCCTTGATCATACGAGTGGCCCTCCTCTGGACCCTCTCCATGCTGTCTACATCCCTCTTAAAGTGCGGTGCCCAGAACTGGATGTAGTACTCCAGCTGCGGCCTGACCAGTGCCGCATAGAGGGGGAGGATCACCTCCTTGGACCTGCTGGAGATGCATCTGTGGATGCACGACAAGGTGCAGTTGGCCTTCCTAGCCGCCTCCCCACATTGCCGACTCATGTTCAAGTTTACATTTCCATGAAATGGGGGAAGAAACACATTTTTGATCTAACAGAACCTGGATTTTCATGAAAGGTACTGAAAATTAGATGAGCAAGTCACAGAGTGGGATTTGTCAACTGCTAAGTCGATTCAGGGTAAGCAATGCCCAGTGGCTTTTTAGAAGATGTGTTGGGAGTTCTGCTGTCACTGGCTATTAATATTCATTGTTCAAATTTGTATTTTAAAAGCCTACAAACAAATTTTAGATTCAAATGAAAAAGGTCTATTTTTCATACATGTTTTATGTCTTGCTGGAGGCCAATAAAAACACAGGGTTTTGCAGCTGGACTTTTTATAGAAAGCTTCTATCTTTGTTTACTTTTTGGATGATGTCCTAACAAATATATCCAAGGCCTTAGGCCCCACTGACACTTTCTCCAGGTGTTTTCCTTGTCCATCTGTTATGTCTTGTGTTTTAGACTGTATATATCTGGAGACTGACACTTACTGTATATTTGTGCAGCGCCTAGCACAATGGGTTCAAATCTGAGTGAGACCTTTAGGCAATATAAATCTTTAATGGTATTGCTTTTAAAAACAAGGCTTATAAATCATCCATAAATTGGTCCTAAGAATAATATACTATTAGATTTTTCCAACCCCCATAGTCCCAATCTAGCACCATTCTGGAAGCATATAAATAATGTAAAACTTAGCCAGTAAGGCTCTTCATATTTAAAGAGTTTCAACAGCTTGAGTACTGTGTTAGATTTGTGCTGTAATCAACAGTCAGCAGGCAAAAGAATACATATTGGGCACTTATACATAAATGGAATGATTATCCTGGGCTTGAACCATTGGGTGATGGGTATGCTCAGTTGCAAGTCACCCTACGCACATATTCCCTAAAACAGAAGTATCACATTCATCTTGTGCTCTAGCCAAGCTCTGAACCACAGGGCTCCTTACAGGCTGAGTCCAGCCCAGGGCATAAGAAAACTGTGCTGGCAGCTCTGGCTCTGACTCAGGCTGACAACTCCAGCTCTGATCTGGGGCATGTGGTGGCAGCAGCTCCAGTTCTGATCCAGGACAAATAGTGACAGGGGCAGCAGCTCCAGCTCCAACCTGGGGTGCATGATAGTGGCTCCAAACCCTTCTGTGTGCCCTGTGCCAGAGCTGTTGCCACTATGTGCCCTATGCCTTATGCCACTGTGGCAGCTCCAGTGCTGGCTCCAGTGTGGGGATGATTCAACGAAGATGGTAGTACACATGGGTAAAGCAGCCAGAGTCTGACCACAACTGTATCAGCCCTTGCTCATCCTCCTGCCACAGATTGCCACATTCAGCAGGACCCTCAGGCCCTAGATTCTGCTGCATAGCACTCCCCGCACCTATGCCAGTAGTCAGGTGAGCTGGACAGAATGTGTCCATGGGCTGGATCCAGCCTGTGGGCCATGTTTAACACCCCTAACTGAAAGAGTGCTTTGGATCAGATGCAATGATATTCCTTCCCTTAAACATTTATCTACGGTCATTTTAGCATATACCACAGGCATCACATATACACTCCCAGGTTTGTATTCTGGAGTTCTGGCAGGGATTGTGTCTATTGAGTAGAAATGAGGTCATACATTGTATAGTGTTACACTGGCAGTCACATATCACAGTATGGCCTAGCTCTTCTAAATGTTCCTGCATGGTGCAGTGCTGGGGAAAAAATGTGTATGTTTCAGGAAATCTGAAGAAAAGTCAGGAACAAAACACTGACCTGCTGACCTCCAAATCTGTCACTTGCCCATGATACTTTCTTTATGGCACCATTCACAGCTTATATTACATATCAAACAAAGATTACCTATTCAAAAATAATAATAGTGAAAATACTCAGATGCATTAGTGATCATTAAAAAGTATCAGGTTCTATTGGAAATAAAACTAAACAAAACCCAGAGGTCTAAAGAGTGAGAATCCAGTTTCCAAATGACCTTTTCCCCCTTGCTTGGTTAATCAAAGATCCTTATATAGTGGATTGGCATTGATTCTGGCACAGTTTATTGCCCCTGTGGTAAATTTGTCCCCACTGGCAACAATATAATTACCAAAAAATGAATATATAAACAATAAAGGATTAACTCACATCCTTAAGTCCTTTCTCCAACCCTGATAGTGTCCTGACTCAGTGCTGCTGTCTCTAGCCTTGCTGCCTTCTTCCTCTCTTTTGGTTCCCTTCCCTGGGACCTTTTAACTTTCTCTGGGCCAACCAATTATCCTCATCAGCAAACCCAGTCCTCCTAGGGAGGTCTGTGATCATTTCCTTGCTGCCTGCAGCTGGGCAGCAGCCCCAGAGATGTGTAGCATGCTATACACCATGCCCCTCCCCCCGCCTGCCCTGCCCAAGAGTTAAGCACTCTTACATTTCTTTCCCCCCCAGCCCCTTCTTGGGAGAAGAAGTCCGCATTCACATGTGCAAACCCTGTACAATAGCATATTGAGAAGACAAAAGGCTGCAAGGATAGGTGCCACCTTGCCAGCTGTGGGTTACCTTCCCTCACAGTATTGAGCCATATTAATGGAGCATGGTCAATGATCAACTGAAAATGAGCACCAAGAAAGTAGTAGCAAAGGATTTCTACTGTCTACTTAATCACTAAACATTCTTTTTCTATTATGGCATACCTCTGCTCTGGGGAAAGAGTTTTCTACTTAGATATAGGATGGGGTGTTACCCATCCTCAAAATCTTGCAAGAGGACTGCTCCCAGACCTCAGTCCGCAGCTTCCATGTGTACTATAAATTCTTTTGTCAGATCCAGACTGCTCAGGACCAGTGTGCCGCACAATAGCCTTTTTACTGTTCCAAGTTCTGTCTTACATTTGAGCGATCACTGGATCCTACGTGGTGCCGTTTTCACAATAGGTCCATTAGTAGGGACATAATGTCAGCAAACTATAGGATGAACCACCAATGATAGCTCGCTAGGTATAAAAAGGACTCCAATTTCTTTTTTGTCTTTGGCATTGGTGACTTAGTGATGAACTCACTAGGGGGGGACCAGAAGGGTTTGGGAGAGACCTTGTTTCCCCTAGTGCCCCCTGGCATAACAAGGAATAATGGCCATAAGTTGTTGGAGAGTAGGTTTAGATTAGACATCCATGAGAACTACTTCACAATTAGGGAGGCTAGGATCTGGAACCAACTTCCAAGGGAAGTGGTGCTGGCTCCTACCCTGGGGGTCTTTAAGAAGAGGCTTGATGCCTACCTGGCTGGAGTCATTTGAGCCCATTTTTTCTCCTGCCCAGGCAGGGGGTCAGACTTGAAGAGCTACAAGGTCCCTTCTGACCCTACTTCTATGATTCTATAACTTGAGCAAGGCTCTCACCTAATCTTACAGGGACCTGATTTTGCCACTGGCCAGTATGTGCCCTAGGTATTTGCTTTCCATGTACTCTAGGCAACATTAACTCAGATTGGCTGTGAGCCCAGCCTTGCATATGAACTGTAACACCTCTGTCAAGTGCTGAAGGTGGTCCACGTATGTTTGCAAATATTATGACATTGTCCAAATAGGCAGCCATAGATGCCCAGTGTGGGTAGAGTGTTTTGTCCGTTTATCATTGGAAGGTCGCTGGGACTCCATGTAGCCCAAAAGGTAGGGTCTAGAAGTGGTAAAATCCCCATGGTGTTGCAAAAGCAGTGATTTCTTGGGATTCCAGGTGTAATGCTACCTGCCAGTACCCTTTGGTTAGGTCCTGGGTGGACATATACCTGGCATTGCCTATGCTATCTACCATATCATTTACGCTGGGCATAGGGTATGCGTTACATTTTGAAGTGTCACTGACATTGCAAAAGTTGATACAGAACCTTATGGTGTGGTCGGGTTATGGGATTCTTGGGTATTCCTTTTGGATTGAGCATCCTGCTTTGAGAACAATCTGGCTTTCAACCAATTTAGTCCTTCCTGGGGTCACTGTGAATATCTCTTTAAATATCCCCTGTAGGGTCCTATTTCAGTCCTCTGAGTTGGGGTCAATGTTTCCCCTAGTTGGAAGTCAACTACTGGATCTGGGGGAGGATTCCAACCTCTCAGACCAGCTCCTAGCAAACATGGCAGAGATGGAACAGCGGCTGGCTTCCCAGATTACGGACAACAAGAAGTCCTTTTTTAAATACATAGGGAGTAGAAAGAAGGCCCCAGGAAATGTGGGGCCCTTGCAGGACAAGACGGGGAATCTAGTTGTCACGCCAGACGACAAAGCCAACATATTTAATAACTTCTTTGCCTC
>NW_017729007.1:2420875-2431101 GCF_001723915.1 Gavialis gangeticus | reverse complement strand
CACTTTAAGAGGGATGTGGACAGCATGGAGAGGGTCCAGAGGAGGGCCACTCGTATGATCAAGGGACAGCAGGGTAGGTCCTATGAGGAAAGGTTGCGGGACCTGAACCTGTTCAGCCTTCAAAAGAGAAGGCTGAGGGGGATCTTGTGGCCTGTTATAAACTGGTTAGGAGGGGATCAGCAGGCGGTGGGGGAGTCCCTGTTCCCCCGAGCGCCACAAGGAGTGACCAGAAACAATGGTCACAAGCTGGCGGAGGGAAGGTTTAAGTTGGACATCAGGAGGCGCTACTTCACGGTCAGGGCGGCTAGGGTCTGGAACCAGCTTCCAAGTGAGGTGGTGCAGGCTCCCACCCTGGGGATTTTTAAGAGGAGGTTGGATGACCACGTTACTGGGGTCGTTTGACCCTAGTACTCTTTCCTGCCATGGCAGGGGTTCGGACTAGATGATCTTCTCAGGTCCCTTCCGACCCTAGAAACTATGAAACTATGTGGAAGCCATGCATGCCTCCTACACCATGGTTTTAACAAGTTAATATGATACATTTGCAAACCCCACCATTTCCCACCTAAATGAAGCTCATGTCCATGGGCCTACCTTCTGCAGGACCTCAAAAGGGCATTACCACTTTGCCAGCAACTTTTTTTTTAAAGGAGGAGAGTAATAACAACTCCCAACCCCCCCCACACACACACTTGTTGGTAAACAAAGAGCCAGCCATTTTTGCTATACTGATGATCCCGTGCCTGCTGGACTGCCTCAGAGATTTTTCTTTGCAAAGGCCCCTACCAGAACTAACCTTTTGTATAACTTTAGGACTCAAGAACCCAATCAAGTGAGACCTCCTCCAACAGCACCTCAATGAAAACCTGGTGAATTCCAATCAACAACGGAATAATGTCAGCAGTGCTTGGAGTGCCCTCAAGTCTACCAGCATCAGCATCAGAACCAGCAAAGACACATTTGAATTCTCTTCCAGGAAACACCAAGACCCAGTTTGATGAAAATGACTGAGTTTGACGAGTTGATTGACTGAAAGTGCAAGGACTTTTATACTTGGTAGAATGACACCAACTCCAGGTAAATGAAACTGAATCAGAAACAAACCAAGGTAGGACCCACAATATAAAGAACAGATGGTGGGAAGACAAGGTGAAGGAGAGTCAACATCACACAGACATCCACAACGTGTGTGGCTTATTTAGTGCCACCAAAGCCATCAAGCCATCTACATCTACTGTGTTCAGTTTTGAGCTAGTATGGAAAGAGCCAGTGTGGTCATTTCTGCATGATATTGTGCTGTGCTGACATAGGCAGAATTAAGACTGAAAGATAAAGCTACTCTATGGCTTATGACTAGGATTTTGACTTAACATCGAAAGATCTGGAATGCAAATCTCTTCACTAGTTTGAAACAGGGAAAAGAATTTGGGTCCCTCCAGCCAAGGCCCTTAAACAACAGGGTATTTAGTCCTCCCCTGGTCCAGTAAAAAAATTATAAAAAGCAGAATGACATCTAGTGAAAGCTCTTATAACCTTATAGCTCAGTAGTTAAGGCAGTATCCTGAGAAATGGGAGAGGCAATTTCCTTTTTTATTTTTTGCTCTGTACATGGTGCAGAGAGATGTGAACATAATTAATTCCCTAACCTTTGAGCTGTGGGACATAAGGGAGGCACTATCTTGTCCTCAGTTTTGTGAATGGTGTCTAAATCCTTTGTCCTTCATTTCCTGTGGCCTTGTTAAAAAAGTTAATAAAAATACCTAAAGACTAAATGAAATAGTTCATTTCAGATAAAATAAAAATGTTTAGTTTTACCCAAACATTTTTTTTTCAATTGGCTTAAAAAGACCTGAAAAGCATTCTTGTTCTGTCTTTTCAGTTTGACCACAAAACCAAAAAAAATCAATTATTTGCCCAGCTCTACTTGTGAATACTCTGGCAGTTTAGTTTTTCTATTACTGATGTGTGTTTGATTAGACATAGCATGAACTATTGCTATTTTTTTTAACTGGCTCTGTTCCACTACTCTTCTTGTAGAAGTGTGGAATTGAAGAGAGTATTTTGCAGACAGTTCTTCATCACAGTTAAGAAGATTAAGCAAAACTGAGATAAGCTTTCTATCTGGATCAGATTGTATACACCAACTGGAACCAAAATTTGGCAACCTTGACATATAACCATGAAAAGTAAAAAATATCTAAAGTAAGAAAGAGGACCCATTACTTTGTCTAATTGATTACAATGGGGCTTTAATTCATGCAATTAGTAATGAGGAAAACAATTAGCTAAGGTGAAGTGATAGACATAAACAGTGGGAAAATAATGACCTTTAATTAGTCACTAGACTGTCTATGGAATAAATTACAGGTTTAATCATTCCCAGTAAGCTTTCTAATGAATCCTGAATGAAAGAAGAGAGAAAATTACATGAAATAAGTATCCTGGGCCACTACAAAAGACTAAAAAAACCCATCATGGATGCCATCCCTTTAGAACTCTGATGCATTTGTCTATTTTAAATTACTATTTTATTGATCAATAAATGGCAAATTTTCAGTATTCTGCCTTACTACTTAATCATGGTATCACCCACCTACTAGTGATCTTATTCCTCAGTTTCTTCATCCCAGTGCATGCTACCTTTCAACAAATTTCATTCAGCTAAAAAAAATATTGCACACCTCATTTTTGCTCCTTGCTAATTCTTTTTCAGTTCACATTGTATCCATCTACATAGTTGCTTGAAATATTCACCCATAGAATCATAGGTCTGAGAAAGACCTCAGGGATCATTTAGTGTATCCTGTGATACACTATTTCTAAACCACCCCAAATAGATACCTATCCAGCCTCTACTTGAAAATTAACATGCAAGGAGATGGCACACTTTTGCTAAGTAGCTCTATCCACTGTCCTATAGTTTAGGAAGGCTTTTGCTGAGATCTAATCTAAATTTGATTGCTACAGTTCAAACCCATTGCCCTCTGTGGCAAAATAAAACTAATGTTCTCCTCATTTATGAAAGCCTTTCAAATATATGAAAATTGCATTCCCCCTCTTCATCTCCTTTTTCCTACAGGAGAGAACAATGTGGCTCTATTCAGATGGTTAAGCTTCAGTTGGAGTACCAGTTCTGGGCACCACATTTTAAGAAGCCCCAACTGTGTGTGTGGGGCAAGGAGCCCAGTATGAGTGAGAGGCATGGAGCCCAATGAGAGAGGCGAGAATCAGGAGCTGGGATATGATGACATCTTGGATACCATCTACAAGGCATGGGCCATGGTGTAGGGGAAGTATGGAGCCATGCATAGCATCCCTTGGCATCAGGGCATAGAATGGGCAGCTTCACACATTTACTACCAGTTCATTGTAATAGCAAAGTCATGGCAGGAGAGACTAGGCAGACTGCCCTACGTAGACAGGTGGGTGGGCCGACTTGAGACTCAGCTCCGAGCTTGCCCCATGTCACAGTAAACTACCATCATCAATCAAAATGTGGCATAGAGACAGAAAACACGGAGTACAATTAAATGCTCAGTTTTCATCATGGCAAAATGTTAATATCATGGGGCTTTAAGATTCTACATTAGTTTGTGTTTTAATTTTGTTTTAAATTAATGAACTGGAAATCAGCACTGAGCTGCTGAGTCACTAATTATGCAGATGACAGAAAGTTTTTTTAGGTTAGTCAGAAACAGATGGCAACTTCTGATACCCAATAACAGCTAAGATAATGGGCAATATGATGGAAGAGATAGATTAGATAGAAAGAAATACATATTAGAAGGGTGGAGCCATGGTGGGAGGAGAGAGTGACTACATGTATGCCTTAAAATTTCACAACTAACTATATGAACCTATATCTCACTCAAGAAATCTCAATGAAAATGTCTACCCAGTGAATGCATAATTTCAGCCAACCATTAGAACTTATAAGAAACAGGATAAAAAATACTATGAAGAGTATTACAATATTTTTAGAGCAATCAGTACTCTGATCTTACCTAAAATACGGTATACAGGACTGGTTACGCCATCTCAGAATAGATATGGAAGAAATAATGGGGTTTCAGAGAGACTTGAGAGGATTATGAATCTGGAGAATTCGTGTATGAAGAGAAATTGAAAAGACTGGATTTTTTCACTTATAAGAATAAGAACGGTTTTCATTAAAGTGTATAAAAATAATGAAGCATCTAGTGAAGGAAGATCAGAAACTTTTGTCTTATGTTTTGAGATAGAAAGAGCAAAGGAACTTTTAAAGAAATAAACAGAGGGCAAATTCAAAACAAGTAAAAGAAAATGTTCACACAGAAAATAGAGAAAAGAAAATATTTGTTGCACTTAGGTTGTGGAACTTACTGCTGCAGAAACTTGCTGGGGGCAAGAACATAGTAGGCCCATCTACACATGCACATTTACTATGCAGTAACTGAAAATTACTGCACACTATGAGTGGCATTTACATGTGCATGCCTGTACTGCGCAGTAAATATGGCAACTTATGCGAACTTGGGCATCAATTTGATTCCTGCATCATGCAGGTATCAAATTTACACCCAATTAGTTATTGCACAGTAACACACATGTAGACACCTTACTACACAGTAATGTTGTATGTGTGGGTTGAATTTAGACTAACTTTAGTCCCAAGTCATTCCACACACACATTACTGTGCTTTAATGCATGCATGTGCAGATACAGGCATAAACTCACTTACTGTGAAGTAAGTTACTGCACAGTGAATTTAATGTACAGAAAATTCATGTATATACATGCCCAGTATGTTTCAAAAACTGCCTCTGCCTCTATTTCTTCTCAGTTCTCTAACTGTGATGTATCAGTTCTTAACAACCATAAATAACCACTCACAATTAGTGCTAACAATGATTTTAGAAGCAATACTTGTGAAGAAAGGTAACTTCTAGGGCTGTGTGAAATTTTGACAGGTATTTCATTTCAAAATTGTTTCAGCATGCTTCAAGCTCAAAACAGTGAAATTGAAAGAGCTTCAAAATGAAATGAGGACACTCAAAATGTTTTGAAAATTTCAAAATGTTGTGAGTTTCGAAGAAGCCTGGTGGCAGGAGGCAGGGGAGAGCCAGGGCTGCGCTCCAAGTGGCTCTGCCAGCCCCATGGAGCTCAGCCAGGTGGCAGGAAGCAGCAGGAGACCTAGTGATGGAGCCATTTAGAGCACAGCCCTGGCTCCAAACACATCCCTGGCCAGTAGCTCTCCCCTGCCTCCCACCACCAGGCTCAACTCTGTGGGGCTGTGGAGACTCCTGCTGCTGGGCTGTGCTCTGAGCTGCTCTGCCAATGGCTCTCCTGCCACTCAGCTGAGCTCCATGTGGCTGACAGAGCTGCTTGGAGTGCAGCCCAGTGGCGGGAGGCAGGGAGAGCCAGGGCTGCACTCTGTGCAGCTCCACCAGCCCCACAAAGCTCAACCTGCCCTCCCAGCACTGCCAGACTTCTCCCAGGGGTGCGGGCCCCCAGATATGCACATGGGGATTATTAGGGTAACTATATTTGGATTTTGGGGAGCACTGAGTGTGCAGCTGAATGAAGGTTTTTTTCTGTGTCTCAGAGCTGCTGGTCACAAGGCAGGATGATGTATTAAAAATAACTTTGCAAATGCTTAGGCAAGCAGCTTTCTAACAAAGTTGTAGTGTTAGAGCCCATTGTGTAAGAAGAACAAGATGCAGCCTACCAGCTATCGTCAGGAGATAAAGCAGAAGCAAGACCTTGGAGCTGAAGAAGGAGTCAGCAAAGAACCAACAAAACCTAGTGATTGACTGACAGTACCCTAGTTCATGGCCATATACATGTGCTCTTAGAAGAGAGGCATGTAAATGAGGTAAATGCATAGGCAATTCCGTGCTAATGAAGTAAACAGTAAACTGAGGAGGCGCTTGAGATGGGAGGAGAAATGGGTGGAACCCAAGGAGAGACATAAGTGGAGTGAATGTTAATGAGCATAAACCAAGGTGTATAAAATGTGAAAAGAACTAATGTTCAGGGCTGCTCCCTGTGTTCATAGGCTGGGTGTCTGTGAGGGATCTCGCCCAAAGCTGTCTCCATTCTAAATAAAGCTGTTGCGAGCAATGTGTGCAAGTAATGTTTGCTCCCTGCTTGCTCTAGCTAATGAGTAACAGCATCCATGAGCAACTGGATCATTGTCTCCCTAGTCATTGGGCACCACATGGAGTCGGGGTCTAACAGGGATGATAGGAGGCTGCCTCTGCTGCCTGAGGCTAGTGGCAGCAGCAGTCTTCCTGGTGCTGGGCATGGACTGAGCCCAGCACCAGTCCCAGGTGGCAGTGGCAGCCTCCTGTCATCCCAAGTGCAGATCCGGGGGCCCGCACCCCTGGAAGGTGTCCACCACAACCCCACAGCCCTCCCGGGGTGTGAGCTCCTAGATCTGCACACGGGATGACAGGAGGCTGCCACTGCCAGCAAGTGACACAACTTTTGCTTTCAGCAGTTTGAGGTGCATTTTCGCAGAAACCCCTGTATCTATCTCCTTGAAACTTGGCAGGCTCCTTGCTCTCAGGAGGGACTACCATTTCTATAAATTTTCATCAAATCAGGCAAGAAATGACAAAGTTAGAGGCATTTTCATGATTCCCCATTATAGCCTATGGGTGAAATATTGAAACACATCGAAACAGCAAAACAGTTTTGACAAAATGAAATGGAACAGTGGTTTGAAACAAAATGTAATGACGAAATGAAACACTGTCCCTTTGAAACAGTGAAACAGAAGTCAAAATGAAAAGTGCTGTTTTGCACAGCCTTTGTAACTTCTATTGGATTAACTTGTATAGTTGGAAGAAAGATGAGGCAAGTTAAGGCTTCAAATGCATTTCACCAAGCCTGAAAGAAAGAGCAGTCAGTTTCTGGGCTTGAGAACAACAATTACAATATAATTGGGAACCAAAAACCATGGACTTAACAAAGAAGTTGATTTTATGGCTCATTACTTAGCTCAGACCTTAGATTCATATATTCATAGATGTTTGGGTCAGAAGGGACCTTAGATCATAGAGTCTGACCCCCTGCCCTGGGCAGGAAAGAGTGTTGGGGTCAGATGACCCCAGCCAGATGCATGTGTAGCCTCCTCTTAAAGCTCTAAAGGGGAGAGCACCACCTCCCTTGGAAGCCCATTCCAGATTCTGGCAACCCTTACTGTAAAGAAGTTCTTTCTGGTTGTCACAGGGTGGGGACCCAGGAGCGGCCGTGATCTCTCCTGGCGCCCCTACCATGCCAAGTTGTCCGTCATGAACCTTCATTCTTGCCCACCACATCTTTGATGTTTTTATAGTTCATAAGGGAGGCTGCCTTCTGTTCCCTTGGACACGGTGCTAGTATTTATTTTGACCCCTCGATTGATTAGGTGCCCTCTGCCTTATGGGCTATGCGTGGCTCCTACCACCCCTAATACCACACCCCAAGCCTCTCAGATTTTCTGGACATTGTTGAGTCTGTTCCTAAGGCCCATGCCCACACAGACGTTCTCCTGGCCTGTCTTCGCCTAGTGGCCCCACCAGGCCCTTCTCTACACTCTTACCTTCTCCTGGGCTTCCTTCTATGCGTTCGCCCTCCCTGGGCCTTCATGTCCCTAGATGTCTGCTCCTAGGGCTCTTCTCAACATGCTCGCCCCCCTCCAGGGCCCTCTCAACGTGCTCGCCCCCCTCCGGGGCCCTCTCAACGTGGTCCACTTGCGATTCCCGCAATTGAGGCTCAGATGGCCTTAGCCGTGCCTGGCCTCAGACCCCCTCCCCGGGTCCTATGCCGTACTGGGCTTTGCTCAATAGGGCTCAGGTGGCCTCAGCCTAACCTGGCCTTCAGACCCCCTTCCTGGGTCCTATGCCCACTGGGCTCCTCCCAATGCTGCCCCACTGGGGCCAGGTTCAGGACACCCCCAAAACACAGCACCCTCTGTGGTGCCAGGAACCCCCACCCCACGCTACTGGGGAGCTCCCCTGAGGCCTCCTCCAACCCCTACAGCCTCACCCAGTCCTCTGGTTGTAACAATACCCAAAACCATAAGCTAATCAGCTGTGACACAAAACCCCAACTCAAATGCTAGCCTCCTGGCTTAAAACATAAACCCTAAGCCCTCTGGCTCATCATCATTTCCATCCCTGCCAGGGCTCCTCTGCCTGGTATTCTCACCCCTGGAGCTGCTCAGGTCATCAGGCTTCCCACCTCTGCCTACTCCCAGCAGAGCTCTCTCCTTCACAGCTACCAGAAGGGAACTGCCTCCTTGGCCTCAGCCTAGGCTGTTTATAAAGACCAGGCCCTGCCCCCTTCCTGTCAGCTGACCTCTGGGGTTGCCCTGGCAACCCACACCTGTCCTTCTTTAGGAGCAGGGCGCCTCAAAGCCCTGCGACACTGATGTCTAACTTAAATCTGGTCTCCATCAGTTTATGTCATTGCTCCTAGTTACTCCAAGGGGTGCCTTGGTAAACAAAGCATCTCCTATTCCTTGCTGCCCTCCCCCCCACAGTGAATTTGTAGATGGCCACAAGATCACCTCTCAGCCTTCTCTTGAAGAGGCTGAAGAAAGGCAGGGCCCTCAATTTCTCCTCATAGGGCTTTGTCTGCAGGCCCCTAACCATACAAATGGCCCTCCTCTGAACACTCTCGAGGTTGTCGACATCCCTCTTGAAGTATGGTGCCCAAAACTGGATGCAATATTCCAACTTCAGCCTGACCAATGCCGCATAGAGGGGAAGTATCACCTCTCTGGACTTGTTTGTCATATATCTGTGTCATAGGGCACTAAGGTGCCTGCTCCTTTAAGGGCTGAAACTGCAAGGGAGAGATCCCTAGCAGTCAGTTAGGAATCCCTTAGCTTCAAGTTACCAGGGCAGCAGGAATGAGGGCATTAGCCCACACGGGCAGGTGGTCAGCTAACTGGAAGAAACAGGGCCTGGGGCATATATAAAACCCAGGGCTGGGACCAGAAGATCAGTTCTCTGCCAGCAGCTAAGGGAGAAGGAGCTTTCCTAGAGGAAGCTAAGGGAAGAGGCTTGATGGCTCATCTCCTGCTGCTGGTAAGATTAAAGGATTTCAGGAGCTCACCAGACCCTGGCCTACAAGACATGTTGTGCTGGGGGAAGGGTGATTCACTTAAAGAGACAGAGCACACCCTGAGCTGCTTGCATTATGTTAGCGCCCAAGAGCTTGTATTTTGATTTCTCTTTGTAGACCAGTGGATTGGGCTGAGGGTATCAGGGAAGGAGGAGACCTCATTGGGGGCCCACTACAATGTGAGGACCCCAGTGCCAGTGTAGGTGCAGTATCCAGGGTGCACAGCCCCAGTGCCAGTGTGGGCGCAGTATCCAGGGTTCACAGACCCCAGTGCCGAGGGGCACAGAGAGAGAGAGACAGGGCTGATGAGATCCCAGCACCGAGGGGTGCAGAGAGAGAGAGAGACAGGACTATGGAGAGCCCAGGAATGACCAGAGGCCATGTGAAACTAAGGCCTTGGAGGGACACTGAATGCCATCTGCAAGGCTTGGGGCATGGTAAAGGGGCAGTTTGGAGCCATGCATCTAGCCCATAAGGCTGAGGGTGTGCCAGGACATTCATTCTGGAGTGAGACCCAAAAGGGATCTGGGAACCCACAGGGTCCAGCAGGATGCATCAGGACCACACCCAATGTAACTTGAGGGCAGCTTCCCTATTCATAATTATTACCAACAAGAAGTGGCGAGTGAAAAAGAGGGTGCTCATTGGGCTGAATTGGCACAGTGAAGGGGCCCTAGGGGTATCACAGCCACCTCCAGGGACCCCAGCCCATGACATCCTGCAAATGCATGATAAAGCACTGTTAGCTTTACCGATCACTTTGTCACATTAGCAACTCATGTTCATCTTGCTGTCAACAATGACTCTGAGATCCCTTTCTGCTGCTGTGCTACTGAAAATGTCCTCCCCCAGCCTGTAAGTGTGCTGGTGATTCCTTCTCCCTAGTTGCGACACCCTGCACTTGTCCTGTTTCATAGTTTCATAGATCTATTCAAGTCTCTGTTTCATAGTTTCTAGGGTTGGAAGGGACCTGAGCAGATCATCTAGTCTGACCCCCTGCCATGGCAGGAAGAGCACTGGGGTCAAATGACCCCAGTAAGGTGGTCATCCAACCTCCTCTTAAAAACCCCCAGGGTGGGAGCCTGCACCACCTCACTTGGAAGCTGGTTCCAGACTCTAGCCGCCCTGA
>NW_017729007.1:2418475-2419672 GCF_001723915.1 Gavialis gangeticus | reverse complement strand
CTAGGCCCAGGTGAGCCTCCCCCGGGGCCCAAAGGGGGCCCAGCAGGGAGGTGGCAGTTCTGGTCCTTACTGAGGAAGACAGAGGCAAAGAAGTTATTAAATATGTTGGCTTTGTTGTCATTGTCCTTGTTGAACTGCATCCTATTTTGTTCTGCCCACTTTTCCAACCTGTCCAGATCCATCTAGATTTGTTCCCTACCCTCTAGTGTGTTAACTTTACCCCATAATTTGATATCATCTGCAAATTTGGACAGAGTGCTTGCCACACCCTCATCCGAGTCACTGATGAAGACATTGAACATCACAGGTCCAAAGACTGAGCCTTGTGGGACTCCACTGCCTACATCTTTCCAGGTCAATACTGATTCAACCACCACCACTCTCTGGGTACAATTCCTAAGCCAATTTGCCACGCACCTGACCATGTAATCATCTATGTCACAGCCACTCTTCACTAAGTTTGTGCTAATAGTTGGTGGGCTGTTTTTCCTTTTGTACCTGTCTGTGATCCAGTTGGGAGATTTGTCCTGATCCGTGTTCAGGAATACAGAGGCAAAAAACTCATTGAAGAACTCAGCCTTGTCTCCCCTATCTGTCACTCATTGCCCTAGTTTGTCCCGTAGGGGTCCTACGCTACTCCTGCACCTTCTTTTTACTCCCTATATACCTGAAGAAGGACTTTTTGTTGTCTTTAATTTTTGTTGCCACCTTAATTCCATTTCTGCTTTGGCCTTTCTGACTGCCTCCCTGCAAGTGTGGGCCTTGGCCTCTGCTAACTTCTCCTTGTTCCACAGGTGATAACTACTCCCATTTTAAGTTGTCAAATGTATTAACATAATTATACTAAACTAAAGTTCATCAACACAGGCTCATCACTGGCAGGTCCTGTCAGACCAACCTGGTGGCCTTTTACGATCAGATCACCAGATCATTAGATGCAGGGGTAGCAGTGGACATAGTCTTCCTGGACTTCCGGAAGGCTTTGGACACTGTCTCTCACCCTGTTCTCATTAAGAAATTGGGGACTATGGTGTAGACACCCACACAGTCAAATGGGTTGCCAACTGGCTGGAGGGCCGCACCCAGAGGGTGGTAGTGGAAGGGTCCTTCTCAACCTGGAAGGACGTGGGCAGTGGGGTTCCGCAGGGCTCGGTCCTTGGGCCCACGCTGTTCAACATCTTCATCAGTGATTTGGAC
>NW_017729007.1:2408256-2418040 GCF_001723915.1 Gavialis gangeticus | reverse complement strand
CAGGGCAGCTAGGGTCTGGAACCAACTTCCAAGAGAGGTGGTGCAGGCTCCTACCCTGGGGGTTTTTAAGAGGAGGTTAGATGAACACCTCGCTGGGGTTGTTTGACCCCAGTACTCTTTCCTCCCATGGCAGGGGGTCGGACTAGATGATCTGCTCAGGTCCCTCCCTACCCTAGAAACTATGAAACTACGAAAGTAATTGTTCTAACTGATCCTTGTCTTGGACTGAGACCACGTGTTTTACAGACTTGATGAAGGGTATTTTGAATCCTCAAAGCTTGTTTCCCATCTCTCCCACCTACATTGGTCTATTAACCTTTTCACAGGTCTAAAGAGTTTTTTCCCGTATCACAAATCATTCTTTCATAGTTTTAGACAATCGTGTCTATGACAAGAACACTACTAAAGAGAGAATTTTGGAAGGACTACTATTCATCATTCTTCAGGGCGTAAGTAAATCTCTAGTTATTAGTTCAGGATAAGAACTTATATGAGGAAAATAGGATTTCATGTCTGCTTCTTCTGGCTCTTTGCACCTTTCTTTGACACATCTGTTGCTGGTCACTGTCAGAAACAGGACACAGGGCTAGATGGAATCCAAGTCTCATCCAGCAAGGCAACCTGCTATTCCCTTTTTTTAGGAAACTTCTGACTAGGGGCCTAGGTCTATATTAGAAGTAAAGCTATCAAAGAATTCCACTACCTTGATTTCTTGTGTCACAAACCCAATTCCAAGAGGGAGGGTCCCAGAGCCCTGAGTTTCTCCCTTCTGTGCTGCTACTTGACCCAAGGAACAGACCATGGTTGGACTGGGAAGCTCCCTACCTCAGCAAGCCCCAGCTTACCTTCTCGTCTAGCTGCACTAGGAATTTCTGGGGAGTCTTGCCAGCATGACCAGAAACCAGTCTTCCTGCTGATTTCTGCCA
The DNA here is from genome assembly GCF_001723915.1 of Gavialis gangeticus. Classification (NCBI taxonomy): domain Eukaryota; kingdom Metazoa; phylum Chordata; order Crocodylia; family Gavialidae; genus Gavialis; species Gavialis gangeticus. The sequence continues at coordinate 2,417,114 of NW_017729007.1, read as the reverse complement.
GCTCTGGCCACTGGGATCCCACAGCTTACTGCCTTATAGGGGTGTGCGAACCAGCCCCTATTCGATTCAGGTTCAGCCTGAATCGGAAACAGTGATTTGATTCGTTGATTCGGATCACTGTCCCTGATTCAGTTCAGCCGAATCTGATTATGAAGATTCGATGCTGAGTCAGAGAATCAGCAATTCGGACCTAGACACAGCTTTAAACGTTTTTTCTATATACTTTGAGGTAGCAAGCATGACTTGTGAATGCTGCGATGCTGGGGTGCATGGAGCATGGGCCCTCCACATGCTCAGCAGTGAATCCAGAAATGGACCAGAAGTACTTCTGGTGCACTTCCAGGTCTGCTGGGGAGCACGCAGGGGACCCCCCCCATTTCCCTTTGGCTTGGTGACCAGCCACAGGGGGACCCCAGGTGCTCCCCCCGACCCAGGAGGCACCAGTTGCTGAGCTGGGGGGGTGCAGGTAAGGAGGAAGTGCACTCCCTGGTGGAACCAAAAGTGCTTGTGGTCCACTTCTGGATCTCCTGCCAAGTGCCCTGGGGAGACCCCCGTGCTTCTGTAGGACACTCCATGCACCCCAGCATTGCAGCATTCATGAGTCCCTGCTATCTAGAGGTATGTAGAAAAAACATTTAAAGCTGTGTCTAGGTCTGAATCTCTGAATCTTTCTGAATCTCTCCAATCGATTCAGAGGGTTCCGATTTGATTCAGAGAAATTAAAGGGTCCTCTGATTTGATTCAGATTTGGAGATTCAGCCACCAAATCAGGCTAAATATCCACTGAATTGAATCAGGGACTGAAGCTTTGCACAGCTCTACTGCCTTACTCCTTCCAACCACAGCTAACATCCTCAACAGTCAGCAAAACTCTCTAGACAGTTCTGGTCTGCCTGAGGTACCAGGCATTCTGTTGGCTAGATGAGCCATTCCTCTTTAATGCATTTGTTATAGAGGAGTTGATTTCCTCAGGCATCTATACACATGCAGAGAGGCTGGTCCGATGCACTGTGATTACACCACATTTGAAACAGACTTGATTAATTGAGTCTGCTGAAGTGTGGTTATTACTGTAAAAGTATATAGAAACAGTACAACATAATCTATACAGTGATAACAGTAGCATAAATGCATACAAGATAATTGTTTTATCCTGTGTGGTCCAGCAAGACCACACATGCTATATCAGTACAGTAAAACACAAGAAATCTTTCATGACATGTCAGGACCACCAAAACATGATCGGGTTCATGACGGCTTGGTATAAAGTAAACACCAAATCAAAATCTTCTGCAGAGCTGTTCCTGTTTTTCAGTACACTGCAAGTTCCAGGAATGTCCACATTTTTAGCTCCCTATTCTATAGAGTCAGGAAAAGCTGAAACAAAATGTAATTTCAATCTTTTGAAATAAAAATTCTTCATTTCTTCTAATTGTCAGGAATTTTCAGAATTGCAGTTTTTCCAAAGTCCAACTTTCTCTTTATTTTTAACATTTTGGAATATCCCAGTGATTGGGAATGCCAGTTTCCTAACAGCCCCACTTGCAGCACCTCTGTGGACAGATTTTATTTCCTGAACTGGTTCATTGCAATGCTAAAGTGGTGCAGAGGTCCTAAAAACATGCCCTACCTGGCTTCTATGCTAATCCTCCCCTCCCATCCTTTACGCACCACTCCATATATCCATCCCAGTGTAAAAGTTCCATTTAAATTTTTAGGGAATTAATAATAGAGCATAGCTACACTCCATCAATTCTCAAATGGCATATGTTTTGGTAGAGCAAACTGGTGTTGGTTAGAGCTAGAGCGTATTGGCCTATAGAATTGGGAAATATCTAAATTTTTCAAAAACTGCTTGCACATTTCCTGTCAGAACCCGTACAATACACTGCAACATTGATTTCATGACAGCACACAGTATGAGACTTGCTGACTGAATTACATTTCCCAGCATATAAACCACGATCCAGGAGAAATAGCATCTTGAATTCTGAATGAACTGTTGATTTAGGTTTACAGCTGTAAGCAGAATATAGTCATTGAATTATAAAAAGTATCAGAGCTGGTGTGTAAGGTGTTCTATCTTAGAGGCTCATTTAAGATTACATACTCTGAATTACATTCCTTGGCACTTTGAATACCTTAGACTTCATTAAATAGAATCATAGAATCTTAGAAAAATTAGGGTTGGAAGGCACCTCAGGAGGTCATCTAGTCCAACCCCCTGCTCAAAGCAGGACCATCCCCAATTCAATCATCTCAACCAAGGCTTTGTCCAGTCAGCTCTTAAAAATCTCCAAGCATGGAGATTCCACCACCTCTCTGGGTAACCTGTTCCAGTTCTTTACTAACCTCCTCAAGAGTCTTTTTCCTAATACCTAACCTAAATTTCCCTCGCTACAACTTAAAAAAATAGGTATAACTGGATTTATCCGGATGCAACTACATACTGCGTCACTACAGAAACTGATTCACCTGCAAAAACAGTCATACACCTCTGTCTCTTTCATTTTTTTCAGTAATACTGGCTTTGGCACATGACTTTTTTCTGGGGATTAATGAGATTCTGGAGCCGTTAATCCCTAGGAAATGTCCTGTACCTCAAACTTTATTGATTAAGCAGGCAATGGTATCAAGATACCTCACATATCTCCCAGAGGTCTTTATACCTTACAATGGATTATATATTTTCTTCTTTATTCCACCACCCTGGCAAGAAAATGAAAAGAATGTGTCCTGGTAGGATTTCTAATGCTTTCTGAACAATGGTGTCGCATATTGTACAAAAGAAAACTCTAGGAGATGAAGTCAGTGCTATAGTATGATGATGTTTAACAATGCTGTCATAAAGATTATTACAAGGTAATTGGACATGTGAGCATCCCCCCGGTAGCTAATCGTGGCATTTACATCAAGTACTGGTTATGTGGTTATGTCAATGTTTGGACTCTTCCCTCATTCTTTACCTTGACCTTTCCAGTGCAAAACTGTTTCTTTTGTTGTAAGTGACAGCAGAGATCCTGCTTCCTCCTGTTTAACAATTCTCTTCACCACCTTGTCCCCATGATGAGCAAAGTCATGTATGCAGCATGCTGGACTGGCAGAAACTGCTTCAGAGTACATTTGGAAAACTAAAGGTGAATATTGCCTCAAGTTTAGATAATGATTTCTTTGAGAGAGAGTACATTATTTGAGAATCACAATTTAACACCTCAATAATTGTTGTAGAATACATTGTATGTTCTGTAAGCCAAATTCTAGTCTCAGTTGTACAAGTATAAATCTGGGATAAGACCCAGTAACTTCAGTAAATTTTCTCCATGTAATTTATTTCATCCTGTATTAACTTATTAGACTAATCTCCTTGTCCATTTGCTAGCAGTTGGTGGGAAGATATATATTTTCTGGAGCCTTTAGAGGTCCGGGGGGGGAGGGGTTGTTTGTTTTTTGTTTTTGTTTTTTCTTAAAGATTGCCCAACAAAAGAAATATGTCTACTGAAAAAGATGATTGACATCTCAAAGGTCATTAATTTTTGTGCACTATAGAGAATATCTAATGGCTTTCAGCAGGAAATAATATTCACTCCACATTAAATAAAAAGTGTCTTTGGTATTTGAACACATTTATGAATCTATGAATATAGAGATGTGCTTACAGTTTCACAGTAATCCAAAAATGGATTCTACTGAAGCGCAGGATAAGTATGATGCCTGAAGTAATCTGAGCATGTAACATAAAAAAAAACAGTCATAGGAAAATTAACTATAGTAATATGAAGGCACTTATTTTCTGTTTCCAATTTGAAGTGTGCATTTCAGATAGCAAACACCATTTCCTGAATATTTGCAAGTAACTCTTTGGTCAAGAAGCACAAGTAACTTTATGGAGTTTTTTTGCATGCATGTACTGGGGCAAATAGTAGCTGTATTAATTTTTTGTTCCCAAGATACAAAAAACTGAACAATTAAAAAACAAATCTCTTCGCCAGGTCTACAAACAAGTAAGTGGAATACTATATTCTTTTCTTCTTTTGTTGAATAATTACCTCTTCAAAACCCTAAAAAACACAGCTTTATCCCCTTTTCTGTAGGTGAATTATTTAAAGACTGGCTTTGTGGGTTTTTTTAAACTATTATTCAAAATCACAATACCTAGGTTTTATACCCAAAAATGTGTGCCTATGGATTGTTCACTTCATCATTTATTTGTTGTCATAATTACTTGCTTTAAGTATTAACTATTCATCACTCTTCATTTTAATTAGATAACCGATCTTCTAAGTAATATTGCTATTGATTCTGTTCCCAGGACTACAGAACTCAACATTTTATAAAATTAAAGGGTTTTAAAAAAAAGACTACTGGTGGGGAATTTCACTCAAATTCACACATTTCAAAATATTTACATGAGTATTTATAGAAGTTTAGTTTTCCACAAACATTCTTGCAAGCTAAAATTGCCCTTATGTTAATGTTATTATGTTAATAATACATTGGATGCTACAATTGTGTAGCACTTTCTGTCTTTTGCTCTCTCACAAATAGAAAACCCAGTGGTGCATGTGACAACTGCAGGTGTTCTACAGAGGTGGTCTCCAGTCATATTTCATGATATTCTAGCAAGTTCTGTCCTATTGGCTTCTTCCTTCTCCCTACCTCTTATTTCCAGCAGCCAAATTATATTGAAAGAAGATAAAATATCTTGATGATTTTCATCATTTACTTTTCTATGTTTATGCTATCATAGATGGACGGGTAGGTGGCTGAAATGATTGTGTTTAGGAGGGTCGGTGCCCCTGCCTAACAGTCTAAGGAGGTTAGAATGGGAAAAGTTGCAGTTGGAAAAGGAATCATTGTAGTTTGAACAGGATAAGCTTCATCTGAGAGCCAATCCTCAGGATGAGCAGGCCTCAAAAGCTAATCAACACAGACAGACACTTCCATAAAGAAGATGGAAATAAACTATTTCTCTCTTGCTGAAGAGAGAAGGATGTGAACCAATGGTTTCAAGGTGTAGCAAAGTAAGTTTAGATTGGAGATCCAGAAAAAAATTTCTTCACTGTTAAAACACTGAGGTAGTGAAATAGGTTGCCTAGGGACATTGTGGGCTCTTCAAAACTGAAGGTCTTCCAGGCGAGTTTGGACAGCTACTGGTTGGGGATGATCTAGGCATAGCTATGCCTATGTTTTACCATGGGTATTTCCCAAACTTCTGGTCTTTGCTGGTTGAACCCATGTCACCCTCTGTCCCCTTCCCCGTTTTTCTGTTATATGTGTGTCAGGGTGTTTTTAAGTGTTCCCAGAGGCACTGGATGCTGGCTACAGCCAAGGCTGGGGACTTTGGGGTGTGCCAGTGGTCCTGCTGGAACCAAAGCTGGAGGTTCCTGGCTAGGGAGCCTTCCTCCTCTCCTCAGGGTCAGACTGATCACCATAGAAAGAAATTTTAGCCCATGGTCAGATTGGTATGGAGTATGGTGGCTTTTGCCTTCCTCTATAGCGGGAGTGGGTGGGAGGGGGCTGGCCCTCTACTTGGAATCTCTTGATAATATGCTGACAACATTTCATAGAAGCAGAATGTTGGCTGCTGTAGTTCTCCTGATTTACCTATGGCAAGTTCAGGTGTTAGATCTATGTTGTGTCAGGACTGATGGTAGTCTTATGCAGTTTAGATTATGCTTTGGTTGGGATGTTTTGGATAGGGATGATCCTGCCTTGGGCAGAAGATTAGACTAAATGGCCTCTGGAGGTCTAGAGGACCTCTGGTGCATGTGTAAACAAGATGACCTCTGGAGGTCCCTTCCAGCCCTACTTCTCTATGATTGTATGTTTAAAGTTCAAAAAGGACAAGTGCAAAGTCCTGCATTTAGGATGCACTGCTGCAAGCTGGGGATTGACTGCCTAAGCAGCAGCTCTGCACAAAAGGACCTTGGGGTTACAATAGGCAATAAGCTGAATATGAGTTAACAGTGTGCCCTCATTGTAAACAAGGCTAACAGCATACTGGTCTGCATTATTAGGAGCATTGCCAGCAGATTGGGGAAAGTTATTATTCCCCCTAATTCAACAGCAGTGAGGCCACATTAAGAATAGTGTATCCAGTTTTGCATCCCACACTACAGAAAGGATGTGGACAAATTAGAGAGAGTCCAGCAGATGGCAACAAAAATGGTTAGGGGGCTGAGGAACATGACTTATGAGGAGATGCTGAGGAAACTGGGCCTATTTAGTCTGAAGAAGAGAAGATGAAGGGGGGATTTAATAGCAGCCTTCAACTACCAAACTAAGGTGGTTCCAAAGAGGATGCAGCTGTCCTCACTGGTGGCAGATACCAGAACAAGGAACAGTGGTCTTAAGTTGCAGTAGGGAAGTTTAGGTTATATTAGGAAACACCTTCTCACCAGGAGGGTAGCATCGCACTGGAATGGGTTACCCAGAGAGGTTATAGAATCTCTATCCTTGGAGGTTTTTAAGACCTCACTAGACAAAGCTTGGTTGGGATGATCTAGCTGGGGTTGGTCCTGCTTTGAGCAGGGGGTTGGACTAGATGACTTCCTGAGGTCCCTTCAAACCCTAATTTTCTATTATACTATGACAGAGCGGAAAAACAGCACAAGCCAGAAATAGATCATGCCAGGAGTGTTCTAATCAGATTGATGAAAACAGACTCCAAATTACCTGGTTCCTTGTGTACCAAGCACTATAGATGGTTGCTTTGCTCCATGGAGAGGAATGACATAAAAATGTTTTTAAATGTTTTTGTCTTGGAATTGCCACCAAAGATTGTTTTTCATATCCATCCCTCCATTCGCAGGGAAGGCGCACACAATTTTTACATAGGTACTTAGAAAAGGCTCTAGTTGAAATGAATGCACCTGAATAAACTCTGGCACAGATCATGGTGGAGTTTATTGCTCCTGGGTGCAGCATCTACCCATGTGCCTGGGACTGCAGCATTGAGCTGAGGCAGAGCATCCCCAGCTGGCAGAGGGACAAGGGGATCAACTTGCCAGGCCAGAGCTGCTCTGCTTTGGCTCAACCTTCTGCAAAGAGGCTGGCTGGGGCACAAGTGTGCTCTGGTGTAGGGCTAGCTGTCAGGCCCCAGTCACCATTTACACGTGCATTTTGGCATACTAAATAACTCTGCCATAGGATAGTACTTGTCCAGGACAGTACTACCCTACAGTGGAGTTAGTTTACTGTGGCTTAATAGTGCCACACATGTAGATGGTGATGCTTTACTGCAGAGCTAATAAATCGACTCTGCAGTAAGCACATGTAGATGCCCCCACTGATACCAAAAGCAAAAAAGATATTTTGTGAAGTTCAGAAAAAGAAAATCTGAGCTAATTTGGAACTGAGAGTCAACTAGGGATTGAATAGAGACATGGTTTAATGGTTGGGGTATTAACAAGGCTACAGATGCTTTCACATTGATGAATGTGGGTAATTTAACAACTCTGCTCTCATGAAATATGATGACAGTTAAGAGAAAGAGCTTCAGAGATGTGTGGACTGTCAAACTAAAGAAGGTGACATGATGGTACTTCTCACAGAGAAGAATCAGAAAAACCTAAGCCACTTAAGAGAAAATAGTGGAAACATTTGTCAAGGGACAGAGAAGAAGCAGACACACTCTCCAGTGTCATGTGTTAAGGAGATAACACAACTAATGAACTTTGTTGCAGCCCAGAAAGACAGGATCTGGGGCAGTGTCCCATGTCTGTTCAAGGCTGGCCAAGTGAGTACAAATACAGAGGAGAAGCACAATAAGTCTTATTCTCTGGAGAGTATTATTGACTCAGAGCTATATTACATGGGAGGAGAAAACTTGCAGCTCTTTTTAGAAATAGTCCCTTTTACTTTTATGTTTCATAGTTTCATAGTTTCTAGGGTCAGAAGGGAACTGAGCAGATCATCTAGTCTGACCCCCTGCCATGGCAGGAAAGAGTACTGCGGTCAAACGACTCCAGCAAGGTGTTCATCCAACCTCCTCGTAAAAACCCCCAGGGTAGGAGCCTGCACCACCTAGCCACCCTGACCGAGAAATAGCGCCTCCTGATGTCCAACCTAAACCTACCCTCTGCCAGCTTGTGACTGTTATTCCTGGTCACTCCTGGCGGTGCTCGGGGGAACAGTGACTCCCCCAATGCCTACTGATCCCCCCTGACTAGTTTATAACAGGCCACAAGATCCCCCCTCAGCCTTCTCTTGTGGAGGATGAACAGGTTCAGGTCCCGTAGCCTCTCCTCATAGGGCCTGCCCTGCTGTCCCCTGATCATGTGAGTGGCCCTCCTCTGGACCCTCTCCATGCTGTCCACATCCCTCTTGAAGTGCGGCGTCCAGAACTGGACGCAGTACTCCAACTGCAGCCTGACCAGTGCCGCATAGAGGGGGAGGATCACCTCTTTTGACCTGCTTGAAATGCATCTGTGGATGCATGACAAGGTACGTTTGGCTTTTCTAACTGCCTCCCCACACTGCCGACCTTGTTTATATTATTAAAAAAACAAGGTGCATGTTTGTTTTGGGGAATTTAATTGAATATACCATATTTTACTGTGTATAAGTCAATTTTTGAAGCCCTGTTTATAACTCTTAAAATTCAACTCAACGTATACACCATAACAATATATTTGACCCCCATCCTGGTGGCACCCCAGTCTGGCCCCTACCCAACCTTCTTCACCTACTGACAGCATCCCTGTCACTGGAGGCCATGAGATCCAGGCCCATCCCTAGTGTGGCCCATGAGCCTTGCCATCACAATGGAGATGCCGCTCAGCTGGGTACAGAGCTCATCCCCATCCTCTGCAAGTGATGTGACCTGGGCCACATGAGCTAGGCACCAAGCCCGGCTC
>NW_017729007.1:2393256-2403256 GCF_001723915.1 Gavialis gangeticus | reverse complement strand
TCCCAGTCCTGTTCTCTGATTCATAATACATACCTCATCAGATAAGATATTAGAAATGAAGTTGTGTTGCATGGTGCAGAGAAGGAAAGTAGTAGTAAGGAGTGGGAAATACGATTTGCCTTTGAAGACTAAGTCAGAGGAAACCTGCTCTGTACGGAGGTGCTGGTACACTGCTCCTGTTCATTCCAGCAGCACTAACTCACTGCATAAAAGTTTATGTTTCTAGAAATGAAATGGCACAGCTGTAAACATAAATAAAACAAGGGTAATGGTGAAAAGTTTGTCTCTCTGGGAAAGAAGACCTGCATTATGCTATTCACTGTTGAATGATGATAACATCAATATTAATTCTATTTAATTTTAATATCTACTGATTTGATCATTAACTAGTCTTTTATGATTCTATAGCCTTTAAGTTTTGTACAGATTATGATAATTATCATGAAGCTTGCTGGTTCTGGAGGTTTTATTTTTATTATTACAATTATTAGTTTTACTAACATGGCTAATACCCAATGGTTTAGCTTGTAGTTGGGGCCTGGGGTGGTGCATGTGCTAAGGTGCATGGCTGACAGCCCAGAAGTCACAAATTTGAGGTGATAGCAGAAGTGCTCATGGTGTGGCCCCACCAGATTCCAATGAATCTGCATTTTGCTAACTACTTTGTCACAAGGATATGAGGAAAGAAACTTGGAGTTTTAGACAAACATATTAAAAAATATCCATGTTATACTCCAAAGTAGATGTGTTTACACCAAGAACCTACTATTGGGAAAAGCTGTGTCCTAGCATGCCCTGAACTGCCTAGATAATCTAAGGCCAAACTGTGGATTGTCTTGTGCTACCACACAGGAGAATAAAATGCTGTCTTATTCCTCTACCTGGGCTACCAATACTAGGCAAGTAACACAAAAGTAAATGTGGATTTCACATAGCCATATAGTCCCCTATGCATATAGGAGGAAAGGAGAGCAGAATGCACACAGTAGTGGCATCCACTCTTAATGAACAGTGTGAATACACTGAGGCCATGATAGATTTGGGACTGTACATTTCCCTAGAGCAAGAATGCTGGTCAGTCTAAAGGCAGGCGAGGTTCTTTGGGTGAATCTGATATCTTTTATTAGACCAACTAAATAGTTGGAAAACAATTTTTAAGCAAGCTTTCAGGTTCAAAAGCCCTTCGTCAGGCTAAGGAAGTTTCAGCAGCTGGTGTGTGCTCTTTCTGGATGGAATGAAAAGTAAAAAAGCCAGAGGCTGTGTGGGTATGCATACAAGACAGGCAGTCAGTGAAGATGTAGAAAATGGTCAGTATAAACCACCTTTTCTAACAGCATCATTCTTGTTCCAGCACTTTTGCACTGGTAAAAGGTCGATGTGGATGCTGTATTCTGTAAATATAACAACAATCCCACAATGTTGCCATGTTTATTCATACATTACAAAGGAGATGCAGAGGCTGAGGTGGAACAGAGTCAAATAGCAATGTCAGGCAAGGAAGGCAAACAGAAAACTAAGGCCTCCCCAACATGCCAGCCACTATTAGAAATACCTGGACAAGGATCTGACTGTCACCTCATTAGTAACAGCAAACATTTAATAATACCCAGAGAAAATAACAAGAGAAGTACCCAATAATGACAAGAACCTGGAGAAACCAGAAGGTCTTTGATTCACAGCCATACCCAATCTGAATGAACCCAGAAATAGTGCTCAGTGAACAAGGAGGGATTATGTCACGCTTCTTTTTTCTTTTCATTTTTTTCATGGAAATTCCCAATGCTTTCTTCTCTTCTCCATCCTCTCTTAAGGTGTTGGCTCAAGGCAAACGGGCATGGAACAAAGGACTTACCTTTTGAAGTAGCCATTTTATATTAAAACTGTGCAAGGGCTCTCCTAGTTTCATCTTATTTTTTGCTGATGAGCAACCTGAAAAATACATGGTCAAATAATCACTTTTGGCTGGCTGGGTAGACAGACTTCTTAGCAACATAATCAGGCTTTATAAACAGAATAACAAATAAGCAAACCACAAAATATGATACTAATGCACGCGCTTTCAATATAATACGTAGATATTTCTTGTAAGTAATATCCATTTGATCCATTGACTTGTTCATCACCTATGCTTCTGCCAGTGACATCATGGAGACACTGAAAATGGGGAGAAGAGCAGATTATAGGATACAAGATAGGATATAGTAGAGGAACTGTAGTAATTGAAAGGTTAAACAGCATGAAAAGAGATTATGGGATGTAACAGGAAAACTTAGGAACTTGCCAACTACTGCAGTTCACTAAAAGGAGAGCTGGTGTCTGCAAAACACTGCAAAATTATCCTATGAAGCTTTGCACCCAATGATAACACAGGGAATGTATACCCACATTTTAGAAGAGTGGCATAACTTGGAGTAGGCAAGGGAAGCACCCAACTCAGTGAGGGCATCAGAATGGAGGCCCCCAAGGGATGTCAGCACAAGGACTCCACACTGCTGCTGTGTCAGAGACAACTGGGGCAAGCAGACAAGACTGCAGCAGCTGGGGACCTTTTTGGGTCCCTAGGGCAGGAAAGACTTTTGACTTCTACTTCCCACCATGCTCAGCACTTTACCCCCCAGCTCTCTGACAGGGTTTTGAACCAGAGATCAAACCCTGCTTTTCATGCCTCTTATTTAGAATGCCCTTTGTCATATAACCTGTATTTTTGAGAAGCCACTATACTGGCAAAGATATCCAGTGCATTGTATGTCAGAATAAGTGGTACTGATAAAACTTGCAGAGCAGAAGTGACCTAAGAAGTTGAGTAAGTGTGATGCTGAGAGGAGAATCTGATATCCTTTGTTCAGACCTTGTGACAAAGCCAAGATTCAGTCAATCTTTCCTTTCACTATGCAGAAAAGAATTCTCATATAGGTTCCTATGATTGCTTTGCTGTAACACTGATAAGAACAAATCATTACTAGCAAGTAACGTTCAATATGCAAGTAATAAGAACTAACAAAACTGCTCTTTTCTTTTAGAGATGTACTTTCTAGTTCAATTCTGGGCATGCAAAATGGACATAAAGACCAAATACTCTATTGAAATAAAGTAGTGCATTTCCATTGTTTTTAATAGATACGGGATCCTGACAGATCCAGAAGTCAGTTAAAAGTATGATTGGATCTAATCCCCATTCCCAACAATTTTGTTTCTTGACATGCTACACACGCATAGCAGGAGGTGTAACTGGGGGTTCAGATCCAAATCATGCCATATGGCTGGTGCAGGGGGAGCATGGAATCACAATCCCTGGTGGGGTTGCCCAACAATCAGCTGATCGTCAGTTGGCTCTGGGACTCACAAGGCCATTTGAGCCCTCCTGTGGTCCTCACTGCTGGCCAGCCAGCAGCTGATCAGGCTAGATCTCAGGAGGCGCTACTTCACAGTCAGGGCAGCTAGGGTCTGAAACCAACTTCCAAGGGAAGTGGTGCTGGCTCCTACCCTGGGAGTCTTCAAAAGGAGGCTAGATAAACACCTAGCCACAGTCGTTTGACCCCAGCTTTCTTTCCTGCCCATGGCAGGGGGTCAGACTCGATGACCTGTCCAGGTCCCTTCTGACCCTACCAACTATGAAACTATGATGATCAGCAGATCTGGATTGCCTCAGGGCTCGAGCCCTGAGTGGTCTCTGCCTGTCAAGGATCAGGTGCTTGGGATCATCCTGGAGATCAAGCTCCAAGGCTGTCCGGATCTCCTGTCAGCTCCAGGCTTGAGCCCCAGGGCAGTCCCTGAATGATACCATACAAATCAGCCATAAAGATATTACACATTTCTTGAGTGATATCTGTGTGGCTGGCTTATAATTTTATGGTGCCATAAATTCTGTGAATTTGTGGTCAGTTGCTATTTCTGGCATGATTAACACCTTAAACATGGCAGAAACATAATGTGTGCCAGGGCTCTTTTTGTGTATTTGTACTAGAAAAAAATTCTGACTGGATGAAATCCATCACTAGATAGAAAGAAAAGGTTCCCTGGGTAAATGTGATATCTTTTATTAGACCAACAGCTACAACCAACAACCCCCCCTCACCAGATAAAAATATCTGCTACAGTTTGCTCTTACAATATTTGCTTAACACTATCATGGTAGTCATGGTAAGCAAATCATAAGTGTTTTAATGGTGGCCATTGTATTTGATTATAGCTGCTCTATTTCTGAATAATAATTCATACTTATAACGAGCCAAATTCTTCTTTATTATAATACTACCAAAGAAAAGTTAGAGGAGTTGCTGATTTCCTTTTCTGACTGTTGCTGGTACCCCAATCCTTCAGTGTCCCATCTCATTCCAAAATTAAGTCCACTGCTACTTCTCACCTCCACTTGCCATCCTGCACACTGAGTTTAGTTTCAGAAAAAAATGCTATGGCAAATGCAGTGGCTACATTGTTTAAGTGTTCCTTCTCCTAGAGCTGATGGAAGAGAGGAGAAAAGAAATGGAGGGAGGGGAGACTGGAAAAAAGAAAAAACACTCATGCAAAAATCCCCACTCTGTACACAAAAGACCTTCATCACCCCCTGGATTAGTAGCCTCCTCACAAGCACCACAGTGAAGCCCTCAAACACAGCTTGTTATGGGCTCTTGCCCTCATTAAGTTCCACAAAAATTCAGCCACACAGCTGTGATATCTGGGTGGATCCTGGCAAGAAACCAAGAGTATATTTGGAATATTAGATAAAAACTAACATGAATTAGATATTTCACTGTTCATATGATGAAAATCACTTGCCCTATAATAGGGATAGGCAAACCAACATAAATAGAATAACTGACTCTAATTTCCACAAAACTGGCACAATTTCCCTTCATCCCCATAAACCTCCAATGGGCCTCTCATCTTACTCCCTCCTCTGAGACCCTTGAAGGTGTACAGTTTGAAAGGCTATCTTTCTAATGAAAGTTCAAAGAAAGACACAGATAAATGTATTTCTGAATTAAAAGACAATACAGACCCATGAATTAGAAGACATTAATTCAGTAGAGTTGTTTATATGGTTGCAAAGCTTTTCCACTTGTAAAAAAAACAGCTCTTATTTCAATCGCTGTATATATTTAGAGAGCTGAGGTCACCACATATCATGTGCTAATAAAATGTAAGTTTTAAAATGGACATGTGTATTATATATGCAATATATGTAACAGAACCAGCTCACTCGTACATGGGGAAGCTAAAGTAAAAAAAAAAGTTTTGATCAATAAAGTGTTTAGCTTATGAGATCAAATACAAAATCTAAGATGAAGATGAAAAGATAGAAGAAGAAGGAAGTTGTTTTAAAAAAAAAGAGTCTACGTTGGGAGTATTTTGAAAACTATATGTTGAAAAAGCTGAAATAAACCTCTTTATTTAAGGTGAAACTAGGAAACACATTTAAACAATTTATTCAATGAAATACGCTAAAGTTAATAGCAATCCAATGGCCATTTTAAAGAAAAGAATTGTGATATTCTTTATGAATAGAATTGTCGAGTTGAGAATGCAAGCTTTATGAAGATTTCACATCTTTCACAAACATAAAAATCACATACTTGAATTGCTGAATGAGAAGACGCATTAAAACTGTTACAAGGAATAAGGTATATATGATTGCTGTGTCATTCTAATTAATTTTGGTAATGCCAGCTAATAATATCCACTGTGACTATACAAAACTCAGGTGAACCTGAGAAGAACTCACCAAAAAACGATGCTTAATATACTTCCCCCAGGAACTTTACCAAGCTGGATGCAGAGCTCAGTTCTGCTTTCAGAGAAGTCATGGGAAGTAGGAATACACTGTAAAAGAAATTCCCTATAAAAAGGCTGTTATAAAAAAAGAGTGGAAGCTGAATAGGTCATGTGCTGTACCCATAGCAATCACATAACCAAATCATTTTAACCCTTCCTACAAAAACACTTCTGAAAAATTTATAATACTAATTAACGCACCAACAATCAAAGCTGTATGCAAAGGCATACAGCTGAATCTTTCTGGCCATGGGACAACTAAAAATTGAGTATCGGGATATTATTTTCAACCACTCAAATTAAATTCTGTTTCATTTCATCTAGAGAGGTGGTTAGCTATGTTAGTCTGAAGTCAGGCAAAAGGCAAGGCAGGCCTGGCACCTTAAGAGACTAAGTGGTCAAATTAAATCATTAAATCTTTAAAGCCTATACCGTGGCAGAAAAGGGTGTGCTTTCTTGCCCTCAAGGAACATTTCTAGCTTTTAGGAAAAGATTAAAACCTGAAAGACTTCAAATTTGAATTGTTGCTGCCTTATGAAAGTTTTATCTCAGATGTCTCACTACTGTCATTCTCCTCTATGACCAGTCTATCCTATATTTCTCATAGTCTCTTCTCTCAGTGACAGAAATCAGAGCACAAGGAAAATTGCATGGGCTTAGTGCTTCATGCAATATTAAGTCTACCTAGAAAACTCAGCTGACACAGGAGAATGGGAGCACAGCACACCTAAAATACAACTCCCAAAATACAGCAGGGTGGTGGTGTCTCAAAATTAAAATACCTTGAGCTATAGGTAAAGATGATGACAATTTTAATGGAAAATTGTGAATTAGACCTAATTAATATACATGGTATATTAGAATTAGAACATCTATTTTTTCTGAAATTTATTTTCAGTACAACAGGCCTAGAAACTTCAAGAGTTTAAAAGTTTAGCTAACAAGAATTTCTTTTTAGCTTTTTCTTCAAGTACTAGTGATTAAGAGAATTTCTAACATAGGTGTCAAAATAGGTCTTAGTTATAATTCAGCCTGGGTGTGTCTACATGTGCCCCCCATGGTGCAGTTATTACTATGCTATCATTTAGTACTTGCTTTAGGAAGTACTAAATGATGGCACAGTAACAGACTTTGCTGCACCATCCTGGTGGCACATGGTTATTTTTAGCAACTAAATCACCATAGCAATGGGCTATAGTGAGGTAGCTTGTTGCTATGGTGACATAGCACTGGTATCACGGTTTGTACCTTCCAAAGCTACGGCGCCACAGTGACAAACTACGTCGCCATACTGTGTTGTTATGGTGACATTGTGCCATGTGTAGACACCTCCCCTGTTAAATTGTTAAAATTCTTACTAGTTAAGACAAACAGAGGTAATTCACTGCTCTGACTTAATTGACTTCACTATAGGTGCACTAGCATGAAACCAGAGCAAAGTAGTGGTATATCAGACTTCTTTGTTTTATTGGATACAAGATTTCTTCAGTGAAGAGAGAGATATGTCAAGGTAATTATTTTATACAACCAAATAAATCATTATAAGACAAGAAATAAAATAACTTATGATCAAGATTGTTGCGGGTTAACTTATGTATTAGTATAAATTTATACAGATATATTACTCTCTCTATATAAAACTCCTTGTATGAAGAAAAGAAAAATAAAAAAACAAAACTCTCCAACCCTGGAAGGACAGGGGTATGTGGATTTTCAGAAGAATTTTTTTGGATGGAGGAAGTTGAGAGAGAATTGGGAGTTGTGGGGAGGAACTAGGGATACATTGAAACACAGGCTTATAATGAACAGTTAAGTTTAATCTTAAAACATTGGATGGACCATCAACCTTTTATAATGCTTTTGCCAAATGTAGTTCAAATGCAATATTAGAAGAGAAGAAATAAAACTAAGGAGTCTAGGAGAGGACTTAATACTTTTAGAAATAGTAAAATGGAAATGACAAATTAAATCTTTAATGTTACTGTGCAAAGTTAAGCACAGTATTAGAAATACTTGAAATATTATGGTCTGGGATGTGAAAGGTAGACCTTGATTATTATCTTCTTCACTTGGTATATGCATAGATCTCTCATATATTATACTATTTTAAATTCTTTGTATTTTAAAATAAAGCCTTTGAATGGAGACGTTCCAGGCTAGGGACAGACATTCAAAAAGCCTGACCCTGAATTGATTCAATCTTTCCAGGTTAGTCTAACCTGGCTAGGCTTATTCACTTTGTAACTGCACAAACATCCCAGAAATGCAGGCACATGCCTGCAGTGGCTCAAGCTAGAAGCCAGGGAGTGCTAGAGCAGCCCTCCCTTCCTTTCCACAGAGCTGAGCTGAGGGCGGCATGGCCAGGCCCCGGCAGGGTTAGGGCCCCTCCTGATAACAGAATATTTAGCAGCTCTGTTATCAGCATTTATCACCCCATAAGATTTAAAAAAAAAAAAGCCTCTCTCATTAGTTCAAACTTTTCATAAACAAAGAAATAAGGGAGGGACATTACTAGCTGAGCTTTGATTCACTCCAAAAAGCCCTAAGCAGACACTACTGTCTGCCACAGCACAGACCGTAGATAGCACGTGGTCTGATACCTAATGCTGAGGTGTCTGTATAAGGCAGAGGGGATGGCGATTCCTTCTTAGCAAGTAGTAGCGAGAGGAGGGAGAAAAAGGGAAAGCAAGAAGAAACCAAGCAGATGTTGCTATACCTGCAAGTCTTTGCTGGAGCTGCAGCCAGGGAGCAAACTTGCAGTACGGGGAGAAAATTAGACCCCTGGATATCCAGGGGTAAAAAAAAACAACCACTCCACAGACTGGCTCCACAGGACCGGCCCGGCCAGGCAGCACAAGTAGCCCCAGGGCCAACAGGATCTGGCTGTTCCTGGCACACAGTTCCTGTGCACCACACTGGGTCCTGCCACTGCGGGACTGGTCTGGCTGGGTGACAGAGGGGCCCCAGGGCCAGCAGGACCTGACCAGGCTCGACGAGCGGTCCCCAAGAGCTGGAAAATGGCAACAGCAGGCTCAGAGCACTCCACTCCCACTGCTGCTGTGAAAGGTAAGTTATGGGCCCTGGGTGGAGGGGCTGGGGCCCTCCAGGGTGCCTGAGACCCTGGGCAGGGGGATGGGGCCCTCTGGGGGATAGAAGCAGTGGCCCTCCATGGGGGAGCTGGGGCCCTGTGTGGGGGAGCTGCACCCTGTGGGGACCAGGGGATCCACCCCTCCTGAGCAGCACCTCCCAAAGTCCCCCACACCCACATTCCCCCCAGAAATTGCCCCACACCTACCCAAACACCAACCCACATCCCTCCACACACACACACACACCTTCCCCCATGCCCCTTCCCACTCCCTTTCTGCAAACACTGCCCTGCCCCATCACACACCCATTGTGTGTGAAAGAAACCAAAAGCACACACCAACACATATAAGTATTTAGAATTTATTTTATCATGATGACAGAGACACTGGTAGGCTTCCAAATTGCTTTAACATTGTAAATATACCAATAAAGCATTGCCTAACTGATCGTTGTCTCTCTGTCTCTCTCTCTATAGATGTGTGTGTGTGTGTGTGTGTGTAGAGTAGTTTTTTGTTTTAATTGTGGAAGAACATGGATTTTGGGGTATTTTTAAAAATGGATTTGGGATGCTGCTGCAGCAGTCCAGTTGGCACAAGGGGTAGTGTCCCTAGGTACCAGTTGGATGGGTCCCAGAAGCTCCTGACTATTTGTATGACCCAATTATCATGGGTCCTGAGGCCCACATGGCTAACTAATAGGTCCTATAGTATGGGGCCAATGGATGGATGACACAACAAAATACTTGGGACAACTAATGAAAAAACCAGGATAGGAGTGTTGTGTAGGTCAAAGGGTCAAAACATGAAAATAAGTGCACCTAAGGGGGACACTGAGCAGAGCCCCCCGGGCCACACCCACTAGTCCTCAAAGGCATCCAAAGAGCTGGGATGCTGCCCACTGGTGCTCCGCCCAGAGACGTGCATGGACAAGTGAGAGGGAAGCAGCCCCACAGTGTTCAGGCACCTTCTTGGTCAGAGCCTCCTTCCTGGTCAAATACAGGGCCCACTTGGCCAGGGCCAGGAGGAGGTTGACCAGGAGGTTGTGGGACTTGGTGGGGTCATGGATGGGGTGATCAAAAACAAAAATGTGGGGGTGAAATTCAACCAGTACCTCAAAAGGAGGCTCTGGAGATGGAGGT
>NW_017729007.1:2392512-2393245 GCF_001723915.1 Gavialis gangeticus | reverse complement strand
ATAGTGAGGTCCTGCACGTAAGGGCTGGGGCTATGTTTGTGAAATTCAACCAGTACCTCAAAAGGAGGCTCTGGAGATGGAGGTGGAGGGGCTGCTGCCTGGCACACTTGAGTATCATGTGTGCCAGGGTCTCCCTCTTCCCGCAGAAGGGGCAGGAGACCAGGGTGTCCGTGAAGCTCACCATATACATGCCCATGGCAATGACTCCACCAGCTGAGGTCCCCAGTGGCTTGTGGGATGAGCTGGAGTACAGACTCAGCCACTGGGGAGCCCCAGCCATGCCCTCACTGAGCAGGTCCCACCACTTGGTGCCTGGGTGGGACATGAGGGCAGCATGATGGACAGTACAGCGCACGAGTGTGTAGAGCTGGCAGCAATGGACAGTGGAAAAGTGGACCAATCTGGTCTCCTCCAGCCAGCTCAGGTGGTGGAGTGTGGAGTGCCATAAAGCTGGGTGAGGCGCTAGCCCCATGACAAATTTTGGTGGGCTGGAAGACACGGGGGGGGGACTGCCACCACACAGGACCTGGTCAACAAAGGCAAGGGCATTGGGAGGTAGGACAGATTTCACCTCCTAGACTAGATGGCAGGTTGTATGTGTCATGGGTAGACCCATACACCAGGCCAGCGTAGCAGCATCCACCCACTCCTTCCTATCATAGTCCAGGAGGTCTCCAATACAGGTGACACCAACCAGGATCAACCTCTGTCACAACTGGGGCACCTCTGCCAT
>NW_017729007.1:2380133-2387512 GCF_001723915.1 Gavialis gangeticus | reverse complement strand
TCATGGGTAGACCCATACACCAGGCCAGCGTAGCAGCATCCACCCACTCCTTCCTATCATAGTCCAGGAGGTCTCCAATACAGGTGACACCAACCAGGATCAACCTCTGTCACAACTGGGGCACCTCTGCCATTGGCACCTCCAGCTGGGAGTTCCAGAGGAGGGGCTCAATGAGCAGGTTGGCACCCTGGGCACCTGTTGCCAGTGATCTGGGGCAGAGACAAGCCTCAAGGCCTGGAGGAGGTCCTGGTAGAAATATGGCAGCTCTCACAGGTCTTGCAGGGAGAAGCCCCTCAGGCTGAGGAGCTGCCAGTCAAATTGGAACCCCCAGATCTGGTGAAGGAAAGCGTGCCCCAGGTGGCCCATGCCATGTGGCTGCCAACACCATACAGCAGTCACTGTAGGGCCTGAAGGTGGAATGCCAAGACCTGGCTGCACTGGCAAACCAGGCCCTGGCTGCCCTCCTATAAGGGGAGGCTCAGGACCTCTGCAGCAGCCCAGTGCTGTCCAGGCCAGAAAAACTCCAGTGCCCATCTCTGGAGTCCTGCAAGGACCTCAGGGGGCACAGGCAGGGTGTGTAATTGGTGCCAGAGCATGAACAGGACCAGCTGGTTCAGCACCAGCACTCTCTCACACATGGAGAGATATCTCAGGAGCCCTGCCCATTCCTGGAGCTTCTCCACCACCTTTGCCTCCAGCTGGTGCCAGTTCCCTGGCAGGGAGGGGTGTGTGGGGGACAGGTAGACCCCGAAGTACAACAGCAAGCCCACACTCCAGCAGATCCCACACAGCATGGGTGGGAGTGAGTCCACCTGCCACCCATCACCCACTGCCAGGCCAAAGCTCTTGACCCAGTTGACCCAGGCAGAGGAGGCCACCGAGTAAAATGCCTGGCAGGCCTCCACCTGCACCAGGTTGCCTGAGTTCTGGACCATGAGGAGTACATCATCAACATACACTGACAGGACCAGCTGCACCGCTGGCTCCTGGAGCATTAACCCCACCACCTGCTTCCACAGGAGAACAAGGAAGGGCTCCAGGGCCAAGGTGTACAGCTGGCCTGACAATGAGCAGCCTTGACACACCCCTCTCCTGAATGGGATGGGCTCCATCAGGGTCCAGTTGAGCTTGACCAAACATTCTGCAGAGGCGAGGTACCCATGATCCACTCTGTCAAATGCCTTCTCCTGGTCCAGGGATAGGAGGGTGAAAGACAGGTCCCCCAGTGCACTAGCTCCCGGAGGTCCTAAACCAGGTACATGTTGTCAAAGATGGAATGTCCGGGCATTGTGTATGTCTGGTTGGGATGGATCACATCTGTCAGCATGGACCACAGGTGCAGCGAGATAGTCTTCACTACCACCTTGTAGTCCATGCAGAGGAGGGACACAGAACGCCAATTCCTTAGGTCATGGGGATCCCCCTTCGGCAGGAGGGGCAGCATGGCCCTCCGGGATGACAGGGGGAGCTCCCCACTTTCCTTGGATTCGGCCCAGGCCTTGCTGCAGTCTGGGCCGAGGACATCCCAGAAAGCCTGGTAGAACTCCAAAGTCAGCCTGTTGATGCCCAGTGCCTTGTTGCCAGGCATCAGGTGGAGGGCAGCTGAAAACTTAGGCAGAGTGAGAGGAGCTTCCAAGCAGTCCCAGTCACCCATGCTGACCTGAGGGAGTCCCTCCCACAGGGTATGACAGGCTTCAGCATCAGTTGGATCGGGGGAGAAGAGCTCTTCATAGAAGGCCCACGTGTGCTTGTACATCTCACCTGGATCTGTGAGAGGGGTGCCATCACCCACCAGAAGGTAAGTGATGTACTTCTTAGCCCCCTGCCTCCTCTCCAGGGCATAGAAGAAGCGACAGCTGTGGTCCATCTCCCGAAGGAGCTGGATGGGTGAGTGGACCAAAGTACTGACTGCACAGTGGTCTTGCAGAGCACAAAGCTGTTCCTGCCTCTCCCGACACTCTCCCCAGAGGAACAGATTGGTTGGGTCGGTGGGCAGGCACCTCTCCAGCTCTAGCACTTTCCACTCAAGCTGCTCCCGGACTGCCTCTCTCTGCCAGGTGTACCAAGCGTAGCCACAGCAAAAAAGTCAGATGCACACCTTCCCCACATCGCACCACCTCCAAGCTGAGGAGGAAGCTGCCTGTTGCTCCCACCAGGCCAGCCAGAACTTTCAGAAGGTCTCCCTGAAGCCCACATCCTACAGGCCACATCCTCCCTGAACCCCACATCCTCCTCAATACCACATCCTCCTACCCTGGATGCCCAGGCCCCAGCATGGCCTGGGCCCAGACAAGGTGCTGATCACTGAAAGGGGTTGGCCAGATACCAGAGGAGTGGTCCCTGGTAAAGTACAGCAAAGAGATATAAACCCGGTCTAACTGGGAGTGGCATGCCCGCTGCTCCTCCACCTTCACATAGGTGAAGGCTGGGGGATTGGTAGGGTGACAGGTACATGACAGACATCCACCAGGGAGTAATTCATCAGGATCTCCATGAGGACACCCATGGCTGCTTGGTTCCACTGCTTGCCTGACTGGTCTCATGCATCTAGGATGATGTTAAACTCCCTGCCAAGGACCAGGCACTCGTAAGGGGTTTAGGGTGCCAATGTATGTGGCTGTCTGGTGGAAGAAATCCATCAACTCTAGGTCCCTCAGAGGGATGTACACATTCACAAGGTTCAGGACCAGCCTCTGCACCTGGACCCGGAGATGCAGCAGGTGGCCCAGCAGCACCTCAACATTCTGAAGAACCTCCGGCTGCAGGCCTGGGGAGAACAGGATGGCCACCCGACATGAGGTGGTTGAGAGGTGACTAAAAAAGACCCTGCTTCCCCACTCCAGCCACCAATTTGGTTCATCAGCTGAAGTCATCATTGTCTCCTGCAAGAATACCATGGGGTACCCTCCCTCCTGAATGAAGGAGAGCACCTGGAACCTCCAGAGACCCTTCCTGCAGCTGTGGACATTGAGGGTCAGGATCTTAAACAACCTCATAGCTGTGGGGGTAGAGTAGATGGTTCATCAGGGGCCTCGTGAATCTCAGAGCCCAGTGTGGGGCCTTCCAGTTCATGTAGCACCTTCCCATATGTATAGAGGGCATCTATGAAACTGTGGGTCTGCCTATAGAGCCAGGTGTTGCAGCTTTTGGGCCCCTTGCCTTACCCCACCAGTCCCGTTTCAGTGGCAAGGACACTGTCAAAATCTCCCCAGTGGTTCAAGGCTAGCTGTACCTTGCTGGCTGACTGGTGGATGTAGTCACAGTCAAGAAATCCAAGTAGCTCATCCCTGGGGACCGCTGGAAAGGGGGATAGGGAGGAAAGGGGCTGAAGCTCACCAAGCCACAGCCCCACAGGAAAACAAATGGGAAGCCTATGCTTTGAGAATGTTGGGGAGGGGGAAAAACACACACACAAGGGCTGGGAAACTCAAGCTGGCTTACTCAGCCACACAACAAACACCAAATCAGGGGGAGTGGACCACAGGACTTACCACACAAAGGCAAAAACACACAGGGAAGGCTGCTGAGGCCGATGAAAAAGATAGCTGAGGTGGTGGAGGGGCTTTGTTTGTGCAGTGCTGGGGTGTGGTGCAGTGCAGTGGGCTGCACTGAGGGGGGGTAGCAGTGTGCAGCAGAAGACACCCTTGTGGGGGGCAGCAACAGCAGCACAAGGCAGGAAGGGATGCAGCCAACTTACTCCAAAAAGCTCTGAGACCAAGCCATCAGCTAACAGTAGCCAGAGGTAAGAAAGGGCGTAGTCATCTTCTCCCCAGAAGCTCCTAAGGCCAAGCTTGCAGCAACCAGCAGCAGTAACAGCAACAGCAGTACCAGCCTGGGAAAGGAAGGGGCATGGCCAACTTCCTCCCAGGGGCTCCTCCCCAGAAGCTCCCCATCTCAGGTCCTTGCCCACTTCTCATGCAGGGTTAATTGACCAACTCGGTCTTTATCCCTTTTTATTCTTCAGGAAGGGTCTCTTGCTCGCAGACCCACTTCCCTCTTTTGCCCACTTGGGTTGCATAAAACTGTAAAACGGAAGAAAACAACTTAAAGTGCTGACTTAATCTCAAAGGTTCAGCCGTCTGTCTCAGGCCGGCTCATCTCTGGCAGGGTTCCCTGCCGCCCCCCCATGCTGCTCTTCTTCATGCTGGTCTCACAGCCAGGTTTCCCAGCTAAACAGAGCTCTTGGAACTCTGTTGCCAACCCTCTGTCAGATCTTCAGGGATGGGAGAAACCCACTAGATGTCCCCAGTCCCAGGATGCCACTCCTCACTCCCTGGCTCCTCTCTCAACTTCCTTCCACTTCCTCTCTCCCAGGGCTGCTCTCGTCATATGGAACAGCTGCTCTGAAACTGCAGCTCCCGGGGCACTCCCTGCTTGCTTTTTCCCAATGTCTCACCACCAGTCATGGGCTTTCTCATATCTTTCCTTTCTCCTTCACACATTATTGCTATTTGATATTTTAAAAGCATGTTCACACTTTTTTTAGTTAATATAAATTCATAGTTACTATATATTCATAAAATCCAACAAGTCTGGTGACCTGAAGAAGGAAAATCTGTGCCCTAAAGCTTGTCTAGCTTTTTTCTCCAT
Organism: Gavialis gangeticus; assembly: GCF_001723915.1. Lineage (NCBI taxonomy): Eukaryota > Metazoa > Chordata > Crocodylia > Gavialidae > Gavialis > Gavialis gangeticus. Next base: position 2,382,922 of record NW_017729007.1, on the reverse strand, counting down.
CATATACAGTTCTAAGAAAAAATATCACAAACATCCTTGCCTTTCATATATTTCCTAGACTGTCATGACTACATCATCACTTCCATCCTGTTACAGCAGGGTCAGGGCTAATTCAAGGTAAATTAAGTCCCTAACTATACCCCTTCCTGGGCTCTCACATGATTGCAATCCAGTACCTTTGCCCTGTCTCATGATGCTGCAGCAACAGGTTTTAGAATTAATAGAACTATTGCTTCAGGTTGTCTGCAGGATGAGAGTAGGTCTGCACTGCAGCTGGGAAATATGCTTACAGAACATGTTGGAATACCTCAACTAGCTCCAGTATCACTATTTAGAGTACCAATAGCAATGGAGTCTCACTGACTGTACAAACCTGCCTGGGACCTGGGGAGCTGAAGCCTGTGATGGGGTATCTTCATTGCTATTATCATACAGGTGAGATAAATTAAATTATGTGCACATCTACACATGTTGCTGGTACAGTGTAGGTAACTTCAGGCAAGCATCATATTAAGACCAGGTGTTTACTTTATCTTTGCATAAGAAACCATGAGAATTCTTATCCCCTCACGTACTCCAAGAACTGACTCCTCAAATGCAAGAGATAACTTAATACAGCCTTAGATTAAGATTTTAACCTTCTTCTCTTTTCTTCTCTGATGGCTGTTGATTCTGTGGTACTGCTCCATTGCATTTTGTATAACAGAGTTTCCATTTACAGTTCTTTTATTTAAAATACCTTGGTTATGTAGACTCTTCCCTTCTTTATTCTCCCTTGTGCTAAGTAATCTCCTGCTGCTGGCATGTTGTCTCTTGCTGTTTAGGAGAAAGCTAATTGAAAGGGAAATTGCTAACCTGATAAACAGATTAGAAAGACTTTTATTTTATTCTTTTATTTCCTTTTTATTTTTTAAGCTCTACTAAGCAAGGAATTAAGATTTAATTTGAGTTGCCCAGAGAACAACAATTTTATTTGGCTTCAACTTTTGAAATTTGTTTTCATTCTACACTGGAAATAAACAATACCTTGCAACCATTTTGTAAAAGCAGCGTGTTATTGAAAACAAGACCTTTCAAATCTTTTGAAGGAAAACTATTGAGAGTGCATGTATTAAAAACAAGAGCAGGTTCAATGAAAATTCCTGTCACCAAAAATGTTCAAAAAGTTGAAAAACCAAGAAATATGCAAGCAGTCTAAGATGGCACAGATTAGAACAAATACTTTTGCTAAACTCAGGCTAATTTTTTAAAGTTAAATAAACCCAGTTTTACTCCCAAGTGTTCCATTTCTACCCACTACTTATTCACCAAGGACAGGTACAAACATTGCACTTTTACTGGTATGTGATCAGAAACTGGTCTATATCCATAACAGAACAGCAATTTGGCACACACAGAATGGTTTAAAAATACAGAACCCAGTATAAAATTTGCACCCCACCAAAAGGCAAATCTGTGTTGTGTTCACTATTGATCTAAACTATGCATTTTAAACAAAACTGCATAACTTAGATTGATTCCACCTGGGGCTTCTTGAACATCTATACCTAGTCCAGTCTTCTACTTTGTAATCTTTTCTGCCCAGTTAAGACAGTGATAGTATTTCAGTCACAGTAACATAAACAGGGGTGGGCGAGCTGGGCACCCAGGTGTTAATTTGGGGGCACCAGTATATGGCAGTCCCATGGAGGCGGAAGCTGCAGACCTTGTGAGAGAAGCTAACACAGTGGCAAAATCAGCCCACTTCACAGTGTGGCAGTGGCAGCAGTCTGTGTGGGGAGAGGTAAGATTCTTCAGACTCTTCCACACAACCTCTCTCAACACTGGTGCTTGGCGCACATGCTCAGGGTCCAAAAACTCTGAGATCCACCTCTAGACCTTCCCCCAGATATTTTAGAAGTCAGAAATATCTGGAAAAAAACCCCATGCAGCATACAACCAGGATTTTTGCCACCATAGGTATCATGCCATTCCTGGGCTTTTGATGCGTGTATGGTTACACTGGCTCTTCATACAAGAGGTATTTTTGTTAAGGCCCTCTATCACACCAAAAGTGATGAATGAGGATCCCTCACTTAATCAGGCAATACTTTATGTATGCAAATACTAGTGGTATTTCAATATTAAACTTTTTGTCACAAAATATTGGCAGGTATATTGGCAAAAGCTTAAAAAAAAATTGGAAATGCTGAAATGCTATGAGAGTTCCATGCTAATTTTCTTGAAAACTCAGCTGTATTAGGACTTCACTTATTTGCTCTTTACTGTGGTGATGATGATGATTTAAAAATATACCCCAAACTTTAATCATATAATACATGCCTATAAATATTTTTTGGCCTAAGATGGCTGGGCCAGTATGATTTCATTAATTTTTGTGAGATTTATTCTTTCAGTACAATATTTCCAACATAGCTCCAAAACAGAACTGTTACAACACGTCCTAACAAAGCCTCCTTCGGTGCATCCAAATGACCCCGCACGTACCTCTTGCAGTGTCTCTAACCTCTTTGAGATGCTGCAAGAGGCACATGCAGGAACAGAAAAAGGTTGCCCCTGCTGGAAGTTTGCAATGTAGGGGCAAAATTAGACCCCTGGATATCCAGGGGTAAAAAAAAAAATGGAGCTAAAAAAGTGGGAGAGGGCATGGTCTGTTCCCTGAAACAACCAGAGGTTGGGTCCTTGACAGAGATGCTCTGGCTTCCAGAGCACGTCTGTGGTTTGCCCTCATCCTGGTACTGAAGCATGCTGCCTGCCCTGCACAGGCAGGCAGAGTGCAAGCAGCAGGG
>NW_017729007.1:2374517-2375133 GCF_001723915.1 Gavialis gangeticus | reverse complement strand
CCACCCCTCCACCTGCCTCCAAGCCCCCAATCCCTTCCCCACCCAGCCCCATCCACCCCAGTCCCCTGAGGTCCCTTATCCCTGCCCCCTCACCCCAGCATTCCCACAATTAAAAAACAAATCAAAATAAAACAACTCGGCACTTACCAGCAGTTTCAGCTAATGTCTGGGTTACTGAAACCCAGCCCACACAGTACGGGTCAGGGTGAAAGCCCAAGTAGCTCCAACCTGGGCCTTACTGCCCCCCTCTGCTGCACGGGGGGCTCTGCCAGGAGGCCCTAGATCCCCGCCCCCCCAAGCCCCTGCTTCTACGGTGAGTAGAGACTTGTTTTTTCCTTTTTCTTTTTTAAAGTGCCAGTGCCTGGATTTTGTAGGGGAGCAGCCATGGGCACCTGGGGGTGCAAGTGGGGGCTGGGTAGGGCAACCATTGGAGGGTCTGGGAGAGCAGGGGGTAGGGCTGGGAGAGGCAGCCATTGGGGGGAATGGGGTCGGGCATGTGGGCCCTACAGCAGGGAGTGGTAGCCCCTATAGGGGCCATTTGGCCCCTGCTGGGGGAGTTGTAGCCCAGTGAGGGGCAGCAAAATATATAGGTATTTATAATTCATTTTATTATGAT
>NW_017729007.1:2343906-2373482 GCF_001723915.1 Gavialis gangeticus | reverse complement strand
ATATAGGTATTTATAATTCATTTTATTATGATTATAGAGATACTGCTACGTGTCCAAAATGCTTTAACACTGTAGATATATCAGTAAATTGTGCCCAGCAGATCACTGTCTCTCTCTGTGTCACTCTCTCTCTCTTACTCTATATATAGTGGTCTTTTGTTTTAATCATGGAGGAATGTGGATTTTGGGGTATTTTACAGAGTTACTTTGGGATTTTTTTTACCAGGGATTTTTCAGTTTTCCAATAGGGAACACCAGAATTCCTGCTAGGGAGGCCAATGGCAGGAACTTGCCTGCTCAGATCTTGCATCTTGGACCCAGTTGAAGGTGGCTGACTTCCTGGCCAATTGGGGCCAGGAGGACATGCATTGATAGTTCAAAGCAGGCCACCACACCCAGAACATCTTCCAGGTGATAGCTGTCCAGATGGCCGGGCAGGGGCACACATGGCAGTAGTGCCGCACAAAAGCCAATCCTGCAGCCACTGCCCACTGGCAACTGGCCCAGAGGGGCAGATGCCTCTACTGGCTGTGCGGTCCCCATCTGGTTCTGGCAGGTGCGCAGAGGGTCACAGCCAGGCAACAGCCCCCACTGCCAGACCCCTGCAGTGGGTAGAGGCTGCTTCAGCAGTTCAGCTGGCACAAGGGATAGTGTCCCCAGGTACCAATTGGCTGGGTCTCAGAATATCCTGAGAGTGAAAAGCCCTAAGCTACTTGCTGGGGCAGCTTTTTGTACTGATGGGGCCAGAACAGGGCAACTTTTATACTGATGGGGACAGCACAGATGCTGGCCCCAGGCTCTACCTCCCCTGCTGCAGATCCAGGAGGAGCCAAGCAGGGTTATTTTGTCCCAAGTAACACAATTTGCTCCACAACAAAGTGCATGTCTGAACATGTGTGCTGAGGCAAAAAAGTACCAGCTCAAATATGCACCACTTCTATTTGAGCTGCTGTGAGTGCACATGCTTGCATGTGTGGACACACTCCTTGGGTGAGATTCAAAGTTCCAAAGGTTTGATCAACTTAGATAAAAAATAAATATTGATGTGAAGTATTATTTACTTATATAAGGGCCTTGTTACATGGTAATTTTGGGTGGCTCCTGCAGTCTTTAACACATGGATTGTCTGAATATTAATACTTGAAACTGGCTTTAAGCACTTGTTATGCAGCTCAAAGTTATGCCACTCCAGGGCAGGATTATCTCTGATCATATTATACTAAGGCCAGTCCAGGCTACAACCTAGTGTAAACATCCCTCCCACCCCTCTCCCCTGCTGGCCCAGATCAGGCCCACTACTTCCCCCTCCCCCCTGCCCTCCCCATCACCCTACTTATTGCCCCACTTCTTCCCCCCCACACACACCATTTGTGGCTGCCCATGCTGTCTGTCCCAGGGGAACAGGCAGGGAAGGCCACTACTTGTTGCCACTGCCAGTTGCTGCTGGCTGGGCAGGCTCATCCCCAAGAGGATCAGAAGCCTAGCAGCATCTGGCCAGGCAGGTTAACCCTTCACAGCCTGTTCTTCTAAGACAGATAGCTAGGTAGCTACAAGTAGTTAAGGGTGTGTGTTGGGGTTGGGAGAACCCTAGGGGGCAAGGAGGATGAGACCTGGAGGGAAACCTAGAATAGGCAGGTTGGGGATTCTTACCTTTCTGTTCCCCAGGCTCCTGCTGGCCTGAAGTATAACTGCTCCAAACTCAGCTAGTACTACCACCCATAAACATTTGTGCATCTCACAGCTTAAGGTATAATGAGGCCCTAAACTAAGCCCAAGCACTAGCCCTATCACTACAAGTACTATTCCATGGTGATGTTATTTAGTGCACTAAGACTCATGTGTAGGATGGCTGAGGCATGAGAATGCTTCAGTATGGGGGATTCCTGCCAGCTCCCCCACAGTGGAGCCACCCGCATGCTCCAGCCAGATCCTCTGCAGCACGATGAGGAGAAGCCCTGGGCTTGCAGACTGACCCCCCTGGCCCTGCTCTGACCCAGGTCAATGTGCTGCTGTCCTAGGTATGCATGTAAATGTAGCACCCAGGAGAAATAAACTCCAGTGCCAGAATTTATTCAGGTGCATTAACTTCACATGTAGATGTGCCCATGGGCAAGTACTGCCCCCTTTCTACTTTCAGTGTAGCATGTTAGTAGAAAAAAAGAATATTTGGAGCATAAGGGTTAAAAAGTTTGCTCTCTGTTGTGTTCAGTCCCATCAGTGTTATCCTACCCTCATTAACCAATTAGAATAATTTCAGAATAAAAGAGTTTCTTTCATTCTTTTCAAATAGCAGCAAAATCTCTGGAGAGGACTTGTAACTCAGACACAGCCTAGTTCTTGGTATGTGTTATAGATACCAGCATCAAGGATCTGCCTCCTCAGTTTTTTATCATCCTTCTTGCCATGCCTACATCTTCCCATATTCTGAATATGTAGCTTCAGCACCAATCATTAGACTTGGGGTTTCATTCTGGAGAGCAGAGGCCTAGCTTATAAGCAAATTAGTGAATCTAGCCCACAGTGTACATGAAGATCCTGAGCAGTTGCTAGACCTACATATGCCCCTTATATTGTAGTGCAGGGGTGGGCAATTATTTCAGCTGGAGGGCTGCTTAATGAGTTTTGGTGAGGTGTCCACGGCTGCAGGGGTAGCCCCACCCCTTGACAAATGCCCCACCCTGGTCACTATCTTGGGGCTGGAAGTTCTATCCCCTAAACCCTTACCTTTGCCACCAGAAGTCTGTCCCCTTCCCTAGGAAGTACTCCTTTTGGGAGCGGGGGGGGGCGTTGCTTGCATATTATGGGGGTGGAGGGTGTATGTGGTGTGGTTGTAGGGATGTGGGGGGTGTGGGTATAGTGGGGAGGTGTGGGAAGGGTGTGTGTGTATGGTATGTGGGTGGATGTGTGGATGTGTGTGTGTGGGATGTGTGTGGGGGGTGTAGGATGCGTGTAATAGTGTTGGGTGTGATTGTGGATATGTTGTGGGTGAGGTGTGTGGGAGGTATGAGTGTGCATGGGTTGAGTATGCATGTGTGGGCCCCCCTCTAACCCAGCTTTCCCCCCTCTCTCTATCCCACCCAGCTTCCCCTCTGCCTGATCTTTGACATGGCTGAGTCCAGCACCTCCATGAGGTGGGGGGTAGAGAGAGGGAGAAGGATCATAGATGCCTGCTTGGTTTGCAGCATGCTGCAAAAGGATGGAAAAGCAGGTGCTACAAGTAAGCAGCAAGGGAAGTCCCTAAGGGGGGAGGGCAGGATCCAAGCCTTGTTCTACCGGCTCTCTTGGTTTCCATCCCATACCTGCCTGGCAGGGCTGCAGCTAAATCCACACTGGTTCCTGCTGCTGCTTCTGCTCCACTTATCTGTCCCATATCTGCCTGGTGGGGCTGTAGCCATGTCTGTACTGACTCTTGCTGCTACTTCTGCTCCTGCCCCACCTGCCTGTCCTCTACCTGCCCAGTGGGGCTTTGTGAGCAGCTGAGCTCCTTCACACAACACTCCCCCCACCTCTATCTATATATTCTCCCACTCAGACATGCACAAGAAGGACCAAGATGAGCTGCAGGCAGAGACCACCCTGCCCCACACTCCCTTCAATGCTGCAGCTTCCCCTCCTTACCTGCTGACCAGAGTGCTGCAGCAGGGGCAGGAGAGGGAGTTGTTGCAGGTTGAAGGAGCCCAGCAGTTCTCTAGGTGGCTGCAGCAATGGTGGCAGCAGCCCTGATTGGGGCTGGGGCCTTCCAGTGAGGGAGGCTGGGAGTGCAGCACAAGCTGCCCCAGGTGAGAGTGGGTGGGACTTGGTCCCATGTGGAGCATAGCACGGACAGCCACTGGTAGGGCTTAAAATGGTTAATTGGTGGGTGTCTACTTTTGGGCCATATCCAATCAGATGGTGGGCCAATTCTGGCTCATGGGCCATATTTTGCCCACCCCTGCTCTTGTAGGTCAATCTGAGCTCTTTAGATCGCTGATGACACCAAACTTTGGGGTTAATCATCCACGCCAGAAGACAGGAGGGTGATCCAGGCCAACCTGGACAGGCTTAGCAAATGGACAGACGAAAACCTGATGGTGTTTAACACCAAAAAATGCAAGGTTCTCCACCTTGGGAGGAAAAACCTGCAACATCCTTATAGGCTTGGCAGTGCTACACTGGCTAGAACTATAGAAGAAAGAGACTTGGGGGTCATCATTGACCACAAGATGAACAGGAGCCTGCAATGCAATGTTGCAGCTAGTAAAGCAACCAAAACGCTGGCTTGCATCCATAGATGCTTCTCACACAAATCCCAGGACATCATTATCCCCTTGTACTCAGCCTTGGTGAGGCTGCAGCTGGAGTACTGCATCCAGTTTTGGGTTCCACATTTCAAAAAGGATGTGGAGAAGCTTGAGAGAGTCCACAGAAGAACCACACGCATGATCAGAGGTCAGGAGAACAGACCTTATGACAACAGGCTGAGAGCCATGGGGCTGTTTAGCTTGGAAAAGTGCTGGCTCAGGGGTGACTTGATGGCCACCTATAAGTTTATCGGGTGACCACAAGTATCTGGGGGAAGGTTTGTTCACCAGAGCCCCCAAGGGATGATGAGGTTGAACAGTTATAAACTACTGCAAGACTGTTTCAGGCTGGACATAAGGAAGAATTTCTTTACTGTCTGAGCCCCATTAGTTATTAGTGCATTGCTATAAGAGAGCAGATTTGAGTTAGCAGAGCCTTTTGCTGCTGTTAATGATGGAGATATGACTGGAAAAAGAACTCAGCTTGCTTTTCAAAAGCTAGCGCAGGTTTGCAGTTGATAGAAAAAATAACTGGTTTATTGGTAAACTGAGAAAATTTGATCAAGAAATCATTCTGAGCCTGTAAATACAAAACCCTAGTATTTCATTTTGATAATTGCTTTTAACAGCATATACGCACTCCATGTATGAAGTACATCATGTGAAGATTTTTCAGAAGATACTAGTTCAAACACTCCCAGACTTCAGGCAATTCTAGAAGCAAGTATTGCAGCTGACTAATATTTTTGTGATGGTCCAAATCAAATTGTTTCTCTCAATAGCTGACAAAATGGAAATGCTTGAAATACATTACAGAAGTCTGGGCATGTCTCCATTTATAAATTACAATAACAAAAATATTGTTTAGGGATCTAAAAAGCATACAGCATTAGATATGAGAGGTGCCAAAGAAACTGCTCCTAAATAAAGCTAGCACCTATTATAGCATAGGAATGTTCAGTAAAAATATAACTCACCCTTAGACTTAATAAGGATAGCAAACATGATGAAAAATGTGAACATGCTGCCAGCTTTACCTCTGTCTACTGAGTTTCTAAAAATAGTAGTCAGATACTAGGTTCTCTATTCATTCCAAGTCGCCTGTTAGGTCGTATTTGCTAGTGACAACTGACTTTCAAGTAAATCATTTCATCCCTTGTTTCATTTGCTTCTTTTGAAAATAAGTGCTATAAGAAATGAACACCAATGAATTAAAAGTTGGTTAATAATAATTAATAGTCTACATTCTGTCTTGTCAGATTCTCTATGAATGATCATGGTTTTCCTCGAATTGAATACTTACTTGTAGATATTTCTTGATTTGTTTGTATAAATAATTGGCCATAATTTTCTATTCATATTCTGTAACTACTGCTTAAATGATCTGGTATCTCATCAGCATTTTGACTTCATGACTGAAACACTTTAAACAGAAAAATAAATACATAAATAAATACACTTCCCTGGGATGCATTTGCAGGAGAGGTTATTTGGGCTGGAATTTAATATATACATTTATGACCATTTCTATAATGTTTGTCAGGTATCTTAATGGTGACCAGTATATATCCACAAAATAATTTGGTGCTTCTACTAGCAGAAATTTTCTTAATTATTTTTCCAGGGGCTGCAGGCATTACATTTATTATGTGTTACATGCAAGTATTGCACAACAAATTGTTACATAGCAGATGTTAAACCAGTTTATAGTTTCATACTTTCATAGTTGGTAGGGTCAGAAGGGACCTGAGCAGGTCATCAAGTCCGCCCGCCCTGCCATGGGCAGGAAAGAATTCTGGGGTCAAATAACCCCGGCTAGGTCCCTTTTGATTTCCCCATCTAGCCTCCTTTTGAAGACCCCCAGGGTAGGAGCGAGCACTACTTCCCTTGGAAGTTGGTTCCAGATCCTAGCTGCCCTGACAGTGAAGTAGTGCTTCCTGATGACTAGTCTGAACCTACTCTCAGTCTATTTATAGCTGTTATTCCTAGTTACTTCTGGTAGTGGTCAGGGGAGCAGGGTCTCTCCCATTCCCTGCTGGTCCCCCTTGGTAAGTGTATAGTCGGCCATCAGATCCCCTCTCAACCTTCTCTTGTGGAGGCTGAACTGGTTCAGGTCCTGTAGCCTCTCCTCATAGGGTCTGCCCTACTGCCCCCTGACCATGCAAGTGGCCCTCCTTTGGACCCTCTCAATGCTCTGCACATCCCTCCTGAAGTGTGGCGCACAGAACTGGATGCAATACTCCAACTGCAGCCTGACCGATGTCGCATAGAGAGGGAGGACCACCTCCTTGGACCTGCTCATGATGCATCTGTGGATGCACGACAAGGTGCGGTTATCCTTACTGACCACGTCCTCACATCAGCAGCCCATGTTCATCTTGGAATCAATAGTGACTCCAAGATCCTTTTCTGCCTCTGTGCTGACAAGAAGGGAGTTCCCCAGCCTGTAGGTATGCTGCTGGTTCTTCCTCCCTAGGTGCAGTACCTTGCACTTCTCTATATTGAATCCCAACCTATTCTCATCTGCTAACCCCTGTAACCTGTCCAGATCTAGTTGTAGCCTGTCCCTCCTTTCTAGCGTGCCCACTTCTTCCCACATCTTAGTGTCATCTATGAATTTGAACAAGGTGCTTTTCACCCCCTCTTCCAAGTTACTGATAAAGATGTTGAACAGTGCAGGCCCGAGAACTGAGCCCTGGGGAACCCCACTGCCCACATCCCTCCAGGTTGAAAATTACCCATCCACCACCACTCTTTGGGTGTGGCCTTCCAGCCAATTTGCGACCCATCTGACTGTGTAGGCATCAACACCACTGCCACCTAATTTTTTAATGGGAATGGGGTGAGACAGTGTCGAAGGCCTTCCTAAAGTCCAGAAAGACAATGTCCATTGCAACACCTGTGTTCAAGGATTTTGTGACCTGGTTGTAGAAGGCAACCAGGTTGGTCTGACAGGACCTGCCTCTAATGAACCTATATCAGTTGCCCCTAAGCATAATCTCCCCTGCTGGTTTCTTGCAGATGTGCTCCTGGATAATTTTCTCAAAGAGCTTCCCCAGGACTGAGGTAAGACTAATGGGCTTATAGTTTCCTGGGTCCTCCTTCCTCCCTTTTTTGAAAATGGGGACATTGGCCCTTTTCCAGTCCTCTGGCACCTCACCAGAGCACCACAAGTGCTCATAAAGCTCAACCAGGGGTCACACAATGACCTCTGCCTATTCCCTCAGCAGCCTGGGGTGTAGATCATCTGGACTTGCTGATCTGAACACATCCGGTCCCACCAGAAGTTCCCTGACTAGGTCCTCCTTGGCCCTAAGCCTGGCAGTGCCTCTCCTGCATCTGTCTGGAATCCCAGTTGCGGGGATGTCCTGGTCCCTGCTTAGAAAATTGGAGGCAAAGAATTTGTTAAATAGGTCAGCTTGATCATCTGGTGTGACCACCAGATTTCCAAGCATGTCCTGCAGGGGCCCCATATTACCCGGTGCCTTCTTTTTACTCCCTATGTATTTAAAAAAGGACTTCTTGTTATCTTTGATCCAGGTCGCTAGTCCCAGTTTTGTCTCTGCCTTAGCCTTCCTAACAGTCCCCCTACAGTCTTGAGCAATGGAGATATAATCCTCCTTGGTGATGGCCCCTCCCTTCCATTGGGTGTATGCCTCCTTTTTAGCTTTCAGATGTTCCTGAATGCCTTTGGTGAGCCATGGGAGCTTTTGAGTACCCTTGCCCACTTTGATTCACATTGGGACTGTCACCCTTTGGGCGTGGAGGATCATCCCCATAAGGAACGACCACTCATCTTGGACTCCCAACTCCCCTCCCTCTGGGGCCTCAGTGCCTCCCTAACTAATCTCCTTAACTCATTGAAATTGGCCCTCCTGAAGTCATGGGCTGCTGCCTTGCTGCAGACCTTTGACACCCTGTGCTGGATGGTGAATTCTAGTAGGCGATGATTGCTATCACCAAGGTGGTTGAGAACCCACAGTCCCCTCACCAGGTTGTCGCCTGTTTAAAATCTTCATAAAATTAAAGCCTTCATAAAAATGGTGGACTGGTTACAAAAAAGTTGCTCATTGAAAAGGAAACTTTTTTGTGGCACAGAAGTGTCTTGTGACCATTTTAATGTGTGGCCAATTGGAATGTTAAAATTTATTGTGCAATACTCACATATTACATGTAATATTAACATCACTGCGGTACCTATGGTTTACCTGTGGCAGGTAAGGGTATTACATCTTGTGGTTGTGTTGGGGTTGACTGTGTAGTTTTGCTGATTGGTTAGACAATGGATTTGTATAGAATGGTTTGGATAGGGATAATTTTGAATCATGTAGGGAGCTGGACTGGATGACCCCTGGAGATCCCTTCTTTTCTCTGATTCTATTATATTTTTCTTCCAGGTCCTTTAATCATTGCTAATGGCTGTAGTAGTAACTCTAAGTTACAATTTGTAGTGAATTTATCTATGTTGCAGTTGGTTCTAAAAGCCTCAGCAAGGGATCTTGGTTTCACTGCACATCATGGCTGTTATCTAAAGCCTACTAAAGGTAGTATGCATTTTTCCATTGACTTTAATGGGCTTTGAGCAAGCATTGTATATACTTAGAATACAAAGAGTATACCTGCACTAGAATGTTTGATCCAAGTATCTGATAAAACACAACAGGTAGATACAAAAGATAAGGTATGAACAAGATTACAACAAAATACAGTTAGTATGATAAACTGAGTGTAAAACAAACTGATGCCTAGCTGTTGTTGAGTATTTTGAAAGCAGGGGCAAATTTTAAGAAGAGACTGAAAAAAGAACAATATAGTGATTGTGTAGATGTTTATTGGGGGGGAGAAAGTATGACAAGATGGAAGAGAAGATAAGGTATTTTGATAGTAAAGGGAAGTTCTATTGGTAGAGTAGAGCTGGGTGTCAATACTTTGATAACGCAGAAAAGGAGAGAGACAGTATAATATGTTAGCAACCTGATGATATACCTAATGATTGATATAGAAATAAATACCACGATTATTGATCTGAAGATAGTGCACTGTCTGAAGGTAGAACAGATGCTAAAGTCTAATGGAAGGGAAAACCATTCATTATTCAAACCAGAGAGATGTATACCTTGTCTGAATATAGGATCACAGAGTTAACAGGTGCACAATGATTCTGGTAAAGAAAGATAGCAAAGAAGATCTTCAGGAATGCTTAAAATTGCCTTGGTCTGATACACACTGTCCACCACAAACACCTGCTAAATTGTGGAGATGCGAATCAATGAGCAATGTTCAACATAGCAGAATTGCTTTAGGAACTCTCTCATTTCAAATGAATTTAAATTATGGCATAAGGCAGGATAGAGGTGCATCTTATAGACTAACTGAATCAGAGGTGCATAAGCTTTTATCCAGTAGCAAATTATGTATGGCTTGAGATAGCAGTAGTAATTTAGAAAAGGTGAGTATGATATGTTATCATGAGCTTTAATATGCAAAAGCCATAATAGCTTTAAAGATGCCTAAAACACATTCTCCTAAACAATGTGAGCTTTCTACAGGAAATGTACAAAATAAATATGCAACACCATTTTTTATAAATGATGCTCATTTTAATAAATGTGAAAGCATAAAAAAATCAATTTAATTTTCTTTTCTTTCCCTGAAGGACATAAGGAATTTGTTTTGTTTGTTTTGAATGGTAGTTCTCTTTTTTATACACTTTGAATGTATAAATAGTTTTGATTCTTGAGGAACACAGAGTTAGGTTGTGGTTCAATGTTTTACTATATTCAGTAAAAAAAAAACTACTTTACAATAACATTAACATTTTGAGTTAAACTGACTTTGAAAAGCAGGAATATTTTCATTCAGCACCGCCAGAGTGCCCTTCATAGATTACATTTTGCATAGAGATTGCGTAGGTCTTCATTTAGGGCACTTCTTGTACAATATATAACATAGGTGGCACTAGTTCTACACAATAGTTGATTACAATTTTCTTTCTTAAGTTAATTTGGATCAACTTTAACATTATCATGAAGTAAAATAAATCCTATGTAAACGATTTCAGTCTTTCATTTTGATATGGATACTATGCTACTAAAACAACAAAGAAAAATATAAATGGGAAATAATTATGGTGTTTAACACCACAGTGTACTTTTACACATAAATAAGAAAAATTGGGAGAAATCATCACTTACCTGAAGACAAAGGGCATTTCCCCTTCATTACCATAAAATCAAGATTTGACTCATGGGATTTTTCTAAAGAGTTAACTATCTAAAATGAGAAGTGAAATAAAAAATGTCTCCACATATGGTTCCACACATTATTGTTCTTCAGTGATTTCCATGTCTCTAGTCTCTTTGATTTTCCCTTTTTTGGTTTTTTTCTTCAAAAGAAATATTCAACAGTGGCATATTGTCTCCCTGACAGCTCAAGGTGGAAAGGCATGAGGCACTCATTAATTTTGATAGGGAACTCATTGAGTTGGTTTATGAGTTCATTCTTAATGGCAAAACCAACTCCATGAAGTCAGAGTTCTCCTTCCTATTTACCCTTCCAAAAGAAGGTATAGCTGCCTCCAGGTTTGAGCTGCCTTCTTGCTGTGTCTCACTCAGTGCAGCTACATCAATGTTGTGTGGAAGCTGGTCACTGTGTGCTTGTGCAAAGATTCAAGGAAGGATATTAACTTCTGAAGAGCCATTTGTGGCTCTGGAGCCGGAGGTTGGCCACCCCTGGTTTAGGGCATCTTTTCTAGCCCCTTCTTCATGTGGGGTGAGCAGAGCGGATCCTGAAAAGGGCTGCTCAGTCACAGTTACAACCAAATCACACTCCTGTCTCATCCAAGTGCTAGATGACCTTCTTGTTACTGCTGCCTTCATGCTAGTTCATGACTAGGAGCTTCCAGACCTCACAGCCCTGCTCCTGTCACCATTAGGTTGTCACTAAAGGGATTGAGGAATGTGCTGAAAAAGTGTTTTCATGGAAAATGCCTGTGTCTGACTTCTTTTATCATGAAGAAGCTGCTGCACATCAGCTGCACATCAGCTCTTGATAGAATGGGACTTTGATCCAATGGCAAGGAGACCAAGACAACTGGGGATTTTGTTCTGCTGCTGCCTTCATCTGCCTGCTCCATGATGAGAAATTATAGACCCATGGCTGAGAAGACTTATTATAGTGGTGATCTCTATTCACCATGTCACAGCACCCTCAAAGGATATATGTGGCTTTTCAGGAAGGAAACCATTGCCATCTACTGTCTTCAGATCCTGGTGGTGCTGTGCTGCTTGCCCCATGACTGCTTATTCATCACAGTTACTTCTGATTATTTCACAGCTAACCTTACCTGCAGGTCATTCCACTATCTGCCACCTGTGGATGTGGTGGGTAGCAGTATATCTCTGCCTGACAGGCTAGCATTTAATCATATATTAATGTATTAAACCTGCCCAGAAGCCCCATTTATGGAGCTAGTGACAAAGCTGTTGAGTACCAGGAAGATATTTTGGAGAACCCTACACAGCAGTGTTAAAGCATTCTCCAATACTTTAAAAATAGTAGACTCATTAGATTCCCCTGTAGATATTTTTGTCAATTCTACAGAACCCATCTTTGGGTTGTCATTGCAGTCTACCCATAATACAGCCAAGTGGGGTGAAAGATTCATGCAACTGATCCAGCAATGTCACCAGAAGGAAGGATGTCCAGGATACTGAACATAACAGCCCTGTTACAGATTTCTCTTTGAGCTGCTCAAGTGTTGAACAGTGTCAGTGCTAGCTTGAGTTTGGAGCAGTCACATCTTAAGGCTAAAAGCCTTCTTCGACTGCCCCCCTCCCCCACCCTCACCCCCACTTCCACAGCTGTGACTTGCCATTAAAGGGATGGTAAGCAGGGGCCAGACTAGGACCTATACATGTGTGTTGCCACTAAAGAGCTGGTGATCCAGGATAGGTTACTCTCCATGCTTTAGGTGGGGGGTAAGTGAGACATGAGTTGCGGGGGAGGGCAGGAACATGAAACTAGGAGGCAGAGAGTTAATGGGATGGGTGTGGGTAATGAAATGAGAACTGGAAAGGAAATGGTTATGGGGTATGGGTGGTGAAACGAAGGAAGTCAGCCACTGAAGGATAAAATAAAAAGAAGTAAACAAATATATGATTTAAAATGAAATACAGAGGACAAATTGAAGGTCTAACTTGTATAAACTGGGATGGGGTTTGGGGGAGTGCTTGGTCATGCTTCCTGGGGTAGCTGGGAGATATGAAGGAAGGTGTTTTGGGGGGAGCTCCTCACCCTGCCACGGAAAGGAAGCCCCAACTATGGCCTCCAATCCAGCTCCCTACCTTCCCCACTATGCCTGACCCTGCTACCAGACCCATTTGTACCCTACAGCCTGGCTACCTGGCACGTGCTCTACAGGCTGTTTACATGGAGTTGCACTCCTGAAAGTGGGAACATCACAACCCTGGGGGTAGGAAGATCACACCCTCGGGTGTGGGAAGGGAAATTGGCTTGGTGTCAGAATCTCCCCCTCCAGGGAGTAGAGGTCAGGGAGTGTAAAATTTGTCCACACAGAACAGGAGAGTTGGGGAGGGGACAGTGTATTCTGGGATGATGGAGGACTGTGGGGAGTGGCCATACATTAACGGAACATGATCTGGGTAACATGAATCAGAGATAAACCTGCCTGGAGTGGCATAACTTTAAGCTGCCTAAAATGTGTTTAAAACTAGTTTTAGTTACCAATGTGTGGAAAACCCAGGGGTTAGGAGTTCCAGGAGCTACCTAAAATTAATATGTAACAAGGCCCTATGAGATTTAAGTACAATACACTTTAAAGTCTAGTGTTTCTGGATCCCCAATAAATTTTCTTACTAGCAGATTATATATTAGATAAGTACCCATTTTGGGACAATATACTGCCCATTCTCTTTTATGGCAGTGGGGATGATATATTCCTTGGGTATTTCATTTTTTTAGTTGAAGAGTTTAAAGAGTCTAGGTCAAATGGTTGCATTGCTTTTTTTTAATAACTGAGCTCTAAAATATTCGCATCAGACACTATGCTTTGTTTAATTTTTTTTATTAAGTATCTTCTGGTAAGAACCTCTTGGTTTTTATATAGTTTTATTTCAGTATAGTAATCAAACACATCCCTACTGTACATTCTCCTGAAGTTCAGTTTTAAATGGCTTTAAATAATCCATTTGCAGCACAATACTTGTGGTCAACCACTCGTTCACCCAAAGAAAAGGTGGTTTAACAAGTGACCC
The DNA here is from genome assembly GCF_001723915.1 of Gavialis gangeticus. Classification (NCBI taxonomy): domain Eukaryota; kingdom Metazoa; phylum Chordata; order Crocodylia; family Gavialidae; genus Gavialis; species Gavialis gangeticus. Next base: position 2,359,927 of record NW_017729007.1, on the reverse strand, counting down.
TGAATTCCTTCCAGTGACATGTGTAGAAAGAAAGAACTGGCCCTAGCCCAACTGTCAGACTTTGATTCAGGGACAAGGACTTTCCAAGGCAGGAGTTATCTATCAAAAAGGCAGCCCTACACTCGGGGAAAGATATCTGATCTAAACCTGATAGTGTGTGAAATCAAAGGTTCTGAATGGCTACTCAAGGGAGACCAAATACATTTCTATGAAGTTGCACTACAAATGATGGTAATAATGGATTGAGGTAGGACAAAGGGCAAATGAATTAAAAATGAAGGTCTAACATATGTTAGCAATATCTGATCAAAGAAGTTTAATATGGCACATTGACATCGTGTAAATGATCTCTATAACATTATCCGCATTAAGGCACTGAGTATCTTCGTATGATCAATTTATTTGATTAAAAGGGTTCATCCAAAAATTCCAGGAGGACCCAAAAGCCCTCTAGTCATAAAACTGGTTACAGATTCTTCTTTTCTTACCTGCCTTTATATTCTGGAGTATTTCCTTATATCTACTAGGTTGTGCCATTCAGGAAGCAAGTTAAATAGTCACAGCAAATTCGCTTCTGACTATATTTTCTGAATAGCAGAGCTTTGGCGTATCATATATCCAGTCAAGCCTTTAAGAATGAATGAAATGTAAAAAGATTAGAGTGTGTTCTCTTTATGTTTTCAGTAAGTTTCAAGTGAACTTTATAAACAATTGCTGATCTAAAAATATGGTTTAGGTTTGGTGTAAAATGAATTCCATCCACTGAATATTTTGTTAAATCCTTGGTGCATCTTTAAGTATCATCATTTAAAGTTTCAGTATTATTTTTGTCTTAATTCTGAACCAGAAATGATAAATTTGCAAGTTGATACAGTTAGCTATGTAAGTGCTACTTACCCATTTGAAAATGAAATTGGATTTGGGCCCTAGAGACTTGAGGACTGTCTTTTATTATTCTAAATCTAATTAAATTAAATAAATAGCATCCTCTGGCAATTGGAAATGTAAGGGTGAATACAGTAATTTGGGTATTATTTTTATAATGTCTTTATTTTCACTGGGTTATTGAATATGAGTATTTCTATCAGCATAGTTTCAGTATTAATATAGTGAATGTGTGGGACCTGAGATAATAGAAGTGAAGAATTAATATGTAATGTTCTTGCTACGTAATATCTTAGAAAAAGCTCAGCATATTAATGGATGACTGGAATTTTACAGGGTATAATTCATCCAGTGGAGTATTGTTAATATGCAAAATCACTGCCAGAAAAATGACCTCTGTAATGGTTTAGAAGAAGCCGTTACAACAACGTCAATACAAGAACTATTATTGTTCCATTTTTTTCCATTTAGAATCAATGGAAATTATATTACAAAATTAAAACAGCATTAAGAATCTAATATAAACTCATGAGAGAAACTCCTGGCTTAGGGTTGTATCCTTCTCCCATTGACATAAATGGCAAAACTCCTGGTGATGCTATAGTCACCTTTGCTGAGTCAGGGAGGGGCAATGCTGGGGCCCTATGCCCTGATTTATATGTGAAGTCTGAAATTGGTTCTGGTACTTTGTTTCCAAACCTGCAGTAGCATAAAAGGTCATTAAAATAAGACAAAAAAGTTGCTGGGTTTTTTCCTTTATTTACTAAAAAATGCATATTTGGGTTAACTAAAAAAATTCAAGAATTTGCATTAAAATTGTCCGTGTTTTTGGCCACCAAACTCTGAAAATTACAGATGAAGAAATATTTAATTCTGATATTACAAAAATCGAATGCTTTGATATTTTATTTTAATGTCTGAAATTTTAAATTTGCAATTTTTTTGCGAAGGAGGCAGCCCTCCCTCCCCCCAAAATGTTTACAAGTTTCAAACTGAAACAATACATTAAAATTAACATTTTGTCTCAGGTCAAACAAAGTATCTCAACAAACCTAATAGAAAATTAATTTTGCCTTTTTCTTTAAGTGGAAAAACAAAATGAACAAAAATAGTTCACAATGGACCCAAAATATTCTTCTTTTTCTGAGTTTTTGGTTTGGACAGCCCCTGGAAAATCAGTTTTTTACATGCTTTGGTAAGCAAACTGACCCTGAGACTGTAGAGTGTAAGCTAGTAGAGAGCTTGCTACCTGGCATTCTGGATAGCTGGATTCATGGGGCGTGTCCAGTGCGCACCTGCCTCTTGCCCCGTCTCAAATCCCTTTGAAATGGGGCAAGAAGCACGTGCAGGAATGAAAAAAATGTTCCCCGCACTGCAAAATTGCAGTGTGGGAAGAAAATTACACCCCTGGTTATCCAGGGGTCTAAAAAAAATAGAATTTAAAAAGGCATGGACCATGACCTGAGGCAACCAGAAGCCGGGTCTTCCACAGAGATCCTCTGGCAGCCAGAGCATCTCTGTGATTAGCCCCTCACCCTTGTGCTGAAGCACACAGCCTGCCAGGCAGCGCAGCACCAAGGCTCCAGTGCCAGTAAGTAAGGGGTCAGGGAGGCTGGAGGAGGAGGGAGGGGACTATGGGGGGACCCCCACTGGCCCTGCCGCTCTCCCAGTCCCCCCAATCCCTGCTCTGCTTAAAAAGAACCTAGAAGTTTTACTAATATGCTAGTGGCACTGGGATATATCAAGGCTGTTCAGCTTCAGAGTGACCAAGGTCTTCATGCTGCACCAGTCATGAGCCCCAGGCTGCACAAAGTGTGGTCCCCACTGTGGGGGGACCGTGAGGGTCATACACCAGACATGTGAACAGTATGAAACTCCTGATGCTGAAGCTATGCAGTCAAGCCCCCACCTCACCAAGCTTACCAGGCCTCCTCCTGCAAAGTGCCTTATCCCAGAGACTCCAGCTGCTGCCCCAGCAGATGGAGCACCGAGGGGACCTGCAGGCCACATCCACGGGCCAGATGAAGCCTGAAGGCCCTGGGCTATATTATTCAGTTTAAGATCCAAACAAAACAAATAGAACTGGATTTTATCAGGTCAGATGACACGCTCGAATATGGGTCTGGCACCTGGTTCCAGGGAAGCAGAGCTGTTAACATCCAACCTGGCTTTGGCTAATACTGCTCCCTGAACCCCCACAGCTACTCCACCATGGGCACATCCAGACAAGTGTGGCTGTGTGGTATGTCGTGCTGCAAGCACAACTGCAGTGCCACATACTGCACAGTTAGGCGTTCTCTGAGCTGCAACGGTGTGCTGCCCATGTGTGGGTTGCTCAGGTTTTTTTTCTGTGACTTTTTCTGACCCCTAGATATTTTTGGAAATATTTTTTTCACAAAAATTCCTGAAAAAGTCAGTGTTTTTACACAACATCAATTGTGTGTGTTTTTTTATCTTCTAGATGTTAATATCTTGCTCATTATTATAGGATCTGTGAATGAATTAAAATAATGGTTCATGAAATATTTTATATAAATTCAAGAAATTGTGTAACATTAGCCTAAGGGTTAACATTTCATAGTACTGTTTGCACCATTACCTGCTGCATATAGCCATATCCTGTTTTCTGTATTATATTATAATTCAAGGAAGCATGGCTCTGTACTATATTATACTGAACTATTAGAAATTAGATTTCAGCCATCAAGTCATTGATTTGCTTTGCCTTGAAATATATTTCCAGGAATCAGCACCTTACAGACAGAGTATTTCTGGGAATTAATTACAAAGCATCAGGTTAAATAGGTATACATGAAAAGGGGTAGAGAAAGTACCCAAGATCAATGGATATTTTCCTTTGCTTTTGTACAGTACATCTTTTCTGAATGTCTTAGTGAGTAGAAGATGCAGTAACTTTGCTTGCAAATAAGCACAACTGGCACATCTTCAAGCTGACTTGGAAGTCTAAAAGCTGTAATTTACTGTGAAATGTATATCACAAATAGAAACCATAATGCTTAGGGCAGATGTATTTTAAATCAGCATGCCAGAGTCTCATGAGTCCATGACCAGAGACAGGAAGGATGCACACATCTCCTGTTTATAATCACTAACATGTCTGACTGTTTGCATAGAGATATTTTTCTCTGGTTATTACTGAGTGAATCATATGTGATATTCAGGTTCTTACAATGAAAAAAGCCATGGAATTGAGCAACTGGTAATAATGAAGACACATCCATTTAACATTTTGGCTAATAAAAGAAGACATTAAGATTAATTTTCCTGTGGTCAGGTTTACTTCTTGTATATTCAGTTCAGTCATTTTAGCCCTCATTTTATCGTAATAGTTTCCCTTTCATGTTCCTAACAAATGTACCCCATTTTGCAGCTCTTGTATATAATTATTTCTAACATTAGTAGTTTTCATATTATTCTTTTTTCATTCTTTCTTTGCATTGTGTTCAGCTTTCTAAAATCATAATTCTGGCTTAGTTGCCATGTGAATATGCTGTGCTATTCCTATATTTTGTCTCTCGCCTCTATATTCTTTTAACTTTAATACCCTGCCATGATACTTCCAAATCACTTGATCTTGAAATAAAATTACAAATATGCTAGAGAAAACATATTTCATTCTCTTGGAAATTCTGTTCAATATTTTGCCCTAGAATATGTATCAGTCTCTTAATATAGCAAGTATATTTTGGCATATTAGCTGTTTCACATAAACTGAGCAAAAGCAAAAAAGCTGAATTAATGCAACATTCTCATTATGACTTTAAAGACATAGAAGCTACTGCATACATTAAGATTAAATTATTTGCTTTGTGCATATTTTAAGTGCGTAATTTATCAGGCCAATGAACAACATGTTTATAATTCTTCACATAGATTTCCAAGCCTTTTATGGCACAACCTTTAGTAAGGTAGGGGCAAATCCTGTTCCCTTTGAAGGCAAAGGAAATATAAACATTGGCCTTAGGAAAAGAAGGTTTGGTCCCACGGTTCCACACTATTTCTGGTCCCTCCTTTTGGTATCCTTTTGACAAGGTATTTAACAGAATTCAGAGATCTGACATGGCCACACCATAAGTGCTTCTGCAATGGCCTCAAGTGTGTGACCTCTGGGTTGTCAACTGCATACCTTAGCAGCTGCACCACCTGTATGTCTGGTGGAACAAAATAGGAACATAGGCATAGAAGGAGCCACCTGGGCCATTGAACCCAGTCTCCAGTGCATTCCCAATGTCCAAGTCCCAAGCAATAAAAGCATCCTGAGAGCTAGAAGAGTACCTGGTGCTACTCAAAGCTGGTGAGATGCCTGAAGGTATCTGACATGATCTGATGGTCAAGGGACATCCACACTGAGAAAATTACTAGTCTTATAAAGATGAAGGTATGAAGAGAACTGGCTGAGACTACCTGCCCAAAGTAAGAATTTTGGGATGACCTAAACATCCCCCATATCACATGGTTGTAAAGACTACCAACATGAGTGACTATTCCCCACCCCAGCAATTGTACACCACATGCTAAAGCCATTGTGTAAGAATGTTTTACAATTTTACAACTCTGTACCAATGCAGTTACCATCCATGGACTCCTGTCTCACTTCTTCCCATAGTTTGCATTGAAGTTTTCTAATCACTCTACTCTAAACTAATATAGGCTACACAACTAACTGCATATCTTAGATTGCATTAATATACAATAACTATGTACATATATATAGCTACCATGTGCAGAGTCCTGTATTGTCTTCCAAATTTACCAAACCATATAAAAACTATAATTTAACATTTTCTTAATACAGCATTTTTATCTTCATTTATGGACTTAGGCTGTAGCAATAAGAAATTATATGGATATGATTTGCCTGAGTTAACAAAGGAAGCTCATGATAGTGCCAAGAAGAAGAAAAAGCAGGAAAAGAGTGATCTATTTAGTGAAAGCCAAGGTTTTGCAGAATATTATGGAAGGCAGGAAATTGTGAGACAAGGCATTAACACTGTGGGATCCTCAATTATTTTGTGCCTGTGATTTTTCTCCTGTATCTTCCATTTAGCCAAGCTTTTTGGAGAATTTCACTGTGTTTCAAATGCAAATTCAGATGCAAATTGTCTCAACAGCATGCCAAGATTAGCAACACCCCCTCATAAACTAGACAGAGAAAATGTGCATGTCTCTTAGATCCCTTAGCAAAGCCAAAAAAAGGCAAGTCTACATTTAGAATCTTAGCAGATACTGCTGTGTGCACTCTGGAGGTGGCTGGTCAAAGGATTTTATCTATTAATTATATTTTCCACCCTTGCAAACTTAGAGCTTCATGCTCACTGACACAGGATATTTTTGCATGAAGGAAGCTCAGATTTCCTTTTAAAGTTACTCAGTTTTGTTTCTTGGTTTTTTTTCTTTTTATGGTGCCCTGAAATGATATCAGTAGTTCTGCTACACAAACCAATGGATTCCTAGTCCACTGCAAAATACACCTGGATCTCAGAGAATATATGGCAGTACAGGGGACATGCATTCAAACTGCCAGCATCCTTTCATTTCACACTGTCACTCAGACACCATCACCTAGACATCACTGACATCTGGACAGCTGGGCTGTCAGAGCCCACATGACCATAGCTGACTCCCATGGTTCCTCTAGCAGGGTTGTGTGCTAGATGAGGGAGTATGGCTTATGTTCATTTATACTGTAGGTTTATGACAAGAGAGAATCTTGCAGAGCATGGCCCCATACTCACTCCTCTTGTCCACACTGAGCCTCTATCCCACATCAGTGGCTGCCAAGTCTCGGCAGGAACTTATTTAACAGGAACACAGGATGCCATAGAGGCAGTTGCTTCCTTTTTTGCAGTAGGATGGCCATACCCATGATTTTTGGCTTCATACTGCTCAAAGAATCAGGTACTAAGAGAAGTGTATTGCTTGTTGCTGCAGATCCCTCCTGCAGCACTGGTTATATATATATATATATATTTTTTTTTTAATTATGTTTAGTTTCTCATGAGAAAAATATATTCTCATAACCTTCCTGTAATTCAAAAACAAATGCTGTGATTTCCCAGCTATGACCTATGAGCATGGAAAAATGTAAGCTCTCAAACAGATTTTTTTTATTACTAGGTGTTACCAGAGTTTTATACAGCAATTTAGAATATGGCCAGAGAGTCCCCAAAAGCTCTAGTAATGATGACAAATAATTTATCGTGGCTTTCAGTGTGAAAACAAACCTATGGTAACCGTTACTGGCCAGGAATGGTTTCCTTTGTACTGTTGAATGCTTTTCTATTTCCACTCCAATTATGCTTTTCTAAGTTTTGAACATGCATGAGTGCAACACTAGGTGATTTGAGTTGATATAGATTCAGATTTACGCATAAAATAAATGCATAATTACTTCAAACCAAACATTTGTTCATGACTGTGGGAATGAAACAATTTAAATGCAATTGTATGCTTTAGAACCGAAAAGTTTCTTTTTAGTCAGTACAGTTAGCAGTATCTGCTTCATTTGGGAGTGGAGGCTGGGTCTATGGAGCTCTTAAGGGACCCCTCAGTGAAACTGGATAAACTACCTTGAATTATTGAGAGACAAGACTATGCACACAGGCAGTTACTATGAAATAGAATTCACTATAAATTCACATCCAAGCTTATGTCCTGATGATTTCTCTGTGTGTGCCCAAGCCATAATGCAGTACAGCGGGGGTGTAAACATGAAGATGCTCTTCCTGAAGTCAGCTCCCATTCAGTTCAATTTTGGATGCACAGCTTTCTGAAATTCAGCCCTAGATGATTAAGTCAGTAGCAGGTTCTAAAGCATACAGTCATACATGGTGCTCTAGCCATGAACCACTGCACACTTATCACTCAAGTGATTCATTGAGCTTCTGTTGTCAAAATAGTATTCATCAGTATAATCAGCACAATTACAACTCTTTTACAGGTCAAAGTTTTCAAACAGATTTTTTTAAAGAAAGTTATTACTAGGTGTAAACATAAAACAATTTAGAATATAGCCAGAGTCCCAAAATCTACAGCAATCAAAGTAAATCACAAATAATTTATCAAATATAATTATGTTTTAATTTTCCTCATTTGATATTACAGGACTATGCAGTTCATGTTTCTTCTAGCCATCTTTACATGCCCTCACTCTTTGAATACTATTAAATTTTGTAAGTACGCTGTTCATAATTGGGTTTTAGTTTTCTACAATTGTATGTCCCCAACTTGTATCTTCAATAGGTGGAAAAGTTCAAGGTTTTTTAAAATTATTTTGTCATTGTTTTATTATTTATTTGGAGGTTCTGGAGGAGGGGCTGTCATATCCTGTGTTCATTTCTTTGATGTTACAAAATGCTTTTATTTTGTTCTACAGTTCTCTGAGCAACTGTGTGCCTCTGTTTGGATACTGGAGGGAGTATGCCTTGTCCAGATTCTCTACAAAAGTGAATTTCACAAAAGTGAATTTCATATTTTCACAGAGTACAAGCCATAAGATCATCTCTTAGATCATTCATTGTGGCCTCTTGTATATCAGACATCAAATGTACTTATATAAAGTCCAACGGCTTTAGTCAGATTACAATATTTCAGCCTCCAGACAGTTAAATTCTGTCACAGACTGAGACCAGGGTGCCACCAACACCCGAAGCCCTTCAGCAGCATGAAGCTGATTAAGTGAGAGAAACCCAGATGATCCCAGCTGCAAGATGTCCATGTTGCAAAGGAAGCCAAAATTCCACTACAATTTGACCTGAGGGAAAATCTGTTCCACCAGAAGCCCAAATTGGTGTGAGCATGCAAGGAAGACACAAACACCAGGCATCTAGGAAAGAGGAGTTTATCTCAGAGCACCAGTCCTCCTTTTTTATGAAAAAAGATTCAAAGACTTTGGCTTGCATAATTAGCAAAATGGAAACTGAGAGAAGATATGATAGTTCTATAAAAGTATATTTGTAGGATGAATAAGGTGAAGAGTTTTTAGGGCTGAAATACAAGACAGGCAGAAGATTAACTAGCTCCAAACTGGCTACAGATAAATTTATATTGGAAATTAAAAGATTTCTAACTTTCAGAGGAGTGAAGCAGAGTGGTAAAGGAATGTGCATCTCTTTAAGGCTGATCTGGATTCATTTATGGTAGGGAAAGTAGAATAGAACTGGAAGTTCTGGGATACCAATCAGTGTGTGAAACGTGGAGTTATTTGATTGTGGTCCCCAAATTAAGAGGTTTTTGGCTACAGAATTTTGCTGTTTTGCTAAGAGCTATACTAGCCTCCAAATTTTGGATCAGGATGGGTCAGCTATTCATGGATTGTGGGGTTTTGGTTTCTTCTGTAAAATGGTACTTTTCCCCTTTTCCAAGAATCTTCTGAGCATATTGTAATTATTTCCCTCTTAGAGTAGCAGAGCACTGGCAGTGTACTCAAATCCCTGGCTTACGCCTGTGCCATGATAAAGAGTGTCATTGGAATTTTGGATATTGTTAGGATATTTTTTGGATCTTTATGATGTTTTGAATATTGTTTGGACGTTCTGGAGTGAGGGTTCAAAGTGATGTTTTTGGGGATTCTCCTAGCAAATGTAGGAGACTGGAGTTACTGACCCAGAAAGTCTCTTCCAGTCCTATGCTCCTATATTTCTTTGCAGCAAAACAACAAAATACACCAACATTTGTGTAATGAGGGAAAAGCTTACCTTCCTGGCCCCTGAAGGTGAGTCAAAAGATTTGATTGTAACCTCTGTCTAACAGAAAAGCAGCAAGTCTTAGGAACATGTTAAAGGTTATATAAACAATTATGTACTCCCAAAAGAGCATGAAGAAACCTCAGGGAGCTCATAGATCCACACAAGATGCTTTACTTGAGATTAGAGCATATTACTGCCCCGTGAGCATTACCATCTACATGTGCAGATGCTTACTGCACTGTAATTTTCTTTACTCCTAAGTAAATTTGCTACCTGTAAATACAAGTAGCAAATTTACTTTTAATTACTAATTGCATGGTACAGCACAAGTAGATGGCCGACCAGAAGCAAGTTTGCTCCCTGTAAGCTGGGCAGCTGTGGGCAAGAATTGCTCCCTGCCCTGGGGAGCTGTCTACTACTGGGGCACCAGAGCCCAGGCAAGGACAATGTCCCCATGCCACCACAGCAGGGAGCTCCCAGGCCCCGCTCCCTGATTGAGATCACACAGTGGGGGCTAGGGAGATTGTTCCTAGCCTCAGCTCTGCAATCATGGACCTGGACAGGGAATAAGCTCTCCAGCTTCTGCCTCATGATTGCAGAGTGAGGCCTGGAAACTGTCCTGGTCAGGGATAGGACTAAGCCCCATGCCTGATCAGGCGATTGAGGCATGGGACTTGGAAAGAGCTGCAGGGAAGTGGCAGTTCCTAGCCCCCTGCCCCTCCCTGCTCTTCTCCTGCAGCTCTTTCCAGGTCCCTTGCTCCTGCCTGGTGCAGGGGAACATTGCTCCCACCTGGGCTCTGGTGGCGGACCCTGTTCCAGCAGCAGGCAGCCACCAGGGGGCAGGGAGCAATCTCCAAACCCCTTCCAGGAGACAGCTGTTTCCTGCCCCAGTGCCACCTGCCAGCCCCTGGGTGAGCACCCAGGGAGTGCCTAGAGATCCCTGTGGCTGGTACAGGGGGATGGTGCAGGGGGCAGGAGCAGACTGCTGCCAGAAACAGCAGATCTTCTCCCACATCTCTGCATGTGTAGATGCCTGCCTGGGCTGGGTTTATACAAGTAACTTACTCTAGAGTAAACCCACCCCAGAGCAAATGCACATGTAGATGCACCCAGTTCCAAGATCAGAAAGATTTGTGATCATCCTGCCTGACATCTCCTCTAGACACGACATCTCCTACAGACCAAAGTTAAAAACATTCTTCCAGAAGTGTAACATAGGGTGGAACTTGTGAAAAAAAATGTGTCTAATCTTGATGTCAAGACTTCAGGTGGATAATAAGTCTACCACCTCTCTTAGTAATCAGTTTCAATATGTGATTACACACAAGTAGGAAACTGCATCTTACGTCAAGATTTGAATTCATTTCACTTCAATTTTCAGCCACTGTATCTTGTTATGCCTTTGTCAGAAAGAACGGAGAAACCTCCTCTCCCTCCACCAGGAAAACTTTGTATATGTAAGTACCTCTACACAGTGATCAAGTACCTCTCCACTTCCTTTTCAGTAAATTGAAGAAGTTGAGCTCCTTAAGCATCACATAGTAAGGGTTGTTTTCCAACCCATGAATAATTTTTGTGCCATGTTTCTTTGAACTCAGTGCAGTACTTCAATATCTTGTTGGAAGTGTCAACACAGTATTGTAATAGCCTCTTACTAGTGCTGTGCACTGAGACAGGGCCACTTATCTACTTTCTCTGAATATTCCTAATTTTAGACATCCAGGGACATTAGCCCATATTGCCAAAGCATTGCACCAAGAGTTCATGGTAGAGCCAGTTACCTACAATTATAACTTGCCTGTCACTTATTTCCAAGATAAGCAGAAGGTAGGGCATCTGACAAAGTAGGTTGTTGCCTATGAAAGCTCATGTCTCTCTGAACCAGTTAGTCTTTACGGTGCTACCCTGACCTTCCTTCTGCCTGATTTCAGGTTAACATGGCTAACCACCTCTCGACTCATGGAATTTTCCAGAATTGTTTCCCAATCTGCTTTCTTAGTTCCTAGTTGTATTATCTTATGTTTGGCGGTATTAAAACACATTTTAATCAAATGTTTGAGTACATTCTCCAGAAGTAACTCGTCTTCCTCTTCCTTTACTATTAACCAATCTTTATGTATTCTGCAAATGTTACCACTAAACACTTACTTTAGTAAACACTTATGTTAGTTTATTATATTATCGCCTATATTGTTATTTTAATATATTATTGCCTATATTGCTGACTCCAGTATTAAATTATCTGGGCTAAGAGTTGATTCCTGGGAGACACCACTGATAACTATATGTTGAGATTTGTCAGTGAGCCAATTTTTAATCCAGCTAACGCACTGTGTAAATCCAAGATTTTAAAATCAAAATGGTGTGAATAAATCTGAGTACACTATATTAACACAGTTGACTTTACTAACCATACCTGTAATCCTGTTAAAAGGCATGATGGTTTTGTTTGACAAGATATACCTTTATTGAAACTATGATGACATTAAGTATATTTAAAACTCTAAATCTTTGTTGATGTAATCCTAAATTAACCATTCTTTTACCTGATATTGATGTTAACTGTCCTGCAGTTCCTTGATCACTCATTTTATTCATTTTTAATGCTGTAAGTTCCTTGTTTCTAAGGAATATCTCTAGTTTTCCAAGATTTATTGAGGATATTAACTTTACTGGTTCAGGGAGCTACTCAGCTGGTTCCTAGAAGACTCTTGAGTGTAACTTTTCCAGGGTTGTTGATTTGAAAATGTTTAATTTTACAAGATTCTGCCTCCCATCCTTTTCTGTTATAGACAGTAAAATTTCTATTTCATCTGCAACGGTATCTGGCATGGCTACATTCCCCTGCCTGATACCTAATAAAGAACAGAAACTTGTATGGAACCTAAATATCTATTTAAATTTTGGCCTGAATGGATGCTTTAAAATAAAGATTAATAAATGCTCTAGGATACTCTGAGAGGGTAAGTTGCATGGTTTTAAAATTTTCCTCATTAAATGAGTTAAAATGCATGCTTCATTAGGATTCAGAAATCTGTCTGGACTCTAAGCACTTATATATTGTTTTCACCCCTGATTTTAAGAGCATCTTGCAAAGTTTTCTGAGCATTCTGTTAATCATTTCATCTCCACATAAGGCACAGAGGACTCACATGGATTACCAAAAGTCAAACTAACTGTCAACAGAAGAGTTTTTTACAGAACCCATGTTTTCTGACCCCCACCCAGTGTAATATATCTGCTTAATATATAAATCACTATAACTTTTAGGAATAATTATAAAAGTTACAGGCCAAGGAATAACAAAAGTCATGCAATTAAATACTCAGTTTTTTTAGGTATCCTGTCTGACCTTTTCACATGGTACATCCAAACAGTAGTACAGACAAAGCATGTTTTTAAAATGAGAAATACTGGTACACAAATAGAATCTACTATTATTCTTCATGAAGTCTAATCATTTCACAGTGCTTTTAGAAGAGCCTTATATTTATCTCAGTTTTTTTCTGTTCTTTTTATATAATTCATTCAATATGACATGTTTTTTCTCTCTTTTTTCCTTAGTAATTCTCCTCTTTCTTAATGCATTATAAAATAGGGAGAAAGGCTACAATAAATAGCCTGTTCGTTCTTTGTGTTCCATATCTTATTGCTGTTAGGTGAGTTAGAAAACAGTATTTTACTTCATGTATGACTGCACATATGTATGTCTAGACTGTGCAATACACTACTCTATAGAGAAACCTAAGGTAGCTCTCAGTGGGTTTGCTTGAGTACCAGAAGGAAAGTTTATAGTTTCATAGTTTCATAGTTTCTAGGTTCGGAAGGGACCTGAGCAGATCATCTAGTCCGAACCCCTGCCATGGCAGGAAAGAGTACTGGGGTCAAATGACCCCAGCAAGGTGGTCATCCAACCTCTTCTTAAAAACCCCCAGGGTGGGAGCCTGCACCACCTCACTTGGAAGCTGGTTCCAGACCCTAGCCGCCCTGACCGTGAAGTAGCGCCTCCTGATGTCCAACTTAAACCTTCCCTCCGCCAGCTTGTGACCATTGTTCCTGGTCACTCCTTGCGGCGCTCGGGGGAACAGGGACTCCCCCAGCGCCTGCTGATCCCCCCTAACCAGTTTATAACAGGCCACAAGATCCCCCCTCAGCCTTCTCTTTTGAAGGCTGAACAGGTTCAGGTCCCGCAACCTTTCCTCATAGGACCTACCCTGCTGTCCCTTGATCATACGAGTGGCCCTCCTTTGGACCCTCTCGATGCTGTCCACATCCCTCTTAAAGTGCAGCGCCCAGAACTGGACGCAGTACTCCAGCTGCGGCCTGACCAGTGCTGCATAGAGGGTGAGGATCACCTCCTTGGACCATAAGTATGGGTTCTGGCTCCTCTTCCCAAAGCTGTTTATGCATTTCCCATGAGTCCTTAATGCCAAATATATCATGGGCACTGAGATATCTTTGGGGTTACTGTAAGTCACAGCACTATTCTAGGCTGCATTTTAACAACAAGTGGTAGGATCTGGTACTATTGATTTGAATTAGCACGGGTGGGAAGGACCTGTGGCACTGAATGCACAGACTGGTCTGAAAACAAAAAAATCAGACAAATCATTTGCATGCCTATTACACTCTTCTGTGTAAGTGAGAAGTATGGCAAGATGTATCACTGGAGGAGGGTTATTTCAAGAGATATCTGAGAGTGAAAATTATCAGCTATTGTGCTGCAAGGCAGGGTAGGTTAATGGAAGAGGACTGGATGATGCTAAGTATTATATATACATGGGTTTTCTGATTTCCTGAAAGGAAAGTTACATACCTTGAGACTGGCAATTACCTACTCACCACACTTTCTTTTCCCATCTCCAAACACAGGCACACTCTTCTTCCTATTGGAATTCTTGGTCATGTCTACCAACAGGCTTCTCTTGCATGAAGAAGTGCTGTAATGAGGACTGCTGCTCATAGGCTTTTCCAACAGTGCAGACTGAACATATACTCCAGGCCCACTGGGCACATCTACACAAGATGCTACGGTGCCATAGTGATGTGCTACAGCCATAGGATCCATTGGCAATAACCATGATGCTGCGGCTACATCACTGTAGCAATGCGCTCCCTTGCTATAGTGCATTGGTACGGTGATGTAATAGTCAAAAATAGCCATGCGATGCTGGCACAGTGCAGAACAGGCTGTTACTGTGCTATCTTTTAGTACATCCAAAAGGATGGTAGTACAATAACAACAGCACCATATAGCCACATGTAGATGTGCCCACTGGGCAGGAGTTTGGAGTGGGTGAGGTACTATGCACAGAAACCTGCTCCTTGCCTCCAGTGTTATTTATGCAGTTTTCTCAATAACTCTGTAATGCAAATTACACAAGTAACATTAGAAGCAAGTGTTCCCAGTCAGACTTCTGCTTACTGGTACTACTTCTGTCCACAGCGTGCTTCCCCCACCGCCTCCCCAGTGCCTTCACCTGATCAGGAAAGTGCCTGCCTGTTGTCTGGTGATTAGGTTGCTGATCTATGAATTTGAATTTTTGCAGGAGGAAGTGAATTTTTTGAATGAAATAGGATTCTGAAAAAAAATATAGTCACCTAGACATTCAAATATGCCTTTCATGTGTCAAGGTGTTGACATAGTGAGGGAAGCTATTGAAACGTCCCATACCAAAAAAGAATCTTTTTATTTGGTAGCAAGAGACAAAATTAATTTTAGAATTTAGTTGCTTGAAATTGATTACAGTGTGCTGAAACAGGCAAAGAATACACTAATATATTAAATGTCATGCTGGTAATGAACTGTCAAAATATTGCTACAGACCATTGTAGCTTGTACTGAATCAAGAAAAACCCTTATCGGTCTGAAAAATAATTCTGAGATTTCTGTTTCCTTAGGCAACAATGTAATTGATTTTAAAAAGTCCAAGAAATAAATAAAAATGCTTATTGTTTTCAAATGATCAGAGCTTGACTAAAATATACTGTAGAATTAGAAAACAGTATTTATTTATGCAGCTCATGGAAAATGTATTTGTCATGCTTCAATAGCATCTACATGCTTGATACTAATTAATTCCCTTGTAATACACCCAGTTCACTTTTGGGTCTTAATGACATTTCCCTGAGATTTGACTCTTTCTCTAGGATTTGAATTTGTTCTGATGTATTAAGAATTTCATTATATGAAAACACAGGCTTTGCAAAGCATTAACAAAAATTTAAACAAATCCCCTTTGCTGAGCAGTTGTGGGAGAATGTGCTACTTTTCATATGTAAAACTGCAAAAAGAAGCCCCATGTCTTATTTCAAAATTAGGACCAGTATTGGAGACCCTTACTCCTGTTGAAATATCCAACTTCAGGGGGTCTAACTGCAGAGAAAGATGCCACTCTTTTGGAAGAAATGTATCAATAAATGGATAA
>NW_017729007.1:2332747-2338906 GCF_001723915.1 Gavialis gangeticus | reverse complement strand
AGGGAAGTGGTGCTGGCTCCTACCCTGGGGATCTTTAAGAGGAGGCTTGATGACTACCTGGCTGGACTCATTTGAGTCCAGTCTTTTCTCCCGCCCAGGCAGGGGGACTAACTGCAGAGAAAGATGCCACTCTTTTGGAAGAAATGTATCAATAAATGGATAAGAATTATTTTTGTTATCATTTGTGATGTTAATTGAAATTCTTTGTATACTCCAAAAAGAAATAACTGGCTTAGTAGGCCTGCCAATCTACACAGGACTGTAACACTTGCTTTTGTGACATGGCACAACATATTGTTTTAGTTATGCTAAGCTGTCATGTAGAATAGTTGAAAAGTAGAGGACCTGGTGTTCTTGAAAAGTCTTTGTTGTGTAAAAGTAATAAATAAGTAAACAAACTCATGGCAGGGAATGCCTTTTACTGGAAACGTGTCAGAATAACTATCGAGGACTCAACTGACTGTTGAATAAGCCTGCCACTTGGTTTGTAACTTGAAGAGAAACAGTGCTGACAGGGCGTCTACTTCTATCTCTTCCTGCATGCATTGTATGCCAGTCACTAGAGCTGGGTGAATACCAGAAAATAATTTCTGCAAGTACACTTGAACTTAAAGATAAATTTGTTTCAATTATGCCCATGCCCCTTTTGTTTGTTTCCCACAGATGTTCAAGAAGTCAAGTGTCCCTTGAAAGGGTATTTTCAGAAAGTGTGTCTTATGTTTGAATACTGCAAGTATTTATTTGGTTTATTTTATATGGGATAGTCAGGCACTTTGGATAACAGAGGGAAGGATTCCTATAACTCATCGTTGGAGGCATAGAGACAATTAAATGAATTGGAAAAGTTAGAATCTTGGATGTATATACAATTACTTTAAATCTTAGAAAGAGAATTAACTATGCACTCTTTACTCATCCAGAAAATCTAACCTAATTATTCCAAGCACTATACCTCTGCTAAATTTCACGTGGCCCAGAAAGGAAACAAAACATTGAAATCCTTTAAAAATTCCCACTTCTCTTCTAACCTGCTGCCTCTCCCTATGCTTTTTTCTCTCCCTGACAGATTCAAAGCTTAGCTGGTTTTCACTGGGCTTTTCTGCCTAATTACAAGCATCACACTTTTTGAGTCAGAGATCAAATGCCATATATAGGGATTCTGCTGATTGACTGCAATTTAAGAATACAACTTGCATTTCTAATATCAGGTACTGAAGACTCATAAAGCTTTGTGGTAAACTTACATTTCTAGGCAGCCACACCCTCAGGCATGCTGCCTGGCTCCATACAGCCTGCCTCCTAAACTGGAAATAGGGTTATTAGTGTGCAGCTCTGGGTGGGCTAATTAGCAAGGGTAGTCTTCCTGACACCAGCCCTGGCAGCCAGAAGCATCATTGCTTCTACTGTAGCACCCTCCCAGAGCAATACAAGCTGCTTAAAAGCCCCATGTCATGCTTGGTTAATTGGCCATGTAGACAAGTACATAATAAATTGTTTGTTATCATGCAACAGAATAAACAACACAACTTTTAAAAGAACCACAGAGTAAACTGAAACCCCGCATGCTTCTCCACTCTTCTCTACTGTCCTGTATTTTCATGTGTCCCTGACCTCTGTTTCTGGATGTCCTCCCAGGTTTTCAAACAAACTTTGCTAAATGCAACCACCTTTCCCCTTGATTTCTCTCTTACTTTCTCTCTCCTCATTTCTATTGCCCCAGTAAATTTTGTTTTTTTCTATCCATTGCATTCTTAAAATTCAGCCTTTATCCCACCCAAACAGGTGACCTTCTTGTCCATCCCTTTGTCATCTCTTGCTTTATTATTGCACCCTCCTTTCTGATTGCCATAATATTGATCTCTGCTTCCGTCAAGTTCTTCCCAAACACTACTGCTTAAATCAAGCATCTACCAGGTACTTGGTGAAAATGCAGATACAATAAGATATATAAAGACAGTTTTTAAGAGTTTGACTAAGTAAAATCTTGTGTTTATCTTTTCATCTATTTTTTTTACAGTACCCTACCCAGAGTTTTCACCTAACACTGAAGTGCCCACATAATATGATCTGACCTTGTCTAACTGAAATCAATGGGACTCTTTAGTCTACACAAAGTGGACATTTGATCATACATATTATGAGCTGGATGAAATCCTGCCTCCAGCTAGGTACACATGAGAAGGCAGTACAGAGATGCTTTTCTCCTAACACCTTGGTGGCTCAACCACCCAAAAGAAGTGCGTGAAAGGTGGGGAAGAGAAATACATGGACATTCCTGCCCTGGAGTGTGGAATCGAAGTTATCTACATTATCCAAATAGGTGGGTCAGTATACATAATCCTGGTAAACACAAGAGAGCTGTGTGTGTGTGTGTGTTTAGTGATGGAGCTCCATCTGGGATAGTGAAGCTGTATGTCATTCTCAGGAGAAGACTGGATGCTAGGGCTGTGCAAAACAGCACTGTTCCATTTTGACTTCAGTTTCATCATTTTGAAGTGACAGTGTCTTATTTTGCTGTTTTGAAAGCACTATTCTGTTTTATTTGGTCGAAACTTTTTCACTGTTTCAACACTTTTCACACATTTTGACGTTTCACCCATAGGCTATAATGGGGAATTATGAAAATGCCTATAACTTTGTCATTTCTTTCCTGATTATAATGAAAACAGCAGAGAGGGTAGGCCCTGCTGAGTCCACAAAGCCTGTCAAGTTTCAAGGAGATAGGTGCAGGGGTTTCTGGGAAACTGCACCTCAAGCTGCTGACAAGCAAAACTCATGACACGTGTGACTTTGTGTGTGTGTTAAGGAGCACCTCCACTGGTGCTGGAGCCTCTACACAGCATGGTAGTGTGCCCCAATGAGGTCTCCTCCCCTACAGCCTCAGTTCAGTCCACCACTTTAAATAACAGGTAAGTAAGCAGCATAGTAGCACTAGCATCTCAGGCAGCCAAACTGTTACAGAGCCTTTCTTTCCTTTCCTGCACAGAACACTCCCTGCCAGCCCCGGCCCTGGGGCTTAGATGTGCCCAGGGCCCTAAGTCCTTCTGATCAGCTGACCAGGGACAGGTGCTAGGGGTGTTGGCCTAAGGACATGGCACTGGCAGACAAAGTTATTTGGGTCAATGTGATATCTTTTAGTAAACCAACTGAATAATTGGAGAAATACATCTTAGCAAGCTTTTGGGTTGAAAAACCCTTTGTTGGCTTCTGGTGATGAGGTTAGCGAGGTTCAGTGCTTGTTTGAATTTACAAACCACTTTTCACAGATGAGCCTATGAACTTCACTTCATCAACCACTTTTATACAGAAACTCACCGACTCAATATAGACATTGGAATTCTGACACACTACAAACTGCCGGACATCTGACTCCCCGGGTACCTCTCTACTTTGAGCTGCGCTGCTACATCCCTCTTCCTCCCCCACTCCAGCCTGCCTGTCACCCCCTGATGCCTCCATTTCTATTTTCACTGACTGGCATTGCATGCCAGCCTTTGGCTTCTTTACTAATCCTTCTACCCAGGAAGAGCACGCACACACACCAAATGCAGATGCTTCCTCAGACTAACAAAGGTTTTTTCCAATCCGAAAGCTGGCATCCCAGGCAGCTAAGCTAAACTCACTCAGAGCTTCACAACTCCACTACAATCAGCAAGCCTCAGGCCTGTCAAATATGTGATGGGTCTGGGCTTTCCCCAGCCACAACTGTGCATGCATGTGGTGGCTAGAGGTTATAAGGTGCCTCCTACACACCTTTCACCAGGGAGATCCTTGGTCCTGGCACTTCCTGGGGCTGCTGCACTGCTGGCAGTCCCACCAGGCCTCCTGAGTCTGGCAGGGTGCAGTTTTAGTGGTCATGCCAAGAACCTGGGGCCTCCTTTCCCCACAGCCCCTGTCCATACCCCCAAGTTCATCCTGGCATGGGACCTAAGCAGGGGCATGTTCTTTCCTTGCTGGCTGGTGATACCGTGAGTGTCCCCTCCAGCTCTGAAAGTGGGGCACTAAATGGTTGTGAAACTCAAAGGTAAAAAAAAAGGAAGAAGGAAGTGTAGACAGTGAGGAGGGTGGTGCTCACTCTGTCTGCACGTGAAGCTTAGGGAACCCCAGGAGTGGGAGATTTACCTTCAGGAACACCAGATGCTTCACCAAACCAGGATCCAAGCAGGTGTGGTGGGATGTCACTACATCCCCAGCAATGCTGAACACCCTCTCATTTGGAACACTGGTTGGTTGACAGAGCAGGTGTCCCGGGCAACTGTGGCCAGATCTGGTCACATCTTACTGTGGCTTGCCCAGTAGGCCAAGGAGTTGCACAGCTGCAGCTCCGTGTCCTCAGCAAGATAGGCAGCCACCAAGCCCTGAGTGCTACCTGCCTGATGGTGGGGTCTGGTACCTCTGGTTCCTCATGGAAGCCATGCTCTTGGCCCCGATGGGCAGCGCCTGTGGTGGAGGAGGAGACCAGCTGGTGGATGGTGTGCTGGCATGGAACAATGGATCCTGCTCTTCCACGCCCTGCCACTTCCACACTTCTGCCTCCCTGGCTGTTCACCAGCACCTCCATCCACTGATCCAGGGTTTTGCTGCTACATATGCTGACACTCCCCTTCACCTTTGGGTCACACGTGGTAGCCAGCACATGGACCATAGTGGATCACAAGAGATCAAGCCATTTCCTAATGCCCTCCTTCAGCTGTCTTACCAGTGCCTGCACATCTGGTGACAGCAGCTTTCCCCAGGCAGGAACACTGATCCCCTGGAACTTCTCCATTAGGTTCTCAAGCTCCTTAACTAAGGGGATCACCTGGCTAAGGAGGGCATTGACAATGCTGAGGGTCTCAGTGGCCTTGAGGAATGGCTTGAGGACCACCAAGATCTGGGAGATGGGATCCCACACCATTTTGTTAAGGGATGTGCTGATCCCAATCTCCCCAAGCAAGGCCATTTCATGGATGGCCTTCTGTTGCTCCACCAGCCTTTTGAGGATCAGGTACATGGAGTTCCACTGCATCTCCACATCCTGCATGATTTTGTGCTGCGGCATGTTCAGCTCTTCTTTTTGTCCCATAGCATCTTGCCCCCCTTGAAGCTCTGGTGGAAGTAGCCTGCCACATTTTTTCATTTTTAAATGAGCTTGCGGGTGGTGCTGGCACTATCACTGGCAGTCCTGTCCCTCTTCAAGGCATCCCTGACTACGAGGTGGAACGTTAGTGCCACACAACAGATGCCAACAAAGTTGGCATCACAGACTGCCTTGGCCATATTGGCCCCATTGTCACTGACGATAAACCCATGGGTGAGTTGACCCTGCCCAATGAGCCAGCCCTGCACCAGGCAGTTCATGGCCCCCAGGTTCTCTCTTTCCATGTGGGACTTATCCATTACCTTAGCTTGAAGGAGAGCCCACCAACAGCTTGAGGTATGCATGATCTCCACTCTGGCAGCTTCAGATGTCCAATGTGAAGTGTAAGGCCACCTGCGGACGTGCCTTGTGCAGCTTCTCCCTCAAGTACTCCTTGCATGCCTCATACAGAAAGGGCACCACTGTCTTGCCAAAGGTGGTGCGTGTGGGCACTTGGTAGGATGGGGCCATGTGTGCCATGATCCGCCTGAACCCTGACCACTCAACTAAGGAGAAAGGCTGGCCATCAACAGCAAGCATCTCCCCAGTGCTCTGGGTGATTTTGCTTGCCCTCGCAACGCGCCCCACTTTCTGTCCACCTTTTCCCCATTGTTCCAGGGTGGGCTGCCTCTGCTTTGGGGTGAAGGGGGTTTTGGAGTGTGAGGGGGACTTCTATTTGGACACGGTCTCACTGGTACCATGCTGAGGAGGAGCATGAGCAAGGGGGTGGTGCCTGTGGAGATGCATCAGCATAGCCATGGTGCTCATGTGTTCCCTTGCCCCAGCTGGTTTTGGCTCAGCAGTGTAGGAAGATAATGTATGTGGGATCATCTGCCAGCTCCAGTTGTTCCCAGACTATACTACCCCCGTTGCTCTTGGAGGGGATGCAGCCTCAGGCAGTGGCATTTCTCTCCTCCCCTTGCTGCCAGTAGAACTTGAATCCTCATGCCTGCTAGTTGTAGGAAAGAGGCTGCGTCTCAGTTTGGGCGGGGGGGGGCAAAACTTACACCTTTCCCTCTACCCCCTCTTCCACCCCTCCC
>NW_017729007.1:2329003-2332610 GCF_001723915.1 Gavialis gangeticus | reverse complement strand
GTTTATGTATTTATGTAATAAATAAAATATATAAATATATGTATGTGTTACTAAATAAATTCAATATTACAATATGTAATATATGCTTTGCTTTCCTGCACAGTGAATGGAATGCACACTGTGAGAGAAAGCACAGATTTCTTTTCAGGGGGAAAAGAATCAAAATAGACTAACAAAAACAGAGGATTTTGGGGAAGGAATAAAGTGAAAGGAATGAATATAATAATAAAAGGGTATTAGGAAAGCAAAAGATATTGGATCTCACTTGATAGTAACAGGTTAGTAAGTAGGAAGTGATAGCCTTTCTCTGATGCTGCTGGGCTGCTAGAAGTCATAGCTAAGTAACTGACCCCAAGGCACAGAGAAAGCTCAATTCAAACAATGCTGCTTTTTATGTTCTTTTTCCATCCTTCCCACAGTACACTGGAATTGGAAGGGACCTCAGGGAAGGATCACAGTCCCTGGCCAACTACACATGTCAATATCAGAGCAGTCCTTCTTCCCTTCCTCCTCCCTCTCCTTAGTTTCTGTTTCCCTGCAAGCAATCCCAGCTTCAAAATTCAAAACATTTTGAAACTTTCGAAATGTTTCGAGTGCCCTCATTTTGCTTTGAGGCTGTTTTGAAGCCTTTCATTTAGTTTTGATTTTGCTGGTTTGAGCTTGAAACAAGTCGAAACAGAGTCTAAATGAAACACTGTTGAAATTCCACACAGCCCTACTGGATGCAACTATACATGCATTTGATTCAGCCTAAGTTTACTCTGGTGTAAGCTATTCTGTAGTAAGTGCTTTCAGGTAGGTGTCTACACATGTGAGGATTAGGAAGTAGATTTGCTGCTCTTTGCACCAAGTTTCATGCAGCCCTACAGTAGGCCCCTGCCACCACCTAGGGGAGCTCCAAGTTCCCCCCAGGTGCTAGCCCAGGGTTTGGCAGGGAACACCAGGCCAGAAAACAACTGTCTCCTGGCCCAGGGGACTTGGAAAGATCTGCAGGGAAGAGGTAGGTCCTAGCCCCTGGCCCCAATCTGCTGGTGAGACAGCTAGCTTACTGCTAGTTGCCCTACCAGCAGATTGGGGCAGGAGGCAGGACCTATCCCATGCCTACATTTCTTTCCAAGCCTCGTGCCTTAATCACCCAATTGGGACATGGAGCTGGGACCTGTCCCTGACCAGGACAGTTTCCAGCCCCTGCCCTGCACACTGTGTGAAGGCTGAACAGCTTGTTCCCTGCTCCATAAGCCTAAAGCTGTGGGAAACAGGCTGGGGGCTTGTTCCCTGCCCAGATCCGTGAATGTGGAGCTGAGTGGGGAATAAGCTCCCCAGCCTTTTTTCCTTCCAGCTCCATGCTCACAGAGCTGGGTTTGGAACAAGTTCCGCTGCCCCTGGTGGCACTGAACTCCCAGCACCCACTCCGTGACCATGGGGCCAGTGCAGGGAGACCCTTATCTCCCAGCCTGACCTCCATTGTCACAGGACTTGGGCTGTGAGACCCTTATCTCCCAGCCTCAGATCCATGGTTGGAGGGCTCAGGCTGGGAGACCCTATTCAGATCCATGACTGTGGAGCTCACGCTGGGAGATAAGGATCTCCCAGCACTGGCCCTGCAGTCACAAAACTTGCACTGGGAAATGAAGGTCTCCCAGCCCCACACTTCCCAATCACAATCTCAGAGCATGGGACTTGGAGTTCTCTGCTGCCAGGGCAGCAGGACATTCTCCCCACCTGAGCTCCTGTGTCAGAGCCTGCCCTGACAACAGGAGCTGCCAGGAGCAGGGAGCTATCTTCACACCAGTGAATGGCTAACTGGGAGCAGATTTTTCTCCTGGTCAGGTGTCTACACAAGCGCTATTGTGCAATTACTACTCTCAAGTAAATTAGCTACTTGCATTTCAAGACAGCAAATTTACTTAGAATTAGGATGGTTTTCTGCACAGTGAGTATGAGCATAAGTAGATTCACATACTTACTTTGCTGTAAACTATGCCAATGCTAAGATAATTATCTTGTGTAGACAGTATAGAGAATACACCAAGTGGATTTATTGATAACCACCTTTATTATAATGGCAGGGAGTTTATCCATGGCATAGAAAGATTTTTGCTCTGACACATTATGCCCTGCCCCAACACCATGTGTTCCTGCTTTAATATGATCCACATTTTTCATTCATTTATACTTATAAAAATTAATAAACATCTACTTTCCCATTTATAACTCAAAGTTAAGTGAGAAAATCCTAGGAGGTTGCTTATTGCAGGATATAATATATGATAACTTGATTATTTGGTTTGGTTTGGTTTCTGATTGGTGCCAGCAGAAAGTAGTAAGCTTCCTCAAAGGGAAAAGCTGGATGCAGACCAAGATTTAAACATTAAAAGCTGTTAAATGCAGTTGTTCTGAATATTAGTAATTCTTTAAAAAATGAGTTTTCTGGAAGTAAAAGTTGTCAGATGACAGCTTGCTATCCCATCCTGATATTTTCATATGTTTTTGGAAATGCTTTTTCATCCTGTAATCCATATCTGGGTCCTGAAACAAACTCCTTAAATGTGAGCTACTTATTATACTTTCTCATTATTGCCTCTTTTAAATATTGTCATATATTGGATAAGCATGCTGTAGAATGCATTGACAAACAGAAGCTGTAGCAATCTTCAAAGATTTCTGAATTTACCATTCCTCTAGGCTACTCCATAATTTCTTTTGAAACTGAACATAAACATAAGAAACTTAATGGTTCCACATAATCATACTTTGTTTGATATACTTTGCTATATTTCTGCAACCTGGAGAGCTTCTAGCATGATAAGATTTAAAAGGGGTAGATACTATTCAGAGTTTCATTTCCCCATCTATCAAACTAGACTTCTGAACCACAGCACGTTTCTGGGTAGGTTTGTTTTAAAAGCAGATAGTATTTTATTGGGTAAAAAGATAAAAACTGTGGATCAAATTCAGCTCTGTCATTAATAGGTGCAATAACTTTTGTAGCCAAAGGGACTACATATGATGATGACATTGAAAATAATGTTGGTGTATAATTTCATATGTTTGAACATTTTAAGAGAGCAACTAGCATCTGAGTACCTTATTCACTATAGCCTGACACTACCTGCCCACTCCCCCTTTACTCAATATCCTGCTAATGATCAGGACCAATTTTTTTTTGCTTGAGACCTATAGCAATAATGCCAATCCAGCATTCAAATTCATCAGTCAGGGCTTAAAAATATTCAGAGGCTGCCTTAAAAATCTCAAGTATTTTAGTATTTAGTGTTATTCTTCATTGGTTTTCTGTTTGTTATATATATAAACAGTATTTCTCTCTTTCTCTCTCTCGCTCTCTCTCTCTGTGTATATCTCTCTCACTCGCTCTCACTCTCTCTCTCTCTCTCTGTATATGTGTGTGTATATATATATATATATATATATATATATATTACATAGATATGGGCATAAGAAAAATAAGAGACAGCTACCATAATGAAGTTAACTGCAGAATACAGTATTTTATTTAAAACCATTACCTAACTAAGCCAAACAAAACAAAAATCTTCCTGTAGTGTGGTTCTTAATGCTTAAATCTCTCTCTCTTAATATTAAACAT
>NW_017729007.1:2310029-2324003 GCF_001723915.1 Gavialis gangeticus | reverse complement strand
CTCTCTCTCTCTATATATATATATATATATAGAGAGAGAGAGAGAGAGAGAGAGAGAGAGAGAGAGAGAGAGAGAAAGAGCTTTAATTCCTATATTCAGCATCTTCTCAGCACCTTCTAGGAAAACCTGGGGGACAGGTACTTTTAAAATAAAAGCTGATATTTTCTCACATGACTCCAGGAGCATGAAATTGCAGAAGAAAATTTATAAGGCTCATGATTAAATCATTTGAGTCTGCAATACTGCTAGATAGCTTTCTTCTCTCCACCAGAAAAGGATAGAAAAATTAGAATAAGCTTTAGATTCTTTTCCATCATTACTTATTACTGTAATAGGTTTAAAAGTGCAAAGTGGCAATTTTTTCCCTGCATGTGTTCCAACTAGAATTACAGTTTTGCTTATGTGTATATTATTACAAGAGATTAGGCAGAGCCAGAGCATCAGATTGCTGTGGCTCTGGAGACAGAGAGTTTGTGAAATTTGTAGGGACACATTTCAAGGTGAGCACATAGTTTATTTTCCCCTTTTGAAACTAAGGGGATAAACATCTTGTTTTCCATAATTTCCCTCTCAAAGAGAGTTCTAAGCTCTCTATTTTGACAAGGGTCTTCTCCTGATGAGGCAGCAACACCACCATCATTAAGGCGATGTACAGACATCAAATATAAATCAGTCTAAGTTATTAGAAATCAATCTAAACCCGTAATCCTACAGAAGTTTGGCACATATAGACCAGTCTAAAAATGGATGAATCCAGCCTAAGATAGACCTGGTTCAATGTGCACACAAATCTAATCAATTTGGGTCACAGTGGACAACATCCTGAATATGAGCCAACAGGGTGCCCTTGCTGTGAAGAAGGCTAAAGGCTTACTGGGCTGCATTAATAGAAGTGTTGCCAGAAGATCAAGAAAAGTAGTTATTCCCCTCTATTCAGCACTGGTAAAGCCACATCCAGAGTACTGTGTACAGTTTTGGGCCCCCCACTACAGAAAAGATGTGGACAAATTTGAAAGAGTCCAGTGGAGGGCAACAAAAATGATGAGGGGGCTGAGGCACATGACTTCTGAAGAGAGGCTGAGGTAGGGTGGACATTCATCTGGTTTTATAGAGGACAATCCAGTCTTCTGGTCCTCTGTCCTCTATTGATATGAAACCAGACTCCTTTATGTCCTCTATTTTTCACTGATCGGCAACCCGCCATCCCCCTTCACTGACACCGCCATGGCTGCCTGTGGGAGCTCCCCACATAGCCCATGTGGCTGTCTGCGAGACAGCTGTCATGACCCCATTGCCAACACTGCCTGCAGGAGCTTACCATGCCCCTCTCAGCCTTGGCAGGCATGCAACATCCATGGTGGTGGGGACAGTTGCACTAAATGCCTCTATTCTTGAGGTACCTCAATGGCCACCCTAGGCTGAGAGAACTGTGCGTCTTTAGTCTGGAGAAGAGAAGACTGAAAGGGGATTTAATAGCAGCCTTCAACTACCTGAAGGGGAGGTGGGGTGTTCCAAAGAGGATGGAAATAAACTGTTTGCAGTGGTGGCAGATGACAGAACAAGGAGCAATAGTTTCAAGTTTCAGAAAGAGAAGTTTAGGTTAGATACTAGGAAAATCTTTCTCACGAGGAGGTTAGTAAAGCACTAGAACAAGTTACCCAGAGAGGTTGTGGAATCTCCATCCTTGGAGATTTTTAAGACCTGGCTAGACAAAGCCTTGGCATGGATGGTATAGTTGGGGAGAGTCCTGCGTTGAGCACGGCGTTGGACTAGATGGGGGTAGGTAACTTTTTTTGGCCAGAGTGCTGAGAAAACCACAATGTCTACTTTGGAAGGTGCCAGACTGCTGACATGCCAGAGCCCAGAGCAGCTGTTTGCAGCTTCCCAGCTGCAGTCAGCCCATGGAGCCCAGTTTGCTTGCAGCAGGGCTTGCAGCCTCCCAGCCACCTCCTGGGAGCAACCTGGGCTCCATGGCTGGAAGCAGCTGCTTAGAGCCTGGGCTGGTGGTGGTGTGCCAAGCAAAATAGCCATGCATGTCATGCTCGGCATGTTTGCCGGGGGTTGCTGACTTCTGGACTAGATGATCTCCTGAGGTCTCTTTCAACCCTAATTTTCTATGATTTGCTTTTTCTATGATTTAGGTTAGACTAGTGAATTGAACTTCTGTACCAGATCCCCTATTGAATCAAATTACATAGCTGTCCTCCAGCATCCCAGCCTCCTTTGTGCCCCTCCCGCAACCATCTCCTTTACATGGAGGCATGTTAGCACTAGGTCATGCTTGGCTACTCTGGCTGAGGACCCAGTGGGCCCCACCCCTGAGGTCTCCCAGAGCTGAGCCAGTACACACCCTCTCCCCAGCCCAGCTCCTGCCTCTGTCCATCTGTTAACCACAGGCAAGCAACAGGGTTGGGGAAGGCAGGCAATCTATGTCCCCTGAACAAGCCCAAGGATCTGGGCACCAGTGCCTCTGGATTATGCCCCCACACCACATCACAAAGCACCCCACAATGTACACACGCATCTGACATTGAGCCTAGGAGAATCCCCTTGCTCAGGCACAGACCCATGGAGCCGGACCCTGGCTCCCACATACCCAGCCAGACACCTCCATTCCCCTATGCTTGGGTATAGCCCCATGGAACCCAACCCTGGATCCTGCACACCTTGCTGAGGAACCTCATGCCCTGTTCTTGGGCACAGCCTTGACCTTGGCTCCTATACATGCAGCCAGGGATCCCCATGCCCTGTGCTTGGGCATATCCTCATGCTTGGTCACAACCCCATCCCTGGCTTCCATGCAGCCAGCCAGGGACCCCCATGTCCTCATGCTTAGGTGCAGCCCTATGGAGCCCAACTCTGGCTTCTGCACATCACCTCTCAGATGCTAGAAACAGGCACCCTACTACCCAGACCCCAGTATGGACCTCTCCCCCAACCTCAAGCAGGATTCAGTGTGGGTGACTCATCTCTGGTCAGTTGGGGTGGCAGCGTGTAGAACCTCAGGACTGGATCTGTGCAGAGGCAACTCTGTGACCTCCATGGCTTGGGCACTGGTGGCAGGTACCCAGGCCACATGCACCTGGGGTTCTGCAAGGCCTTTTTGGCCCACAGTTACAGGGTCCCACAGTACTAGGTTGGGAGGGGTGTGGGGGCATGCTTGCCCCATCAGCCAATCGGGGTGTCCCAGGTGCTCAGCTATGCTTGGAAGTCTCCAGCAGCCTGTGGAGCCCATGGAGCATACTGGAAGGCATTCAGGAGTGCCCCAACCTGCAGGCCTCAGTCAGTGCAGGCAGCCTGCATGTCACCCCTATCAAAGGGTCAATGTGTATACTGTTCAATACCTAGGCCACTTACAGAAAACTGCATAACTTAGATCAATTCCGCCACGGGCATTTTTAATATCTGTACTTAGCCTAAATGTTTTCTATCACATGACAATAATGAAAAAAAGAAAGAAAGAAACAAGGGAACCACAGAAAGAGGGGATGTCTTTTAAACTGAATAAGGAA
Source organism: Gavialis gangeticus (assembly GCF_001723915.1). Classification (NCBI taxonomy): domain Eukaryota; kingdom Metazoa; phylum Chordata; order Crocodylia; family Gavialidae; genus Gavialis; species Gavialis gangeticus. The sequence continues at coordinate 2,320,491 of NW_017729007.1, read as the reverse complement.
CTGTATTAGAATAAGAGATGCAGTATTAGTTTTAGTTCTACTTTCTCTCTTTTTTTCTGTGTCTGGATCACTGCACATCTTTTCCCTAGAAGCTTCCCAAGCTCCCCCTGTTTGGCTTTCTACTATGCTAGTGATAAAGAGAGGGACAAAGACACATTTAATGGTGCATTCTGTTATCAGCTTTGGGTAATTATGAGAAGCCTACACACAGTTAGCAGTGCCAGAATAAATACCTAGACATCTGTTCTAATGAGGCAACTTGTTCCTGCCGCTGAATTATGTTTTATTTGCATAGTGGTAATACCTAAAACTCACAATGAGGGAGGCAGGGGCATTGTGCTCATCAATGTAGAAACACTACATTAAGATATGGATTTTGTTCAAAAAGTTAACAAGCTGATAGGTGAGACAGAGGGTTATGCAAAGACCATGCTTATCTACCTCCCTGAAGGCCTGGGACAACTACTAAGAAATAAAGTCCTACCCACTTTCTTCCACTGTAAACTGCCTATGAGCAATTGCTTGAGATTTAGATGATGGGCTTGGGCATGCATGGAATGGAATAGAATACAGTCTTGTATCTCAGTGGTCCCAAGCCTTTCAAGGAAACACTATAGACATAACAGAACAAGTGAACATAACAGTTCCTGAATGCCCTTATTTCCAGTTTGTTTTATATATTTTGTTTTGCTGGAGTAAGGAACAGTGAAGACAGCTTTTAGGGTTAAGAGGAAAGGCCTCAGGTGGGAACAGCTGAAGCAGTATTTCGTGTAATGCCTTCCTATATGACAAAACAGGCAAACTACTCTTTGGGTTTCTTCACCTTCCAGCTTGTGGCAATATGGTCTAGTTATGGGCATTTAAATTACAATTTTCCTAATGTTGATAGTCTCCAATATACCTAGTGAATTGGAAAACATAGCTGAGGTCTATATAACACAGAGAGCTGTTTGGTGGTAGGCTGTTGTGGTCATTTGTGGTTGTAGGAGATGATGACATTATTTCTCACACAGCTTGTAACTCTTTCAGTTTAGCTGTTTTTGCAGCAAAGAAGAGGTTGCTTGCAGTCAGGTCCTTGTTGGCTTTGAGGGTACAAAGAAAGAAGGCTCCATTTTGTTTACGCGTGCCAGATCTGTTGTCCACCAGAGGTGATGTTAAGCATTAAGAACACACTACAGGAAGATTTTTGTTTTGTTTGACCTAGTTAGTTAGGTAACAGTTTTAAATAAAATACTATATTTTGCAGTTAACTTCATTATGATAGCTGTCTTTTATTTTTCTTATGCCCATATTTATGTAATATTATTTTAATGTTTGTCTGTATTTATTTTAGATGGTGAAAGTGGAAAAAGACAGCCAAGCTATTGTTATGTCAAGACTTATAATTGCACATGATTGCAATTCCTCATCAAACCCTGGCTTTTGCTGTAACATCCTTCTTGTATTGTACTGCATGAATGTTGGTTATAGGTAGTGACAGAAGAATTATCAGACTGGAATAATTGTCTCTTCAAACAATTAGCCTTTTTCAGGGAATGTGAAGGAACCCATAGAAAATCTGAGTAAATGTACAGTTATAATAGCGAATCATGTTTTTAAAACACTTTCAAGCTAAATCCTTAAGACTTCCAAATATTTATAACTCCAGTTGAACACAACAGAAACTGAGAAACTTTTGCATTGCAAAGAAAATCAAGGTGCATGATAGTCCTTAAATTCTGAATATTAAAATAAATACCTTGAAAGTATGTGAATATTTAATGGAATACTGCTGCTTTTTGAGGTAGATTTTGCCTTCAGAGTGCTTTATCCCCATTAATGTTAATGGGAGTACCACATATGAACATGCATCAATAAATAAAACAGGGTCATTCATTGCCAATTTTATGTGTAATTTTTGTGTTCTGTCAATAGCCTGTAAAGGTTCCATTCACAGATCCTGATTTACTGTTTTTGGAAGTATATGCAGCTTTATTATACCTACATTATATAACGTCTCTTAACATTTTGTAGGTTCTTAGGTTAGATTTTTGGGAAACATGGATGCATAGTATTTCTCAGCTGTAATAAAAGTTACAGATGCCATATATCCTTCTGTATACTACCCAGTGAAGCAAAAGGCACACAGGTAAAATAAAACTTGTCTTTAAGTTCTCAGCCAAGTCTTTTTACCTAACCCTATAGAAGTCACCTTCATTGGTAGAGAAAAGTAAAAATCATACATTCTAGATACTTAATTCTGAGGCTCTTGTGGAGGAAAGCAATAGTTTTTCTAAGGGAAGGGAATCCAAATCCAAGACTCAAGGTCAATCTTGCAATCTATGCCAACAGCGCCTCATAAGTTCTGTAGAGGAATGGCATTCAGTCAAACAGAATTTGTCCTAGTGACAAAAATGCAGATTAGACAAAAACTTAGATGGCACAATTTAGATAAGGATGGTCACACCGTGACCAAGAGATCAGACTAGATGATCTCTTGAGACCCTTTCAGAAGTGACATAAGTTATAATTTAGAGACCAACAAGGAGCCTGAAGGAGTTGTGGATTTGGAGATGATCCCTCAGATAGGGACCAGCTCAGTAGCTAACTAGAGAGAGAAAAGGGGTTTGCAGAGGTTGCCTACTGTTCCACAATTAAAGTTTGCTATTTAGTTCTTCTGTTTAGTTCTCATTCATGGTATGCCTGTAATGTACCCAGTGATCACTGTATGGTGTCAGGAGTGGTGAATGAGAAAGAACTTGAAAGAATTTTAGTTAAACACTGAAACAGAGGTTTGAAACTGGCAGCAAGTGGAGTAAAGCACTCGTGTGGAAGGACAAGGGCCACTGTAAGTGATCTTTCGACACAATTATAGTATAAAAACTGCCATGGCAGGGGGTCGGACTAGATGATCTGCTCAGGTCCCTTCTGACCCTAGAAACTATGAAACTATGAAAAACCATTAGCCATGGTAATTTTGTAATCTTCTCCTGCCTTTCTTTTCTCAGGCAAAGGTTTGTGTGAAACCTACTAGCCATAGTGGGAAGAAGAAAAAATGATAAATAAAAGTATCTGTTTCCTTGCAGGTAGTAAAGGAGGAAGCCCTGGGCATTTATAATACCTTACCTTTAAAGAAGGAGAAAAAATGTACTACTATCCTAATTTGTGGAGTACTGCATGCTAGATAAGAACCTTTGAATGAGACCTTATGCACAGACAACACCAGAACAAAGTATATATAGATCAGTATGTTAGTAAACTGAAGAGGTCTTTTCAGTTGCAGAGTGGCCTGCTAACAGAGTCATGGCTTAGGTCAAGGATGGTTAGCTTTGCCTGACCCATTAGCATGTAGAACTTATCCCAGGTAAGTATGAACCTAACTTGGAGCCAATGGTTGTGGTTCTTGAGCAAAGATGGTCTGCTCTTCCAGGGGTATTTTCTCTCAGGTGGTGGCACAGACCAGGGAGAACAAGTCTGTCGGCCACACAGAATACAAGTGGGTTCAGATGGTCCCCGTGATGAGTCTGTGTCATACATAGCCTTCCACAAGAGGATATCTGCCTTTTCATTCCTAGGTCTGGGCTGGTAAATTATCTGGAAATCAAACTGAGAAAAGAAAAAGACCTAGTGAAGTTACCTCTGGTTGAAGTATCAGAGGAGCCTTGCAGAAGTATCCCAGGTTTTTGTGTTTGGTAAGAAACTGCAACCCGTGGTATACTCCTTCAAGTTAATGATGCCACTCCCCAAAGGTTCCTCCAGTGGCCAAGAGTTCATGGTCCAAGATTTCATAGTTTTGTTCTGCTGAAGTAAGTTTACAGAAGAAGGTGGCACAGGGGTGTAAGGCCTTTTCCAGGCCTGCTGTTGTGAGGGCAACACACCTATTGTCAGTGCTGAAGACATCAGTTTCCACCACACAGTGCGAAGCTGGGTCTGGGTGGGCTAACATAGAGGCAGAGGTAAAAGTCTATTTCAGGTACTTCAGCCTTTCTGATTACAGATGTTCCAACTTTCATCAAACAATCTGAATACTGAGAGACGCTGGCACAAAATCTGGTCCGCAGCAACAGTGTGCAACAGAAATTTGGTCATAGATCAAACCACTGAGCTTCAAGGTTTTTGCCTGCAATGTAAATATTGAACCACACTGAACCACTTTTGTACAGGATGCAGAAGGTTTGCCTATTTATTGAACAAATGGGGCATCAAGGGTTCACCAAACTGAATATGTGGTGAGGTGTAATGAACCACATTACAAGCTCCTGCCCTGAACTTGCATATCATGGAGGGATTGAAGCAAACCACTTAGCTGGCATGGATGTCATCAACCAGCTATCAAATATTAACATACAACTTTAATTAACTTGCATCTTCTCTGACATTGCTTACCCTAGCCATATGGAAAAAGAATAAGAAGGTACTCAAAGGCTTGTTGTGCTTCCATAGACCAGTGGAACTGGACATTTTAATATAGCGGTGTGGTGAGGAGGGCCAGTAGCTGGGCAAAGTTAGCAATGAATTGCTGGTAAAAACAGGCAAATCCCAAGAAGCTCTGCAGTTTCTTCATGTTCTGGGATACCTTTGATGTTCAGCTTTTGGAAGACAATATAAAACCAATGAACTCAGTGGAGGTTTGGTTGAAGGCATGTTTCTCCAACTTAACCAAAAGAAGTTGGTCATTAGGATAGGTAGCACTTCTGGTCCCTATCATTGATTTGAGGTAATGGGAGAGGGGTGTGGGACTCTACTGGTTAGGCCTGGAGTGCATCAATCTCCTCCCACAGTGGTTGTGTCTCCTCACATCAGCACTGGTGTTTCTCTTGGTAGGAATTAGTTCTCAGTCAGCAGATCCTACATCCAGGCTTCTAGGACTTGAAGGTCAAGTAACCAGGGGATCAAGCAGAGAACAGATGCAGAACACAAACCAGAGAGAACAGCAAGGCAGTATGAGATCAGATTGAACCCTGCTACCCAGACACTTCCTGTTCCTGTGCAGGGTTTAAATGGAGGAAAGTAGAGGGTGAGCTGACCCTGATTGGCCATACTGGTGTGGGGAGTGGATGGAAGGCTAGGCCCTGATGGAGGGTTCTGGCCAGCCTTACCTAGTCTGAATGGTCAGGTGCAGGATGACAGACTGGGTTGAGCAGTTGTTCTGGGCAGACCGAGGCCCACGTTTTAACGTCATAGCCTGACAGGTAACTAGGAAGATGACACTGATTTTGGGCCTGGCACCATCTGAGAAACATTTTTTTCTTTTATTCCATTATTGTGATTAGGCTTTCAAGATCACCTTAAAATTAATTTTTAGATAACGCAGCTTCAGTTCCCATCTCCAGATCCAAGTGGTATGTTGTTGATATTTTTCTGCTAAGCATTGCTATCTAAAATCTTTGTGTTATGAGTAATTTCTCCTTTGGGTTATTCTGCTTTAAGTCTGGGATTATCAGACACTAGTTTTACAACTTTTCATTGGCATATTGGACTAGCCTTTTGTTTGAAACAGAAGACCACTACAAATGCAGTGGCTTTTGTTTGTGCTGACAGTGTGCTAACTGTTTAAATACATAAAACAACATTGCTCATCACTTAACTCAGTCAAATGATTCTTGCAGATGGTAACTCAGGCTGTCATGGAAAGAAAAAAATTAGCAAAATCCTCAGAACCATAAAAGGATTTTGAAGGATTTTCTTCTTCCATACATTTTATTTGAGAGTTGTAACTTCTTACCCATAACACAGTTTATCCCTTTTTGCTTACTCCAAATGGAAAGTCTTAGAGAAAGACTTTAGCACCTTTTAAGGATTACTCATAATAAAAATTTTAGTTAACAGAATAAAAACATAACAACTGCAGTTCTCTCTTGACACCATTATGATGTGTGTTTCCATTAGGGCTGTGCAAAACTTTGGTTGGCGATTCAATTCAGTGCTTTGGCCTGATTTAGTGGCCAAATCTCTGAATCCAAATCAAATCAAGGGACCAATTTAAAAGGTCTTAATCAATTTTAAGCTCTCTGAATATTTGGCAAAGATTTGGAGAGCTTTGATGATTTGGGCAGTCCCCAGTGGCTGCAGCAGAGAGCTGCAGCCACACCGAGCGGGTAAGTACTAGGTGAGGGCAGTCTGGAGGAGGGGGGCGGGGACCATGGGGGGACTCCAGACATCCCCGCTGACCTGTCCACTCCCCCAGACCCCTTGACCTCCACCCACTCTTCTAGCCCCTGCCCATGGCTGCTCCCCCACCCCAGCTCACAGTATTTAAAAAAAAATCCCTTGTGCTCACTGAGTGCTGCCAGGCAGAGAGGGCCATCCCCTCTGCTGCCTCTGGCCCACACTGCATGGGGAGCTCTGCGTGAGCCCCCTGACCACCTCCCTCACTCCCCTGGCCCACTCATGGGTGCCCCACACAGGCCAGCTCCAGCCCTTTAAGGAAAAAAAACCACAAAAAATCCCCAGGACTCATTGCTCCTGCAGCAGCCTCAGGGCTTCAGGGGCTCATGCAGAAGCCCCAATATGGTGCAGGGCAGTGGAGGGGGGAGGCAGCAGGGATAGTCCCCATGCTTGGCAGGAGCGGTGAGTCCAGGGTTTTCTTCTGTTTTTTTTTTCTTAAAGGGCCAAAGCTGGCCCAGGCAGGGCACCTGTGGTGGAGCTGCGGGAGTGAGGTGAGGTTTGGGGGCTGGTGCAGAGCTCCCCATGGTGCATGGGGCAGTGGGGGGAGCAGGGATTGCCCCCCATCCAGCAGCACCCACTGAGCCAGGGCTTTTTTTCCCCAAGTGCCAGGAGCTGGGGCAGCCATTGCCAGGCTGGGAGAGTGGGCAAGGGATAAGCCTGGCCTGGCTGATTTGGAGATTCGGCTGATTCAGCCAAATTGAATTGGGACAGTGATTCGAATCACCAAATCAAATCACTGTCCCCCGAATCAGCCAAATCTGAATCCGAAGCAAATATTAGCCACTTTGTGCAGGCCTTGTTTCCATTGCTATCCACTCCAGCTATAGAACTTTTAAGTCAAGTGATGGGAACATTTCTAAATAACATGTAACAATTGACTGTTCAGTACTTTTGTGAAGGAGGGAGGGGAAAGGCTGGTGTATGAAAATAACCTTTATCAAGAAGCTGTGGTGTTTCTGCTCTTGTACCAATTCAGTGAAGGATGACATAAAATGTAAAATAAGAGTTACCTCCCCATTGTAAGCCTCAAAAAATCTCCAGACTAAATTCACTTCAAATTTTGGGGAAAGCTGAGTTGCATATTATTTTGTAGTTTGATTAATTTTTTTAACCTATCTCTACTTCTAGAAATGAAGTTTCAAATTAGTAAAAATAAATGCAATCCTTAAGCCACATATGTGACAGTCATAAAGACCTACCATGTGACTCCAGCTTCACAATCAGGAATTTTTACAGTAATGAGTTAAATAAAGTTTGTTTTAAGGAAAGATAGTTTTACTAGCGGCATCTACCAGCCATACTCTTCTGCCAGACCCTAAAGTAGCAAACCCTATTTGGTAAATTCAACAAATGCACTCCAGTTTTACAGATGGATGACCTGGAGCTACCAATATAAGAAATTATTATATAATGAAAAAGACTTTATAGGATCAGAGACCTTTACAGAGTATCAGGACTACCATACATTTTTTAGGACATTACATTAAATACATTAAACTTTTTTAGGGTAGGTTTTTTTAATTTTGGTATGTCTAATATTAAATTTAGAGTGAAACCTCAATAAACAACATTCTGATGCAATTCCAGGAATGATATATGTTCTTATTAGAAGAGCTAGTTTTAAGTTTTTTATGAACCAATTTTCTATAAGAAAACACAGTTTCAACTAAGCTAGCCATTTTACAAGGTTGTATAATTTTTCAGGAAAAATGTTTTGACACAATAAACTTATTTAAACAAATACTTTAGAAAAAAAATTAGAACAAGTTGAAATTTTCCTCTGAAATGAAAAGTACTTAAGACATTTTTCATATATTATTTATTTTATTTAATGAATTATTGTATGTATGTATTAGTGTTTTAATTTGTCTATGTAGTTTTGTAATTACTTTGTTTTCAGCTGCTCCTCCAAGTACCACTGAAAGTGTATCTTATTTTCTTGGGTGTTTCTGTTCCAAAGACAGTAGCAAAGCTCACTGAGTGGTACATTAGCCAGTCTCTTCTTCAGTCTTTTTATCAAAGCATGAAGCAATCAAGCTTCTTTTTAAGAAAGATAGTTGAAACATTACAGGCTACCACCAAAGGACAGTCAGCATGTTAGATTACTGCTAAACTGTGCACATTTAAGCAGCTTTCCTAGTTGCAGGTATAAGAGCTAGACTGCAGATTTGCAGGAGGCCTCTACTAAGAGCTAAAAACATCTGAAGAAGCAGATAAGAAGAAAGGTGACACAGCTTTTTGGACACAGAGCTCACTGGAGCAACACTCTGGGAACTTATGAGCAAAAACCAAACAAACATACAAAGAAAACTCCCCTGCCTGCTGTTTTTTCCTATTGTGTTAATCAAACAGGACTCTGTAGCACACATTTGAAAAAAATGGGGTTTCACCAAGACTATAGCTGACATATTGAATATTTGTGATCCTGTATGACTAACCACTCAGGTTAATATGAGCAACACAGGCTGTCAGAATTAATATAATTAGTTTGTAATTTGTAATTATTTCAAATCACTTCATTGGCCAGAAAGTAGCAGGAAGATTTTTCTTTATTTAAAATATTCCTCTACCATAATTTAAATTCTTTTAAAAATCCTTTTCAAATGCGCAATATGTGAATGAACTCCATTCCAGATAAAAAATACTTAGAAAAAAAGAATCTTAATGTTTGTTTACAAAAATAATTGACCCACTCCACACAATAAATCCAGTGGCTCTTTCATTATTCTCCAACTTCAAGAATTTATTGTAGTTTCTAATTTTAAGTAATCTTCTGTAAGGATACGCAGTTTAGTATAGATTTCCATAAGTAATACTTTATGATGAGGTAGTAAATAAGAAATGAAGGTAATTTTCCAGCCAGTGTATTTATGATATTTTAAACAGCCCTTGAAAAACACCTACTGAGAATAGTCATATTTCATAAGCAATTAGAAGTGAGAAACAACACATTTATGGCTGATTATAGCAGACCTTGGGTGGTGGAATAAAACATTAGGCTAAAGGCCCAAGTGAATTTAATCTCCTGTGAAGTACAACAACAGACTTGAAATTCACAGTGCCTGAAACACTTTATTGTCATTATGAAATGGAATTCATACATAAAAACAATGGGATCTCAGTAGGCTTCCTTGATATGGTCTTGACATTACAATCAGAAAGGTTTGGCTGTCTCTGGAGACCTACAACAATTTTTACAAAAGTGTAAAGCTTCCATTTGTTGTCAGATCATTTATTGTTCCTCTCTGGATACCAGCTTAGTAGTGAATTTAGTGAAACAGAATAGTTTTCATCTTGTTCAGCAGCTCAGCAATTTTTTGACATACCAGGGCAGGATCTTAAGTATTGCATTGTTATCTATGGTTAAAAGTTCCATACAAATGTGTCTTGTCACTGATTATTGATTTCCAAATAACACTTTAATCAATGCAACTATACTCTGCAAACTCTTCAGGGGCAGTTTCTTACAGACTGGGTGAATCTGCATGAGATGTTTACTGTGGAGTTGGCTAATTAGCTCTGCAGTAAGGTCTCAGTGGACATATCTATACAAGATGCTTTATGTGCAGTAGCTTAATAATGCTGTGCAGTAGCATGTCACAGTATGGACAGTGCTAATACACTACTGTGCAGTATCATTAGGCTACTGCAGAGCAGCATCACTAAAAAGGGCATTCACGGGCACTACTGAACAGTAACTATAGTCACTTTGCATTTAGTACTTCATTAAGCAAGTACTAAATTAAATGCGCAGTAATTACTGCACATTAATGAATATGTAGACACACCCAGTATCTACACATGTGGCCCTATTAGGCCACAGAAAAATAATTAACAACACCATAGGTTATGGATTCATAGATGCTAGGTTATGGATTCATAGATGCTAGGGAGCTCAACAGATCATTGAGTCCAACCCCCTGCCTAGGCAGGAAAGAGTGCTGGGGTCAGATGACCCCAGCCAGATGCCTATCCAGCCTTCTTTTAAAGACCCCCATGGTAGTACTTGTTAGTACTTGTAACTGCAAGTACTATCCGATAGTGGCATTTTTTAATATACAGAAATTGTCATGTAGATGCTGACAGGCCTGGCTGGGGCACAAGGGTTGCCTGACAGCTAGTCCCATACTGGAGCACCCTCATCCTGCAGCCAGCCCCTCTTCAGGATGTTGAGCCAGGTTGGAGCAGCCCTTGACCAACCTAGCTGGGTTGGCGGGTTGTCCTGGACCTCCTGCCAACCAGGGTTGCACAGCAGTCGTGGGTGCACATGAAGATGCTGAACCCAGGACTAATAAACTCCAGCACAATATGAGCC
>NW_017729007.1:2307032-2308122 GCF_001723915.1 Gavialis gangeticus | reverse complement strand
AGAAAAATAATTAACAACACCATAGGTTATGGATTCATAGATGCTAGGTTATGGATTCATAGATGCTAGGGAGCTCAACAGATCATTGAGTCCAACCCCCTGCCTAGGCAGGAAAGAGTGCTGGGGTCAGATGACCCCAGCCAGATGCCTATCCAGCCTTCTTTTAAAGACCCCCATGGTAGTACTTGTTAGTACTTGTAACTGCAAGTACTATCCGATAGTGGCATTTTTTAATATACAGAAATTGTCATGTAGATGCTGACAGGCCTGGCTGGGGCACAAGGGTTGCCTGACAGCTAGTCCCATACTGGAGCACCCTCATCCTGCAGCCAGCCCCTCTTCAGGATGTTGAGCCAGGTTGGAGCAGCCCTTGACCAACCTAGCTGGGTTGGCGGGTTGTCCTGGACCTCCTGCCAACCAGGGTTGCACAGCAGTCGTGGGTGCACATGAAGATGCTGAACCCAGGACTAATAAACTCCAGCACAATATGAGCCAGAGTTTATTGTGTTGCATTAATTCCACATGTAGACATGCTGACAATGTAGCAGTTCAGTATGAACTGTAATCTACTGCTCTTATCCCATGGGCTAACCCTTCTCACAAAAAAGCTGCATTAGAGTCCTGCTGGGAGAAAAAAAAGGGTAAGAGAGAAGCAAGACTGCAGACAAGAGAACAGGAGAAATAACAGCAAGTTAATGTTCTCCAAAAGCTCTTCCCTGTGGGCTATGGATTGCATTAGAAAACCTGGAGCTAATGGTTACTGTTTCTAATATTCAAACATAACTGGATTCCAAGATGTTTATATATAACACTAATAAGCACAATGTAAATGCCTGCCTTTGATAGGATGAACCTGCTGGGGAGTATGAAGTATGAATCTGTCTATGTACTTCTAAGTCTGATCTGAGCTCCACTGCAGCCGTAGTTTGGCATTATGTTTTTCCTATACACATATTTTTGCACAGAAGGGGAGCATATGGATTTCACTTTGCTTTAGCAGTAGAGGTAACAAACCAGACCTTGTGACGGACAAATAAATCCGAGAGTTTGTAAGTAGGGGCTTCTGGGGGGGCTGGCAGGGGGAGGGGTC
>NW_017729007.1:2305118-2306916 GCF_001723915.1 Gavialis gangeticus | reverse complement strand
GGGGGCCGCTTGTGGCAGGGGGCTGGGGGAATGGACAGGGCCATTGGGGTCCCCCCATGGGTCCCTCCCCCCTCCTCCAGCCCCTCGATCCCTTACCCATTGGTACCAGAGCCCTGATGCTGAAACATGCAGCCTGGCCTGCCACATGTTTCAGCACCAGGGCAAGGTTCCAACCATAGAGATGCTCTGGCAGCCAGAGTGTCTCCATGGAGGACCCAGGCTCCAGTTGCTTTTTTAAGCTTTGATTTTTTCATACTTCTGGATATCCAGGGGTCTAATTTTCTTGGGAACATTTTTTCATTCCCACACATGCTTCTTGCTCGACCTCAAAGGGGTTTGAGGATGGGGCAAGAGGAACATGCCCACTCATGTGGATGCACCCACAGAGATCTTGGTTCTGCAAAATGATTAAGGTTATGTGACCACATGTGAAAAAAAATATATCTTTTGCCTGTGTTATAGAAAGATGACACAGTGAGGTTTACATTCCCTATGTGAGGCCCTTATATACGTGCAGGTAAAGTCACAATGACATTCACACAGTTACTTCCTGACATGCCACACGTGCATGGCAGGAGGTACTATTATAGGATCATGCATTAGATCCCATCATATCTTATTGCCAGTGCAGGTTGAGCTGCATGCACCCCCAGGGGTGCAAGAAATCCCCAACAGACCCCTGGGGATCACCAAGAATCATCACAGGATGATCCCCCAACTCCAGAGGTGTAAGAAACCCCTGGGGCAAGAGGACTACCATAATTCTCTAGCCTGGGGGGTTTCCTATACTCTGGAACCCTACGGATTGCAGCATCCATGATCCCCAGGGCCCAGGGTTTTCCCACACTTCCAAACTCTAGGGACTGTGGCATCCATGATTTCCAGGGTTTGTTTTCCTACAAATTGGGGCTGAGTGAAACCCTCAGACACTGGAGTTCATGGCTGCCACAATCGCTAGGGCTTGAGGGTATGGAACCCCCTGGACCCTGGAGATCACAGCTGCTATGATCCCTAAGGCTTGGCAGCTTTTTGCTGGGCATGGTGCACCCCTGTGGGTGGGAGCCCCATTAGCTGAAAGAGCTCTCAGCTGCAGGGGAGACCCTGCTACATGTGTAAATTAAAGCTTGATAGTAACCAGATATAAAGTTAGTACACATTTTTGAGCATATTAAATTTAGTACTTGGTTATCCAAGTACTAATTCAACGTGCAGTAACTTGTGTTACTCTGCAGGAGTGCTGGCACATAGGGTTGTTTTATGCTTACTCTGCAGTAGCCTAATAACACTACGCAGTAGCATATTAGCTTGGTTTTTGACCAGAATGCTACTTCACAGTGTTATTAGACTACTGCACAGTAAGTGTCTCATGTAAACACACCCAATACGTGGTATATCACCAAACACTGCAGTGAGACTATGAATGACAAGTCCTGTGATTGTAGCATCTGAAGGCCAAGGATAGTCCAGCTTAAGATGATGAAAAACTGTTCATTAATCCATTCAAATGGGGTCCTGCAAGACACGCTAGGAAATTTGGTCATCACACCAGATGACAAAGCTAACCTATTTAATGACTTCTTTGCCTCCATTTTCCTGAACAGGAACCAGAACAGCCCCCACCCACTGGGCCCCACTTATACCCCAGGGGAGGTGAACCTAGGCCAAGGGTTAGTGAGGAACTAGTTAGGGAATTTCTGGAGGGACTGGATGTATTCAAATCAGCTGGTCTGGACAATCTCCACCCTAGAGTGCTGAGGGAATTAGCTGAGGTCATTACGGGACCCCTGGCATGGCTTTA
>NW_017729007.1:2304492-2304736 GCF_001723915.1 Gavialis gangeticus | reverse complement strand
GCCAACTGGCTGGAGGGCCGCACCGAGAGAGTGGTGGTGGATAGGTCATTTTCAGCCTGGAGGGTTGTGGGCAGTGGGGTCCCGCAGGGCTCGATCCTCAGGCCCACACTGTTCAACATCTACATCATTGACTTGGACGAGGGAGTAAAAAGCACCCTGTTCAAATTTGCTGATGACACTAAGATGTGGGGGGATGTGGGCACATTAGAAGGAAGGAATAGGCTACAATCAGACCTAGACAGGT
>NW_017729007.1:2289974-2304445 GCF_001723915.1 Gavialis gangeticus | reverse complement strand
TGATCAGGGGGCAGCAGGGCAGGCCGTATGAGGACAGGCTACGGGACCTGAACCTGTTCAGCCTCCACAAGAGAAGGCTGAGGGGGGATCTAGTGGCCTGTTACAAACTAGTCAGAGGGGACCAGCAGGCTTTGGGGGAGTCCCTGTTCCCCCGAGTACTACCAGGACTGACCAGGAATAATGGTCACAAGCTGGCAGAGGGTAGATTTAGGCTAGATATCAGGAAGCGCTACTTCACAGTCAGGGCAGCTAAGATCTGAAACCAACTTCCAAGAGAAGTGGCGCTGGCTCCTACCCTGGGGGTCTTTAAGAGGAGGCTAGATAAACACCTTGCTGGGGTCGTTTGACCCCAGTACTCTTTCCTGCCATGGCAGGGGGTCGGACTTGATGATCTGCTCAGGTCCCTTCTGACCCTACTATGAAACTATGAAATGAACATCTGTCAGTCTTTCCACTGCTATGGTTTGAGGACAATGTTGCCACTTCACTGGACCCTCCAGTTATTTGAGATAATTTCCAGAAAAGCGAGCAATGCATGTTTTCATATTAACTTTGCATGAGAAGGTATACATACTGTGCACTATTTCAGGACTGTCATGTCTGTGGAACCAGAAGAATTTTCAAGTTTCCATTCAGAAAAAGATGTAAATTTGTTTAATCTGGGTGAGCTTTTGTATGTTACTCTGTAGCCTGAGAAAGCAGTTAATATACATTTTAATATGTATCAAAGGACATGGTGTAATTTTCTGTTCCCTGGTGTGAGTGGGTATTATTCCTAAATCTATTAGAGAGAAATACTTTAACTCAGAATTTCTCCCATGCCTTACTCACCTGCCACACCTTAATGGGAGATAATTAGAAAAAGAACACACGGGCAACTCTGTGCTATGGTTGCTGTTGTAAAGTAATCTGTCAACTCAATAACTCTGTAACCAAAGGACTGCTCACTTCACAATAAGTACAACATTTCTTAGCTTTTGTGGGCATGTCTCTAAGTATTTTTGTTACCTTGGCTTGGGTCTGTTGGCTACAAAGCACCAACTCACAGGATCATCATAAAATTCTAGTTTATTGGATGGATGCAAAAGTCAGACCATAAACCTTGGTGCTGATCCCCTCAAACACACACACATTCACGTGCACACACACACACTTACAGTAGCTAGATCTGAACACTAAGCACTGGTGTCAAGATATACCTATCCCCAAGTGCTGTCGATGGCCAGTCAAGACTTCTTTCCATGTGATGTTGCTTCAGAAGGGGGTTGCCATCTGGTCCTTCTGGCTGAACAGGCGGGGTGTTGGTCAGGTCAAAGACGGTGCCATTGGGGGTCATTCTTCGCTGCCTTTTATCCCTCTTTGGCAGACTGGTGACTCCCCAATTCTCGGGCTTACCCAATCCAGGGGTTGTTGACCTCGAAGGATGTCCCTCTTGGTAGCTGCTGGATGGCAGCTGTCAGCACCAAAGGTCACATCTGCGCATACGTGCAGTCTCAGGAGTCTGTTGATGAATTCTGATTGATTCACTGCTGTGATGAATAGAGCAGTGAATACACCTTATATAAAAATAATAATGATATGATAAAAAAAAAAGATAGAGGAAGGAAGAAAAGATAGAAAAGAGAAATCATCCCCAAAAGGGGGCAAATACTAAAAAATACTATGGCTTTTGCCATATGGAGGAGCTTCACATTTGAGAGGGGGCCAGACAAAAGGGTTTCTTGCTATGGGTTCACCAATCCCTGGTTTCAGGCAAGGCTTCTATATCCTTGAGGGATGTTACTCTCCATGCTTCTCATGCCTCAACATGAAAATTAGCACCGTCATCAAATTGCTATGGCTCCAGGCTCCTCTTCCAGAGACATACTGTTTGTTCATCTCTCCTTTCATCCTTGCAAATTCCGGTTCTCAATTATCAATGTTTTCTGTTTTACAGGTGCGGTGAATGGTCCCTATACCAACTGATGACATCAGCATTTCCTGCCACCTTGCCATAAGTGTGGTAAATTTCTTACTTCATTGTTCTGAAGTAACATGGACCAACAGCTCCTTTTTACACTTGGCATTGCAAATCCTAGAACTAGTCTTGAAGAACTAGAGATGTCATGATAGAAATGGCTGTGCAATTTGTGACACTGCCATTCTGTTTGGGAAAGAATTTGGGGGATAATAGAAAATCTTAGAAATAACCAAACAGCTAGAACTATGTGGGCATGTCTACATGAGATGCTAACTGTGCCAACACTGCACAGTAGCATGTCACGGAAAAAACTGTGCTAATAGCCTACTGTGCAGTGTTATTAGGTTAATGCACAGTAAGTATCACTAAACCATTTACCAATGCTACTGTGCAGTAACTCTAGGTACTGCACATTTAGTTAGTACTAAACTAAATATGTAGTATCTAAGGCACATTAATGAATGTGTAGATGTGCCCTGCTTTGCCAACAGTAAAAAGACTGTTTTCCTGACTTCCTGAAACTATTGCAAATAATGTCCCATTTTGGGATTATTTCACAATGATATTGTCCTTGTATAAATCTGTTTTTGTATAAGTATTGATTTTGTTCTTGTATAAATATTGCTACAAATGTACTTGGCACGTTGGTTATATACAGACAACTCCATGATCTGAAGAACTTCCACTTTAAGTAGAGAAAACAGAGTGAGGGAAAGAAGCAGTATAAATTTTGAACTAAGTGGCTGTTTGGTAATGTTTCATGTTATCTGTGAATTCAAATTTATAACTTAAATATCACAACCTGCAACTGTCCTGATCATTCCACTTTATCTTGAGAAAACTTAAAGGCTTCTATTTGCAGTACCACTGAAGTAACACCACCCCCCGCCAAGGTTGGAGATCAATATATTGTACATAAGGAGTCTTGGGGATCATCCAGTAGGCTCACCTGATAAGTTCTAGAGAATTTCAACCTATCAGTGTGGAAAAGAAGATAAACTAAAACAAAACTGCAAAGCAAGCCATGCCCCCACCTACAAGGTCATCATCTGAGCCTTTGAGGTATTACATTCCATAAGGCTAAGGGGTTCAACCTTCAACAGGTTTAAGGGCAGAATTTCAGTCCTATTAAGCTAGGAATCACTGATCTGCACTTTTCCCCTGTTCCCAAGGGTTAGAATAACAGTCCAAGCCAGCCAGAATATGAAGCAGAACCAAGCTCAAGACAGAAAAAACAAAAGCACATGAAAAATAGCACTTTCTTTATGTCACCAACATGTATTTGCTAATTAACAGTGAAAGCTGTGCACAAGCCACACACTTGTAAAGCATTTCTAAACCCATTTTCTGAAACTTGCTCCTGGATTTAGGGTTTTGCTATGACCTACTATAAGAACTGGATTATCCTGCAAAATTCAGATCTGGACCTAGTGAAAGGATTGCAGCTATTCCAATGTAGGTTTTGCCTATTTTGGATTCTCAAAGTCACAGCTATTGTTTTATAATTTAGAGAAGACACCTATATTCTCTTTAGCCTTATGCAATCATAGAATCATAGACAAATAAGGCTGTAATGAGCCTCAAGAACATCTAGTCCAACACCCCTGCTCATCCCTCTTTAAACCAGTTTCTAATTTGAAATGTAATTGTTGCTGCTGACTGGTTAATAGGGAAGGAAACCTAGATTTTCAAGTAGCAGGGTGAACTTCCAGTGGAAATATTTTGTTTTGACTTGTAAAATTAGTTTAATATAGAAATGACTGATGAAAAATAAAGCAAGAAGTTACCTCTAACTAAAATCACAATTCCTCACTTGGTTCTCTTGATTCCTCTTTCCTTAGTCTCAGAGTTTTTATATTTAGTGCTTGTGTTCCAGGTCTCCTCTATTCCATAAGCTATAGCAGCAATGCTCTTTAATAGCCTCCTGGTCATATGGGTCCTCCAAAACTCTTGCCAAGGTTTTTTACTGAACATAGCCAGAGTTCCTGGCCTTTATTAGTGCTTCCCCTAGTAGAGAAAGTACTCATAGGCCACATCCAGACATACAGGGGTGTATGCTTTCAGTGGCACAAATTGCTGCAGTGCACACCCCTTCATGTGTGCTTTGTTGTGGGACAAACTGTCCTTCAATGGGCAAACTGCTTTTGTTCAGTTCCTCCCAGCTTTTCAGTCAGGGAGAGCTGGAGGCTGGATCCAGTACTGGTGCTGGCCCCAGCAGTCTTACCTGGTGGCCTGGAGCAGCAGGGGCACAGGTTTGGCAGCATGGAGGCCTGGCTGGCAGTCAGAGCATTACTCTGGATGACCTGGTATCTGTATTTACAGTCGCACACTTGTTGTGTGTGCATTGTGCTGCTTTTTTTTAATGATTTTTTTTATGATTTTTTTTTTTTTTTTTTGCTACTGGGATTTCCTGGTAGCAGATTTTGATCCCATGCTGCAAATTTGCAGCACAGGACACATTTTAACTTTCACCATACCTCCTGACTCCCTTTTTTAAAAGAGGAAGAGGAACCATTTGTCTTAAGGCCCTCCTCACCGGGCTAAATGATCTACTATTTAGTTACAGAAATAGCAATAGTACAAGTAAAGGATGTATATGATCCACCTAGGACCTGAAGTACCAGAAAAGTTGTAAAACAGTTGTTTTCTCCAGAGTTATAATCTGTGCTTTAGAATAAAGTTGTCTGGATAAGCATCTGAACTTTGGGACGGTTATCTTAACCAGCCCTCCAAAAGTTTAAAAATTCACCCATCTATAATAGATTCTTTAGTTAGGTAAAATCTGCATTAATTTAAACCTTTTTTAATATGGCAAGAGTATACTTGCACCAAGTAGTAAAATCAGCACAGGACTTTACCCCTTTCCATTTGAAATGGTACTCTGAAAAGCAGACACTATTCTTCCCTTAAAGGAAGCCACATGACAGGGATGATTTAGTCAGGGAATATCCTGCCATAAGCAGGGGGCTAAAGTAGATGACCTTGTGAGGTCCCTTCCAGCCCTATTTTCCTGTGATCCTATACCAGAAAATATATTGTCACTACTTGGATTAGTTATGTCATTCCGCCTCTGGGCTTTGATCTAAACAATAAAACCAAAGTTTGATGATGATAGTATGCCTCACTAAACATAGGTTTCTATATTTTATTGAATAAATCCATGATGAATACAGTAAGATTGTTCCTCTCACTCTGTGACAGTTAGCATCATTTTTAGATTGGGAAAAGCCCTATGTTTGTCTATGTACTATAATGATGCAACATGAGAACATAAAATTGCTGTATAAATGTATATTGGTTCAGAAGGTGCAGAACGTCTTTACTGTGAATTAATAGCATGGTTTCTGAACTAAATTTTTATGACAAATTCATCACAAGTATTACTGAAGTGAACAGAGTTAGTTTAGGAAAAGAGTTGATACATGAACTTATGTGAACAACACATTTCCAACAGATGGATTTTGTCTATTATGGGAAGAGAATACAGGGCAGGGAAGTGTTCCAACTATGGAAAGAACCTGATATTTTCTTGAAGTGAACATCCCCAATGTTTTTTAAAATGCATTTACAGAGTTGCTTAAAAACTATATTTTAAGCCAACAGCTATTTGAGATTTCTTAAGGGAACAAATCTGATCATTACTCAGGAATGTGTTTCAAGCTACATTTTTCATTAGGTGTAAGCCTATGAAGACTTGGATACACGACCATTCATCTGTAGTTTTATTAACTCCTGCCCAAGCAGCCCATGACTTTACAAAGAAACTGAATTATGGCCTTTGCTTTTCCCATGCTCTTCCCATAGGTCAATGATTATGGGTTTCTGAATTTCAGGGTGTCAAGGATGGGAGAGGAAGCTTAGGAAAAAAGGTTAGTGTGTACATACTTTTCTACCTAAAATTATGTTTTAATTATTAATCATTTTAAATCTCTGAGAAGGCAATGACACAGACTCTTCCTTTATACTGAAAGATTTTACATGGTCCCACATAACTTGTAAATGGCCAACCCCACTCTTCTTTACTCTGTTTGGCCTTCCCTCACTGCTGAAAAAGGCTTTTCAAGCAAAAACAAAAATGTGCAAAGTCATCCAAATGACACAAGGTCCAAAATGACAATCACATTTAATATTGGCAATGATGCTTTTCTATTTGAAGAGGCCTGTCTAAGCCTGACCTATGGAAAGAATCAAATAACACAGCTGTGTAGTGATTTGTGAGCCAAAGCTATGAAAAAACTTGTAGAGCCTATGAAGATACATGTGAAGTAATAGTACCATAGTAGATTGATTATTTTTTTTGTAGCAGGGCACTGAGGTGCCTGCTACTTGCAGAGCAGCAAGTAAGGAGCCCAGCTGCTGGTTACCAAGGCAGCCACAGTAGTAATAAAGAAGCACAGCTGCGGGTTGCCAGGGAAACAGGTGAGTCAGCTGACTGGAAGGGGCAGGGCCTCGCTCCCATTTAAACCCAGGCTGAGGCCAGACAGGCAGTTCCCTGCCAGCAGCCATAGGGGTGGGAACTCTGCCAGAGTGGGGAAAAGGAAGAGGCCAGGATGCATGGGCAGTTGTTATGGGTGAGACAGGGAGAAACCCTGTGACAGGCTTGAATGTGGTTATAGCTGGATGGCTTAGTTTATGTTATAGCCAAGGGGCTTGAGTTTGTGTTGACTGTTTACCGTTTAGGAACTGGTGGTTTGGGTGAGGCTATTAGGGGTTGGAGGAGGCCTCATAGGGGGCCCATGGTGGTGTGGGAACCCCAGCCCTAGAGAGGGGGGAAGCAAGAAAAATGCCAGAGAAGGTGCAGCATTTTGGGGTGTGCAGACCCCAGCCTTAGAACAAAGGGGCCAGGCATGGCTACAGCCACCTGAGCCCACCTGTGGGGGGGGTTGAGACCCCAAGGAGGAGAGCTGGGGCCAGGCATGGCTATGGCCACCTGAGCGCCAAGGCTGTGGTAACCCCAGAGCAAAGGCGACAGTGCGAGGAGGCCCCAGAGCAAAGGCGACAGTGCGAGGAGGCCCCAGAGCAAAGGGGGGCAGTGATTGACGAGTGTCCATGGGGCACAGGTTGTGAGACAAGGCTGCGGAAAGACAGAGCACCCATGGGGTGCAGTTGTGAGACAAGGGACTGTGGAGAGTCTGAGCACCAGAGGGTGCTGAGAGAGACAAGGGCTGCAGACAGCCCGATCGCCAGAGAGGGCACAGAGAGAGATAGACCAAACAACGTCCAGTACATCAGTGAGGCTTGGGGCGTGGTACAGGGACGGTTGGAGCCACGCATAAGGCTGGGGGGTGCCTGGAACCCCATTATAGAACCAAGACACTGGGTAGCAAGAGCACCGTGACCAAGAAGACGAGAGGCAGCCTCCCTCTTATTTATTTAAGATCAAGACATGGAGGACGAGAATGAGGGTGCTTTGAGACAAACTTGGCACGGTAGGAGGTTCTAGGGGAGATCACGGCCACCCCTAGGACCCTGCACTGTGACATTCTTCTATAAACACAATAGTGAGTCTTTAATAGGGGGGGTTTCTGCTTAGATGGAAATCCCATTGATTTTCAATAGTTTTACTAGAGTAAAAACAGAATAAAAACTAACCACAAGATTTGACCCATTGAAGTCAATACAAATGTGATTCATTGAAGCCTGGGTAAATACTGCACAATCTCTGAATAATATTTTCAATTTTGCTTTCCAGAAATGAGGACAAAAATTTCCCTTTTACCCACAGGAAAAAAAAAAGGATAAAATATGGCAGAATGTCTCTGGACATCACATCAAAAAAGATGTCTTAATTGGCAGAATTTCCTCTATCCCCTCACTCTAAGATAGTATCTCTATAGGAACGGTAGTTGACACTGTGGAAGAGGGTATCTGGGGTCTTAGACAGAGTTCCTGGCCTATGGGAAAAATAGATCTTACACAGTATTTCCCCTGAAGCAATTCTTTCCTAACATGGACAGAATCATTCACTTAGGAGTCTACCACTATGCTTTGGACTTCCCACACAAGAGGATTTTAGGTAGGCTGTGAAGAAGAGCAATCCCTATCATTTTTCTTTTGTGAAGCCACAGATAGAATGAAAAGAACAGGGTCTGTCAGAAAACACTCTGAGAAGCTCTTCAAAAACATGTGGAGCTTAGGATCGGGACTTCGTGTTTATTCTGTCTGTGGCAATACTTGAATCCCATGGTAGGGTTATTATCTCTAGAATGATATGATAAAACTCAAAAGTAGATAAATGTGAATGTACATGACATGTATTCATTAACTTTTTGAAAGAAAATATATCTACCTATTATCCTTTAATGAGTCAGGCATAATGGCCCATTATCACATATAAGTTAATGTATTACTGTAGCTGAAAGCACATTTTAAATTGGATTGTTCCCTTCTTATATATACTGTTATACTTCTTAATCACTCTGTTTACTAAGTTACAAGCTTTGGCACTTTGTGACCAATTCTACAGTTACAGCATTTTGTGTACTAAAGTGTGGACATTATATTCATCTTATTAGGCATCTTAACTAAAGTAGACAAAGTAGTTGTTAGATGAGATCCTTTGTACCACAGCAGCCATATTGCATAAGCATTTAAATTAATTAAGGCCTAGGATCTTTTATTTAATTCTAATAAAATGAAAAAAAAGTGACAATTTCTCAGAATGGCACTAACAATAGCAATTCATTTAGATTTAATTTTGAAATATTGAAGACTTATTAATTCATTTTACATTCCTTAGAAAAATGTCTCACAGTGGTTGTCTTACTATTATTCCTATTTAATTCCCAAAAGGATTATTTAATTGTCTACAGCATAATTTATGCCATAGCTCTATAACCTCTGTACTCAAACCAGCACTTAACTCCTTGAAGAAAGCTATATTCACAATAGACATGATTATGATAGGGGCCTTTTATCATATTTTTCCTGTTCTCACCAAGGTGTCAATCATATAAAAATTAAAATTATCCTGTTGTCAGATATGATGCTTATTCATGTTATGCTAATAAAGGCAACCATACTATACATAATCCTGTATTTAATACTTTCTCTTTCTGTTTACATATA
Organism: Gavialis gangeticus; assembly: GCF_001723915.1. Lineage (NCBI taxonomy): Eukaryota > Metazoa > Chordata > Crocodylia > Gavialidae > Gavialis > Gavialis gangeticus. The sequence goes on along the minus strand of NW_017729007.1, from coordinate 2,295,417 downwards.
TTTGTGGTGCACTTAGTTGTACTTCGATATGAAGCAGAGTTGAGCCTGAGTTACAGAGGTCTTGTCCAGATGCAAATTCATCCAACCTGCAGTGGTGCTCAAACAAAGAACATTTTTTCCTATTTCATCACAAGTGGGATAAACATGCAAGTGTAACTGAGATCTTTCAGGCTTGTTGCATCAGCATAAATCCAGTCTCTAGGCCTACAAATTTCAAACTCCTGGAATGAGAGCGTTGTGGCATAAAGAAGACAACACCTTCTCACCACAGGATAGTTCTGAGGAATCCCTGGAAAACTCAAGAAGTACTTGGTGTTGCCTGGGAATAGTTTTTGTGCGGTTCATTATATCAACATGTTCAAGAAATGGGACTGCTTTGGAATCTGAAGCTGCTCCCATACTGGAGAAGCCAAAAAAGTAAAGTCAATGGTAAGACCATTTGTCTTTTACAGACCCAATGCCCTGTAGGAGGCAGAAGAATTTTCTGGGATAGGAAAGTGTCTAGAGTTCCTTGGGCTAGTTTTAGTAAATCTCATCCTGACTTTTACTAGAAATTGTATATATTTTTCCCATTTAGGAATGATGGTCACTTTACAGCCTTAGTACAAACTGAAGACTGGATGAAATATAGAATAATGAGAAGCAGAAAGAGGAAACTGGCATTGTACACACTGGGCATCTTTCCACATGCTCTGGGGTGGGGGTTCATAAATTAAATAAATTATCTAATTAAAGTACCTGCAGTGTCTCGTATGTTCCTGCACTTCAAGATGGCAGCAGGGGTACTTTAACTAAAGGTTGTTCAATGAGCCCCCCGCCCCACCCCAATTAGCATGTTTCAGAGCAAGCGTAGAACACATTCATAGGTGCCCTTCATTTTCTATGTCTCCACTTACAGGATAATATCTCAGTATATTTTACAATAATTAATAAGAAATATGTATTAGTGCCAAAAGTAAACCTTTCCTTTTCTACATTTAGCAATAGAAATCTTCCATGATAATGTTAACTCTCAAACCAGTATGCTTAACATGAACTTAAGGAGAAATAGGTGAGCAGTCCCATCTCCACTCCTGGTAGAATAGAAGATAATACAATGGGAAAACACACATTAAATTAAAGAGAAATAGGCATTTGGTAACAAAGTGTGGTCTGTTTTTGCCTGCCTGCTTGCTCCTGTTCAGTTTTGTGCTATGCTTTTTCCTTAGCCTCTGAACATCAAAGTCAAGGTCAAGCTTCACCTAGTTATTAAAAAGATGTGATCAAGTGTGACTGAACTGCTGTATATGATATTGCCCTTTTTTTCCCACTAAACAGTCTGGAGTTCTGGGAGTCCAGACTATCACAGTACACAAAAGTAGATCGCTTAGAGGTTCATTACTGGATTTGGATTGCCATGAAACACTGTGTTTAAATTCCACTGAGGAGGACTGCTGCTCAGACTGTCACTCATTCACTGTCCAGCAGTGCTGCTTCACTAAGAAGGGTGGTCTGAGAAATATCCTATAACTAATGCATGTTGATTTATTTATATTATTTATGCTTTAAAATATTTTGGGGTGAATAATGAGTCACATACATTCCTGATGAGACCTTCCATTTTCCATTGTTTTATTATTTTAACTTAAGCAATTGCCCATAATGTTTTACATCAATGCTATTTCTTAAATGGTTGCATGTGTCACTTTTGAGCAACATGTATCACCCATTCTAGCAGGAAATAAATGTACTTCCTTTGCAACCAGGTTTTATAGCTTGCAAATGACTAGGAATTCAAGTTTATCCCCCAAATGAAAATATAGATTGTACCACAAGCTTCTGAGATGACTATGAACACAAATTATTTTAAATATGGAATTTCTCAATTATTTTGTCCTACTGTGTAGATGACAAAATTTTAGATACTGTGCTATATCTAGCTCAGGAAAAAGCAAAACAACTTTTTGCTCTCAGAAGGGCTTTATTGCAACTATTAACACACGCCCAAAGATGGCTGACAACTTCCTGTTGATGCTATTACGTCATCCGTCAGGAAGGGAGTTAACCCTTACTACTACTACATCCTCCTCTCAGGAGAAACTTAAGGGATTTCCAAAAAACTGCAAGATTATCTTGAGAGGAGAGGTTAAAAGCTCATCATTCTCCTGAGACTTTACTACCCACTTCCTTAGAAAAAGAGAATAATCGAAACAGAAACAATGGTAAGCTTTTTTATTTAAAGTGGACAGATACACAAATCTAGTCTATTTGGTAGAACTGATGCATGTCCTGACCCAGTATAGTAAACGGGTAGAATATGATGGAGATGATCTTGATTTCTATGGAGAAGACCTCTAGGCATCTCCACCCAATATGAATGAAGGGTATCTGACCTAGTCTGGGCAGTGCCTTGTACCCCTGTACCTGAAATCCAAGCTTCCTGATGTGAGGAAAGAGCAGATAGATTACTTGTAGCATGCTTGGTGCTATAATTCCATCTCTGATGGTCCTTTACTGGTTTATCTTTCTCATGAAATATGTGTTCATTGACAAGTTTTGGAACCAAGTTATCTACTGCAGTTGGTAGAGTTGTATAGAAAAAGTGACTCATAAGCAACTCAGGTGGACTCCATCCATGCTGTAATGGTGTTGAATGGTATATCAAGAAAGCCTTACAGAGATCTTCAGTCTTCTGAAACAAATTCTTCACATTCCTCACTGCACATGCTACTTGCCCAATACTACATAGGAAATGTGGATTGCTGGGAATATGCTGAAAGTCATACGGGGCTGCAAACTGCTTAACAAAGCTCCAAAATTTGACGATTACCTCTTCTTCAAACTGATGGTATGCTGTGACACACATATATACTCTTCAACACTATTATAACTCTTTCAGTTGAGGTGTTCTGTAACTGCCATCTCTAAATAACAGAAGTAATAGTTGATAACAATGAGGTAAACGGAACCCTTCCAGATCAATAAGTCAGCTCCCAGTGTCTGCCATGGTTAATCTGGTAATTCAGTCATAAGATATCACTCTACAGGGACTGGTCAGTGCTAAGCACAAACCTTACAACTAGCCACCCAGTTCTGTATGTCATCATTGAGAGAGGGCCAACACGCTGTCTAATGAGCTGTGGCTTGACATCTTGTAGTACCCTGATGAGCTTCGTAAATATTCTGTAGGATCTCCTGACTTAGAAAGGAAAGTATCATTACTCTGTTGTAGAACCTGACTAAATCCCTGACAACGTGAAGATGGAGTTTCTTTTGTTGGTACATCACCAGCTCGTCTGCAAGCCTTACTTGAAGTCATGCTTCTAAGCAATACTTTATATCTTTTGACAGAAGGGATCAGATTCTTGAGCTTCCTGGATCCTCATTTGTAATGAAACAGAAATGGCTTTCCCCGCTACAATAAGGTCCACATAAACAGTGGCATCTCATTCTTAGTGAACTTGTTTCAGAGACAGTGGTGTCTGTAATGGTGCCCTAAAAAGAGTGTTAGCCATCTGTAACTCTTTTACAGGAATGTATACAATATTGTAGGTGAATTTCAGCATCCTGAGGTGAAACCTGTGGATTCTTGGTAGGAGTTCATTGAGAGGTATGTCTCCTAACAGGGACATTACTGGCTTATGATCTGTTTGTAAACTGAAAGTCAGGCCAACAAAGAAATTTATGAGTTACTCACATGTCCATTTAACTGTTAGTGCTTCTTTTCTTATTTGCGCATATCGGAGTTTCAGGTGGAGAAAGTGCTCTTGACATAAAGGCAATAGAGGCCCAATGGCCAGCTTCTTGACATTGTTATAATGCTCCTCCAAGTCCAAAGGTGAAGTGTCTACTCCAATATAGGTTTCTTATGCCAGATCATGTTGGGCTAGTATCAGGGATGATCTGAGTTTGGATTTGATCTCATTGAAGGCCAATTGTTGCAGCAGACCCAAGAGCCATATGTTCTTGTCACTTAAAATGTCTCTTAGGGCATTTATACACATACCTTTTCATCCCATGATGCATTGGGGATCCACCACTTTGGACTAGACTCAATTAATTGAGTCTCCTCTCACACTAGCTGACATGCATCGCACTGTGCCACTTGCAATTGTATAAGTAGCAAAATGCGTGTCAGCATGTAGAAAATAGAGGCGGTACACTTTTAAAGTAAAGCACTTTCTATGCGTTTTAGTTCAAAAGTGTACCACCACCATTTTATCAGCACTGACATGCATTTCAACACTTACACTACTGTAAGTGAAACAGTGCCAGGCACTTTTCAAAGTGCCCAGTGCTACGGTGCTTACATTTGTAAAAATGCCCTTAAAAGTTTTATTATTGTTGCCAGGTTTGGTACAAAATGGCCCAAATATGTAGCCATTCCTAAAAATCTGCATAATCTGGGACATCTGAGACATCTGGTGGCTTCGGGAACGGTGTCTTGAGGTGGGCTTTGGCTTCCTTGACAACGACCCGCACATCACGACGAGAGACATGCTCGGATAGGATGGGCTTCACCTTTCCCCTAAAGGTAAGCATGTCTTCTCTTCTAGGTTGGCGGATCTCCTCCAGCCGGCTTTAAACTAGGCTGATTGGGAGAAGGGGAAGACGAGGGTGGAGGAAGCCTTGGACTGCTAAACCAAGCAGCACCCACAAGTACAGCCCAGCATAGACTGATGAGCAGAACATATACAGAGGTAAGCAACAGGGGCCAGGGCAATGCTGAGATTAGGGTGCCAGTGCAGACATCCTCAGGAGGCCTCAAATGCCTCTACACAAACACTGGTAGTATGGGAAACAAGCAGGATGAACTTACCCTCCTGCTAGCTGACACCAACCCAGACATAGTGGGGCTCACTGAAACATGGTGGGACCCAATGCATGACTGGGTGGTGAATATCAAGGGCTATAGACTGTACAGGAGGGACAGGACAGGGAGAAAAGGCGAGGGTGTGGCGCTCTACATTAAGGAGGAATACACTTCCTCATCAACTAGCACAGAGTCAGAGGAGGGGCACACTGAAGTGCTCTGGGTTAGAATATAAGGCAGTCAAGGGGAAAGAGACTTAACGGTGGTGGTCTACTACAGACCTCCCAACCAAGGGGAAGGGCTAGACCAGGAGTTCTTTAGTCAGCTCACGGAGGTAGTTAGGTCAAAGGATGACCTAACCCATCATCATGGGTGACCTGAACTTTCCAGACATCTGTTGGGGAGAGCAGTCAGCCAGGTCTGACCGCTCACGTAGGTTCCTAGCCAAAATGCAGGATCTCCATCTAACCCAGGAGGTGCATAGCCCCACCAGGGGAGATGGCATGTTGGACCTGGTGCTAGCCATGGGCGATGACCTGGTGAGGGCGCTGCGGGTGCTCGACCACTTGGGTGACAATGATCATCGCCTGCTGGAATTCATCATCCAGCTTAGGTGGCAAAGGCCTGCAGCAGGGCAGCAGCCCTAGATTT
>NW_017729007.1:2285525-2286258 GCF_001723915.1 Gavialis gangeticus | reverse complement strand
AAAGCTAATCTATTTAACAACTTCTTTGCCTCCATTTTCTTGAGCAGGGACCGTATCAGCCGCCCCCCCTGGACCCCCCTTAGCCCCATAGGAGGCATACCTAGGCCAAGGGTTAGCGAGGATCTAGTCAGGAAACTTCTGGAGGGACTGGATGTATTTAAATCAGCTGGTCCAGATGATCTCCACCCCAGAGTGCTGAGGGAATTAGCTGAGGTCATTGCGGGACCCCTGGCATGGATTTATGAGCACTCATGGTGCTCTGGTATGGTGCCAGAGGACTGGAAGAGGGCCAACATGGTTCCAATTTTAAAAAAAGGGAGCAAGGAGGACCTGGGAAACTATAGGCCAGTTAGTCTTACCTCAATCCTGGGTAAGCTTTTTGAGAGAATTATTCTGGCATATGTCCACGAGGGGCCGGCAGGGGAGATTATGCTTAGGCACAACCAACACAGATTCATTAAAGGCAGGTATGTCAGACCAACCTGGTAGCCTTCTACGGCCAGGTCAACAAATCCTTAGATGAAGGGGTAGCAGTGGACATACCCTTTCTGGACTTTCAGAAGGCCTTTGACACTATCTCTCACTCCGTTCTCATTAAAAAAAACTGGGGGACAGGCCACTAGATCCCCCCTCAGCCTTCTCTTGTGGAGGCTGAACAGGTTCAGGTCCCGTAGCCTCTCCTCATAAGGCCTGCCCTGCTGCCCCCTGATCATACGAGTGGCCCTCCTCTGGA
>NW_017729007.1:2277500-2285111 GCF_001723915.1 Gavialis gangeticus | reverse complement strand
ATGCATGACAAGGTACGGTTGGCCTTCCTGACTGCATCCCCACACTGCCGACCCATGTTCATCTTGGAGTCAATGATGACTCCAAGATCCTTTTCTGCCTCTGTACTGACAAGAAGGGAGTTCCCCAACCTGTAGGTATGGTGCCGGTTGTTCCTCCCCAGGTGCATCACTTTGCACTTGTCAGTGTTGAATCCCATCCTATTCTCATCCGCCCACCCTTGTAACCTGTCTAGGTCCGACTGTAGCCTATTCCTTTATTCAAGTGTGCCCACATCCCCCCACATCTTAGTGTCACCAGCAAATTTGAACAGGGTGCTATTCACAGAACTACCATTGATCTTGGCAAACGGGTCCTGGTAGTCCTGTGAATATTCCATGAAAAATGATACTTTACCTGCTAGCATATTCAGCAGGCAGGCACACAGGAAGGGGAATGGGCATAGAGGGAGTGCAGATTGAGACCCCCACAGTAAGAGAAGGAGTGAGGCAGGGGTGAATGGGACCCCAGGGCAGGTTGTGAGGTACTCAGAGCCCAGGTGGCTGATCCAGGGATGAGCTGCTGCCCACACCTCAGGAGAGGCCTGGGGGGACATGTGCCCCCTGGATTTGTGGGTGGGGTGGAGGAGGGCTGCCCACCACATGATGGGCTCTATGTCCTGCTGCTCCTACCATGGGAGCTGGCTCCAGAAGCCGGCAGTGGCATGCACATGGCATCCTGTGTGGCAGTCATGTGCAGAGCCCAGCATGCAGAGGGCAGCCACCCTCTGCCCCATGCACAAATCCAGGGGGAACATGCCCTGCAGGCCTCTCCTGAGGTGTGTACAGCAGTGGGAGCAGACCCATAACCTGGGACAACCTGCCTGGGCTCAGTGTCCCATGACCTGAGCTGGGGCCCCATTCAACCCAGCCCCTGCATCTGCTCCACTCCCTCCCTTACTGTGGGGGACATCTATCTGCCCCCCTCCCCGTGTACCTTTCCCTTCCTCTTCCCAGACTTACCTGCTGTGGTGGGCAGTGCCCTGTATGTCATCTGTCTGCAATCCCAGCCCCCTGCAAGCTCCGTGTCTGTCTGTGCATGCCCCTCTGTGCTGCTTTCCATTTGAGGGGTATAAGCCCCATTAGCCCCAGCCTTTTGCTGCCTATGGTCACAACCCTTAAAAATCATGGTGTGGGGAAAATTTTGTGGTTTCCACCAGTCCATGAAATTGCAACTTTCTCAGGGCCCTACATATCAGATATAGCTGAAAGTACCAATCCTTTATCAATTTTTAATGGAACTGCCTGTCTGTTGAGCTCTAGTTCTGCCATCCAGAGTCCTGGGTCTGATGAAGACTCTGTAAGTTCTTCTAATAACACAGTACAATCCTTTGAGTTCTGTTTTGTGACCTCATGGCCTCCTGTGGTTGAACAAACTAAAGTGTAGTGACCTTTCTTTTTATATTATACTACATGTACCACCTTAATATCTCTTTTCTTAGGAGTCTGTGGGGTAGTATGAAGTTAGTTTTTCCTCAGTCATGACTATGCGACTCAGTGAGTGCACAACCACCTCCTACTAAACATAAATTCTAAATAATTTGCATACAATTTTTCCAGTCTCTGTGACTGCTGTCTTGAGTTAATGAAAAACAAGAAGAGATAGGTGATGCATACTACAGACTGGCAAAGTCTTTCAGATAGGAAAAGTTTTCTGAGGACAGTTCTTCATAACTGTACCATTTTCCCCCTTTTAGATTCTTCACCCAGTGGCTTGTTTGAAGGAAGATACACTTTGACACATCATTATCATTATTGACTGGAGTGGGTAAAAAATTCCCTGGGTGAATACAAGAGAAAAGACTTGATAGAACTAAAATGTTACATGCAAACATGTCCATCTCATTGAAACTTTTTTTTTTTCCTCTGTCAGAACCAGGATAGGTAAGCAGGCCATTTTTCTGCTGATCATACAGCTAGCTGATGAAGAAACTGCTAGGTATGCCAATTCCCTTAAATTTTTCAAAAAATCCTTTTTATTGCCTTAAATTGGAAACATTTTGATAAGCAGATATGAATATGGACACACACACACACTTTTTGGAAAAAAATAATATTTTCCTCAGTTTTTTTTCTAGGCATCAACAGAAACTTCTGGCCTCCAGAATTCTCCACATTGAGACAGCACAGTATACATTACAAAGGAAAGCAAAGTGAATGCCACAAAATGCCCATTCACAAGGTTGGGCCTGAGATGGAAATTTGGGGAAAAATGTGTTTAAATGGAGAGGAGATGTATGGCTTCACTAAGTCTTTAAAGTATTCTGAGGATCATAAAACATGGATTTTTATCTAGGTGAACACAATCATTTGAGATTCAGAAGTCTCCAAGCGATCTCCATTTTAAAGTATTCTAATAATTCATGTGATGTAATGCTTCTATTAAAACTTCTCATAATAGAAGAACAAAGGACAAATGACATGGCAAGTCCGCATATTTGAAATAGATAAAAGTGTGTGTGTGTGTGTGTGTGTGTGTGTGTGTGTGTGTGTGTGTAAGGGAGTTGACTATGTATTAATTAAATTCATTGTTACTAAATTAATACTATAGGCTTAGTAGAATTCAAGAAGAGTAACTGCTGAAATGATAATGAGATAGAAGCAGCACGAAGATAAACCTGCATACTTCAGAACATAAAATACAACTACTTCCTGATGTAATTTAGAAATAAATGTCTATGCACTGATTATTCCAATGTGGGGTTTTTTCATTTCTTCTAAGGCATCTGGTTAGGGCCACTCTCAGGGACAGGGTACTTGAGAAGGACGAATTATCTGAGTCAGGGTAGCAGTTTCTTTGTTCTGTGACATCTGGTGTTCTGCCATGTTACTGATATGTCATTTTGACAAATTGCATTAAACCATGTGATAATACCTAGCAACATCATAAAATGTAAGTGATGTAATCTGAAGTGACTTGTCCAATTTAAAGCAATCTGTTATTTTGTATCAGCTGTCTGTTACCAATTTAGCTACCAGGGAGGAATAAAAATCTTGTTAATCTGGCTCAAGATCCGGTCCCAAAAGTACAATGTAGTATTTCCAGTGACAGATTTTTTTTTTAGTGTGTAGTGCGAGATATGAGCCAAGAGCTGTATTTTAGAGACAGCCAAACATCATATAACAGATTTATGGAGGTGAATAGGAAAAATGAAATCCTTGGTAGTAGCAGATTATCCTGAACAGGTTCACCGATTTCAAATTTGTGAGGGGCTGTAACAAATTGGTTGTTCTGGGAGATTCTGATAAGAATTTATTTTAAGAATGAAAGACTCAAGTTAAAAAAAACCCACAACGATTGCCATTTTAATTCTAAAGGTGCAATTTTTCAATAATCTAATTGACCTTTGTTTAGTACAGCACATTGATCCACAAGCTGCATTCTTTTCAGAGAATTTTCTGGATAGTGATAGGATTCAGATTCCTTTGTCCCTTTTCTTATTTCTGCATTGTTAACCAGCCGATTGACTTACAATCGGACACAGCAGCAAAGTTCAGCTTTAGAACTTCCTAGTGGCATTGGAAGACAAAGGCTGTAGGGATTTCTATAGTCACTGCTCCAACTCAGGTCAATTTTAATGCAACTAATTTAGACAAAAGAATAAAAACCTTTGCCAAACAAGAGAAATAAAAAAGATGTAGAATCTGTTTAGATTGTAAATGCTTTTCCTATTCAGATCCCAGAACAACCCAAAAACTAAATACATATTACGAGGTTTTATCATTTATTCTGTTTTTATCCAAAGCATTTTCTTAATTAGAAATAAAGGGGAAAAATTCTACTCCTTTTACTTAAAGAAAAACCAGTGATTATCTGATTATCAGGTGTTTGTGGTAGGATTGCATAAGTTAAAAGAATTCTATTTCATGAAAAAGTTAAGGTTTTGCCATTTTTTCTACATCATAACAAAAACTTGACCATTTTAGATTTTTCATGAAAACATACATGCAAATCTGCTAGGGTACTCACCTGAAACAAGAGATTGTAATGTCTATGGTTCCAGGCTGACACTACCAAGGTTCCTGGCTGTGCTTCCCACTGGGATCCAACCTCCTCACTCTCACTTCCAGGCTCTCTGGGTCCTGCCCTCCTCATAGTTATCTTTCCTGCCATGACTTAATGTTATAAGTTTGTAGGGAAGCTGCCCCAAGAGTCAAATATAGGATTTGGGGTGGGTTCCTTTCTGAACTCAGGCTCTCCCAGACTTCAGCACACTTTTACTAGCTGGGTCTGACAACATAGGGTCTGCTGAACCAGGACCCTAAGTTCTCAGGACCCAGATCCAGTTCAGCCCTTTGTAGGCTCTGGACTATTTGGCCCCTAGGTATGCCTATTTTTCAGGCACAGGATTTACAGTCCCTGCCCAGTCCTACAGCCAGATACCCTGTCTTTTGACATACCACAATCCTCCCTGTTGTAACATATTTGGGCTGCTGCCTACATGCAACACCCAAAGGTTCCACCTCCTTAGGGGCACTGAAAATTGCTGCACCCCAGTACTCTCCAATCCATTCCTTTCTGCTATCCTGATCCTCTGGTACCAATGTAAATCAAAGTATGAGCATCTGGTCTCAAATACTGAGCTTGCCAAATGCAAGCTCCTCTGTTGGGGTTAGCTCTCACCCTGGGGTAACAAAAATGCAAAAGATGCAAACTACAAAACTATGTATCTCAGGCTGCTTCCACCCATGTGTGATATATAGTCATTACCCTAGGCAGCCCTTGCCTCCAGGCCATCCAGACTGGCTCTCTGCTGGAGCTCTACCTCCAGCTGTTCCTACAACCAGACTCCCTGTTCTGAGCTAAGTCCTGGGTTTTTCAGCCTCTTCCTGGATCACCTGACCCACTATTTCTATCCCAAGTCTGCCTATCACTGCCTACACCTGTGGCAGATGGCCATTTTATTTAGATCCCTTTCACAGCTGAGTCTGTTCAAAGGCCCTGGGCTCACTTCTTAATTATGGGGCAGAGGCTCTATTACAGATGTGGGCAATTTTTTTCTGGTTAATCATTTGTTTGCTAAAAATGCTGTTTTGGAATTGGGCTCCCATGTTCCAGTTGATTGCTCTAACCAGTGGACTATTAAGAAAAGATAACAAGAGTTTAGTGACTCATGTTCTTTAGTAAAAGACATGTCCTTGTCTTTTACTATAAGCATGTTAAGGTTAATTTTTCTATCTAAAGTCAAACAAAAATGTTCCTTGTGACTAGAAACTTATTTTTGGTGGGGGCAGTGGGAAGAGTTTTTCAGTTATTTTATAAAAAAGGAGAAACCAGCAAGTTAAACCTGGATCTCCCACATCCCAAATGAGTGAAAAAACCACGGAGTTATTTTATGTTCCTTTTTGAAGATGTTCACTTTCCCTAAATAAACATTATTTTTTCCCCGAGAGAAAGAAATGAGAACTGTAGCTCCCAAATTAGTCATATAACCTGGGACCTCATAACCCAAGGAACACCAACTTAAAGCCAGGTTTTACATATTCCAAGTGATATGGTAATCCTCTAGGTTATTAACTACTTTATAGTCTCTCTTACTTTACTCTTACTCTTCCTCAACCTCTTCCTAGAAATTCTGTCTTGAACCTGAGAATACCTCCTGCTGAAAATGTATTCCTAGTCAATACATTTTAATGAGAAATCTCAGTTTTGGTAAAACTATGTTCCTTACAAATTTTTAGTGGAGGGTTTAGCTGAAACTCAGACACAACAGATGAATCTCCTGTACATCCAGCTGCTCTGATACATGTTACATAGACAGATTATCTTTCCCAATAACTGAGAACAGTTTTCATCCTCTGATGTGTTTAGAGAAAAGAATGCTGAAACTCAAAAAATAATGAAAGAGATGCTGCATTAGAAATTTTTCAAGGAATATTAAGTGTATAAATCAAAGATGTTATAAGTTTAATCACATCCACATTCTTTTTTTTTTTCAGAAGCCAATACAGAGGAAACTAATTTACAGGAGGCCAGAAAGCTATAGTTTCTGAAACAATGGTTGTGGCACCACTGGAAATCTAGAATCACACTACTGACATGACAGAATGTTCTTCAGATTTACACCTATATAATTACAGGAAGAATCTGCTCAAATCTTTTTATAATGATAATTGCTATCATTGTCTATCAAGGAAAATTACATTATAATTTAAGATAAATTCAAAGGTATAATGTGGGAGTAAATTAAAAGAAATATCCTGAAATATTTTTTAGGGAAAGACTCCTCATTAAATGAGGAATCTGAATTCTTTACTTCTAAAGCCTTCAACCAAGTTTAAATGAAAGGGTCAAATCCTGCAGTCATTACTCAAACAAAATTTCTCTTGGTGGTGATAGTTTTGCCAAGGTCACAGTTAAACTAGAACTGAAGGAATTGACTGCAAATGATAAGTTGATAAAATTCTATCTATATTAATGAAATATAACAAGAAGTAAAATAGATTCTGCTATTGCCCTTTTGTATCTCTGGAGAAAACATATGTCAGTCACTTCAAGTTAAAATGATACAAAAACAAAATATATGAGGCATATATATTTATGTTGCATGGGATTGTATATATTTCTCTTTCTTAAAAGCTATTATTACCCTGTCAATTTAAAAAAATGTGGTGTACTATTTTATGTAGCTCATTTTAAAAAAATTGTACTTTGAGGGCGTTCCGAAGCAAAAGAAAAGCAATCATTTGCAAATCTAGAATAAAAATCTATGTCTCCATTTAAATCACTGGATATATGTTTCTATCCATAATATATAGTATATAAAATTATATATTATATAATAGAATTATATTTCACCCACGTTAACTTAGGGTATGTGCCCACATTTTCAGGACCCAATGTACGATCAAATGGCTTATTTTAAGCTGTGTGATAGTATATGGGGTTCTGCTTGTGCAGAGGTTCACTGGTGCTGAGAGCTGCCTTGGAAACACATTCTAAATAAGTCAGGGTGGAGGGAGAAGCAGTCAGGATTGGGGGTTTGGGGGGGCTGTTGGGTCTGTGGGGGGGTGAATCTATGGGAGGATTGCCCCCCTGGAGGTTGAGGTGTTAAGGGGCTAAAAATAGGCCATGTCATGATGGGGTGGAGTAGAAAAAGTGCAGCTCCGGGGTTGGTATGAGTGGTTGGGCTTTTCCAGCACTGGGGCTGCACTCTGAATCCGCAAAGATGTTCGTTAGGTCAGGCTAATCCATTTCTGATTTAACTTAGTTCACCTCCTTAAGTAAACTAAGTTAGATTGGGCTAGCCATATGTTGCCTGATTTGACAACCCTGAATGTCTAAACAGATCAGAATTTACTTAGATCAGGCCCTAGTTAGGTCATTCTTAACTGTAATGTAAAACAGTATAGCAATACTGAAAACAAGAAAATTTTGGCAGATAATTAAGAGCCAAACACCAATAACAACAACCCCCCCCAAAAAAACAGCCATCTATTCAAAAAATGATGCTCCTAGTTTAATGCAGAGTAGCCAAATTACAGAAGAATAAAGAACTGAATTAATAATTTGTGGAGTTTAAAAATGATCTATAGCTTTTTATGGTTTGGGTTTCTCAATATACATTGCATATA
>NW_017729007.1:2276100-2277432 GCF_001723915.1 Gavialis gangeticus | reverse complement strand
GGTTTCTCAATATACATTGCATATACAATTAGTTGTTTACCTTTTTTTTTATTTGCAAATCATATTTTATTACCTATTATATAAGAGAGATTTTCTCCTGGTTGCTGGGTCATCTAAAAATAGGTAATATCTAGTAAATAACCAAACAAACAAACAAAAACACCTCAGCAATAATTTATTAAATAAAAACTTACTAAAAGGCAGGAAATTTAATGAAAATGTTTACTTTTCTTTGTAAAATGTCACATTTTGGGGAGAAAGGCAAATCTTCACCAAAACTAACTCTGATAAAAAAAATCAAATAATGCTAACTCAACTAACACGTGAACCCAATATATTCTTGTGTAGATCAAAATAATCTTGACATTTTTTATTGATTTTTTTCCTCACAATTTCTGATCCACTTCATGCTTTTATTGGTTCTACAACACTCCTGAGGCCTTTAATTATACCATATAAGATTTTACTCTATTTTTTCCTGGATATTACTCACTTCCAGGAAAGACTGGAAGCAGTATAACTACCACTTCCATTTCTCTAACAGATCTACATTTTGTGTGTAGATTTTGCTTTCCCTTTCTGAACAAATAATTTATTTGCTTTTGTAAAGAGCCTGCTTGGCATATCCTATCCCCAGTCACATACCATGATCCAAATTTGCAATAGTATTCCCCTTTCAGTTGGCAGGTTTAAATATTCACTGACTCATATGCAAACGAGGATCTATTTTTAAAAGAACTAGCTGAAATATATTTTGCTTAGACAATATGCAATTTAATACTTTATTTTGCATTGTATTTTAAATCAATTTCTCTGATTATTTTGGTTTTTTTTATATGTGGCAAAGTCTGTTCTCGTTCTAGGAGGGAATGAATCAACAAAATAAGTCTTTGGAACATTTTTTTATACTGGTTTATAAGTATTAGGATGTGCACAAGTGTTTGCAGGACCTGGCTTAGGTTTAGACAGTTTATATTAAACTGCCAAGACTATAGCAGAAATAGTGCATGCAGTCATTTGCTGCTGGCCAGGAACAGGATGGACAGCCAGAAATAAAATAACTTGGTGGTGAGAGGAGCTGAAAGGGTTGGAAGGAGCTGGTGGGATTAGGGGGTGGGGTGGAGCTGAGAAGTCCATGGGAGGGGAGATGTATGATCCAGGGTGGTTGGGGTAGTTGAAGGTGTAAAAAAAATAGCCCACACAGTGTCAGGAGGGTAATAACAGCACAGATCTGGGGCTATGGTGAGTGAGTGGCTGGGCTTTCATAGCTTCATAGATTGTTAGGGGCTGGAAGGGACCTTGCAGATCATCGGGTCCAGCCCCCCCCCCCCC
>NW_017729007.1:2274297-2275998 GCF_001723915.1 Gavialis gangeticus | reverse complement strand
CCCCGCCACTCTAGGCAGGAAGACAACTAGGGTTAGGTGACCCCAGCAAGGTGACTGTCTAGTCTCCTTTTGAAAACCACTGCCCCACCTCTGGAGGGAGTTTATTCCACAGTCTGGACACCCTGACTGTGAAGGAGTTTTTCCTGATATTGAGCCTGAAGTAGCCTTTCAGGAGTTTGTATCCCTTGGTCCTGGTCTTCCCCAGAGTTGCCCTAGTGAACAGTTGTTTACCAAGCTCCTGATGCACTCCTCTGATAAGTGGTAGGCTGCTATCAAGTCCCCTCTCAACCTTCTCTTCTTTAGGCTAAAGAGGCCCAGGTCCCTCAGCCTTTCCTCGTATGGATTGCTTTACAAGTCCCTGATCATATGGGTGGCTCTTTTCTGGACCCTCTCAAGTTTTTCTATGTCCTGACCAAAGTGCAGCACCCAGAACTGGACGCAGTACTCCAACTGCAGTCTCACAAGTGCTGAGTACAGTGGGAGTATCATTTCCTTAGTTTTACATGAGATGCATCAGTTGATGCAAGTCAGCATGTTATTTGCCCTGCTGACCACCGCATCCCACTGACGGCTCATGTTCATGCAATGGTCAATCATTACCCCTAGGTCCCTTTCGACTGTGGTGCGAATCAAGCTGTCACCATCAAGGCTGTATGTATGTTGAGGGTTGTTTGCCCCTAGATGAAGCACCTTGCACTTGGAAGTATAGCATTAAAAAAATTAATAAAAATACCTGTTTGAATGAAAACTAAATGGAAGAAATTACTATTGAGAAATTGTACTATTACCCATGAGTATGAGAGAAAAAAAATCTTCTGATGCTACAGGGCATAGCATATGGATTTAGAAAGACATTTTTAGCACAGAAATATTTTGTCAAGGAGCCAGTTCCCAGGATTCCGTTACCTTGACTCTTAGCAGTAACAGTAACTAATGCTTATTCTAGGTTTTTAACCCTGTTTTTTCCTTTCTTCTTATCTCTCCAGCACAGCATATAATACAGTATTTAAAATATGGAACCAATTGTGTTAAATATATACAGAGTGCTTAACATGTCTTCAGTGAAGAGATATTGAAATGTACCCACCGTTTTTGTTTCTCTAAGTTGAATCCTGTCTCCCAAATAGGCTTGTGGCTGTCACTCACCTTTTCAGTCACAGGTGAGGAGGTCTTTGTACCAAAAACCTGTGGAGTTTTTTTTTGCAAGTATCTGTAATGATTAATGAATTTACAATGACATATGATAAAGACAATGGGCTCTAGCCATTAAAAGATTCTGATGCCACTCCAAGGCACAGCAGTACTTTTAGGCATCTGGTTTCAGGAGCAGAATCCAGAATGCAGAGTCAGGCACTTAGGCTCCCTCTTCTAAAGTGCACCAGGACTGAGACATCTCAAAATTATGAGTGTAAAAGCCTACATGCTAAGTGGGAATCCACCTGGAGCTAGGCAATGAAAACACTAAGCACATCGACCTATCTGAACTCCCATCCCTTCTTGGAGCCTAGAATAGGGCTTCTAGAAGGAGATTCTGTCCATTCAGATTTCAGATCCTGAAATCTGTTCCAAAAAGGAAGTGTTTATAGCTGTTCTTTCAAAGTACTTAGCAGAAAACTTTGTTCTTTGTTGTTGTTTCATAGTTTCTAGGGTCGGAAGGTGCCTTAGCAGATCATCTAGTCCAACCCCCTGCCATAGCAGGAA
>NW_017729007.1:2264295-2274286 GCF_001723915.1 Gavialis gangeticus | reverse complement strand
ACTACCTCTGTGAGCTGACCCAAGAATTCCTGGTCAAGCATGATAGGAGGTGGTGGTGACAGCAGTGGTCCCCTCTTTCATACTAGCCCAGTGTTCAAAGAACTCTTGTACAAGGTGGGAGGCCTTGGTTCAATGACATTCTCAGCCTGAGGGAGTTTAAATATGCACTTCCTAGGAAAGTGCCTTAATCACCATGCTAGAAATTAGATGGAGGGGAAGAGGTATAGGTTGTAGCCATGTTGGTTTAAGGACATAGGCAGACAAGGTTCTTTGGGTAAATCTGATATCTTTTATTAGACCAACTGAAGTAGTTGGAAAAATTCTTCTTAGCAAGCTTTCAGGTATAAATACCCTTTGTCAGGCTGAAGAAGCATCTGCGCTCTTCCTGGATGAAATGAATAGTAAAGAAGTCAGAGGCTGGTATGCATGCAAGAAAGCCAGTGTGTGAAGATATAAACTGAGAAGTCAATGGGTGGGAGACAGGATGGGGTAGGGAATGAATGTAGCTGGTAAATAGCGGAGAGGTACCTAAGGAGTCAGATGTTAGGCAGGTTATAATGTGCCACAAATCCAACATCTATATTTACTTCATGATTTTTTGTATCCAGGTTGATGAAGTGAAGCTCATAGGCTCATCTGTGAAAAATGTTTTGTAAATTCCCTTTGAAGATTAGAACTGAGAGATTATAGAAAGAGTGGTTTTCTTGTGAGAAATGTGCCTCCATAGGTAATTGGGTAGTCTTGTCTTTGATAGATATGGGTAAAGTACTCTCCAGTCTCCCCTGTTAAAATTGGCGCTATGCAGTAAGGCATGCGTGACTCAGGAAGCCAGAAGGAAAAAGCGTATGAAGGAGGATGATTGTAACCTACTAGTCAGAACACTGAGTTGTGAAGAATGAGTACTGAGTTCTGGCCTTTGCTCCCCAAGCTGTTTTTGTGTTTTATCTAACGGTTGTTGAATATAAAGTACAGAAACAGTTGCTAAAGTAGGAACCTAAGTCCTTTATTGGAACTAGTCCAATATCATAATAAGGATTTCCTGTGCACTGTCAGAAAATCAACACATAATAATTCAGTTGTGGAACAAATTGTTAAAGATACATTTATTCTGGATAAAAATATTTTTTTAAGTAAAAATATAAAAAAATTAAATCACACACCAAAAAATGGAGGGGAGGGGGATTAATTATAGAAAGGTGGAGGGAGTGATTGATTTAAATCAGTGGTTCTTATTCTCTCTAGCTGTATGAGTGGAGTGGGGTCAGTCTGTGGGTCAATTCCTGTCCATGGAATTGGTTCATGGGCTTAATCCAGTGCATCAGTATCACCCTGTGCACTATCTCAATCTGGCATACTGGACCATGCTATCCAGACTTCAGTGTAGTAATCACCGGGTTCAGAAAACCCAGGTATGTGTGAATAAGAAGAACTAAATAACAAACATTTGTTGTGGAACAGTAGTCAACCCCTACAGAACCTTTTGTCCTTATCTCTCTAACTAGCCATTCCCTAACTGACCATCTCCCACTTCCCAAACATCTCAGATTCCTGTTAGGGAGCATCTCTAAATTATAATCACTCCATCTTCCCCCTTAACAATGACCACAAAAATCAATTAACTCATCTACAGAGGAGAGATTACTAGCAGGTCGCTCTGCAGGGAGTCTTTACTACTCAATTTTGTATTTCCCCTTTTCTACAGCTTGTTTAACAAGTCTCTCTGAATCGTTCAGTAGGTTCCACTTTCCTCTTGAAACAAAAATGTATCAGACCTGGTTTCCGATTGGTTTTGGTTTGCAGCTTTTCCTCCAAGTTTTGCTAGATTTCAGTCCCCCTTATCCTGGGATCCAAATGACTTACACTTTTGGCAGGCTGTTTTTCTGCAAATAGCACAAGCTTAATTACTGCAGACCACTGAGGCTGATTTCCTGTTTCTGCATGGTAATATTTGCATTTGTGTTTACAGGTTTATTTCTTCCCATATGGACACACGTGTTTACAGGTAGATTTATTTTTGTGTCCTAGAATAAAAGGTTTCTTACCAAGAAACCTGTTCAAATTTTGGCCATGATGGCTGAGGATCATCAGGAGGCATGAATGCTGTCTTTTTGTACTGCAGGATACAATTAACTAAATTCAGTTATAAGACCCCAAATTGCTGTCACCTCCATAGGTACCATTTGTTGTGTATTGTTTGTATTGTTTGTATACTCTATTTTTACATTGCATACTAACAATGCTCCTACATGTTCCAGATTAGCCAACTATTTATGTGTGTTGGACTCACTTTTGTTCTCAATTTCAATTTTCTACCATCATGCTGTGGTAAAACGTTAAACTGAGATCCCGTAAATAAAACCATTGTCCCTTCCACTTCCACTTCCACTGGCAAAATCCAGTCCCTCACATTGATTTTGCTTGATTCGATCATACCTATATATAAAAAAAACTGTTCCATTTTATGCTCAATTGTATGAACTTGAGTTTTTTCATTGCATACTAATAATGTATCTACATGTTCCAGAATAGCTAACTAATATGCATCTACTAACATGAATCTACATGATCTGGAATAGCCTCCTTCTCAGCTTGAGATCTGTACCACGTGACAGAATTATTCCTTTTGTTAGAATTAAAACAGAGCTTTTCAAATGCAGTAGAACATCTGGGGCCATGTTGCTACTTTCCACAGTGTGCACACCTGGTCGTGTTCTCCCTCTTGGTTAGCAGTCTTGTTGCCAATGAAAACTCTACACTTTTCTGGCCACATTCTTTCACGTCTGCCACATGGACGAATCCTTTGGGTGCATTCAGCTTTGCAGCTTGGGCCTTCACAATTTCTGCTGCCCTGAAAAGTTGGGCAATCTTTTCTAGGGACAAGTTTTCTTTACACAAGAGCCATACTTGTAATGCAGCATCTGCAGTGCCACAAGTAATCCTATTTCTAATCAGAGATTCTGATTTCCAAAAAGCACAGTTCTTACTCAGTTTCTTTGGTTCAGTAATGTACTGATCTAAGTGTATGATCTATATCAATGTCAGAGGTTGAAGTGTTCTGTATTTCGTCTGCACATGAAAAAATGTTGTCTTTCAAAGGTCTAATTATTTTCTGTCATTGTTTCCTTCTGCCTCTGTGGCTGCTAGGTACCACTCAAATCTAGTTCTTTGCTATATTGCCTGACATCAGAAGTTCAGGTGGAGGCTGAAAAACATGGATGATGAATAGACTCATAAATTGTAAGGGCTGGAAGGGACCTTGAAAGATCATTGGGTCCAGCCCTTCTGAATTAAGACTACTAGGGGTCAAGTGACCTCAGCAAGGTAACTGTCCAGTCTCCTCTTGAAGATTTCTAAAGCAGGTGATTACGCTCTGGAAGGAGCGTATTCCACAGTCTGGACACCCTAACTGTGAAGAAGTTTTTCCTAGTGTTAAGCTTGAAATGGTCTTCCAGGACTGTGGCCATTACTCCCAGTTTTCCCTAAGGGTGCCCTGGTGACCAGTTGTTCGCCGAGCCCTTGATGTATTCCTCTGATGTAGCATTAAGCTGTTACCAAGTTCCCTCTCAGCCTTCTCTTTTTTAGGCTGGAGAGTCCCAGGTCCCTCAGCCTTTCCTCATGTGGCTTGCCATGCAAGTTTTTGATCACACAGGTGGCTCTTCTCTGGATTCTCTCAAGCTTTACCATATTGTTGTTGAAGTGCAGCTCCCAGAACTGGATGCAGTACTCCAGCTGCGGTCTCACCAATGCTCAGTAAAGTGGAAGAATCACTTCCTTGGTTTTGCTTGAGTTGCATCGATTGATGCATGTCAGAGTATTGTCTGCCCTGTTGGCCACAGCATCACACTGCTGGCTCATATTCATACTGTGGTCTATTATTACCCCTAGGTCCCTTTCAGTAATGGTGCTGGTCAGTTTGGCGTTAGTGACCCTGGAGGTATGCTGGAGATTGTTCGTCTCCAGGTGGAGCACTTTACATTTCTCAATGTTGAACTTCATCTGGTTCCGATCCACCCGACTTGCTAGCCTATCTAGGTCCGCCTGCATCTGCAGCCTTTCTTCAAGTGTGAATTGTCCTTTGATATAGAGTAGGCTATGCCTCTGCAGGAAAACCATTTACAGAGGCCTTTGTCCTGCCACATTACTGTGTTGCTCTACTTCCTCTGGTTTCCAACCTCTATTTCAGTTTGGATCTAAAATTATTTCAACTTCTTCCCCATTCCACTTCTGATATTATGCAGCAATCACTGGGTTCTATAAGCACAGGCATACACAAATGAGAAAAACTGAGCAACAAACTTGAATTATAAAGCAGTAGACAACCTCTGTAGCCTCTTTACCTCTCTCTCTAACTAACTAAGTAGCTGCTCCCTGAGGGACCATCTCCCATTGCCCAGCTCCTATAGTCTGCTGTTAAGAAGCATCTCTAAATTATAACTTCTATCACTACATGCAAGGTTCTTCTTGTTTCCAGAAATTTGCCAGCATGGGAGCAGTGGCAGTGTTAACTGCTACCTACTACTCCCCTGCCACCAAATTTCCAGACCTATGGTGGGCCCCATGGAAGTCATGACACAGCTCGGCAGGCTGGAGGATGAACATCACTGATCTAAATCAAGTGCAAAGTGGCTCTAGGACACCCCAAACATTATTTATCTAATTATGTCTGTAGCCTGGAATTTAGGGTCACATGCTCATTTGAAACTAGTGAAAGGACAAAAAACACAAAGCAGTGAAGATTGTTATGCATCTGCTGAGACAGGGTATTTTTGTTTGAAAAACTTCAAGAGAAATGGTAGAACCCTTTGAACACCCAGTTTTTAAACCATACCTAACTGAATCCTGGCCCAAACACAAACATGACCAAAATGAAGGTAGAACAAACTTCAGATCCTGAACTGAACTGACTGGATTGATTTCTGGGAATACTCTTAATAGGCCTTTGGATAACTTATTATTTAACTTTGCTCCAGTCAATCCCCTTTATCTTTTCATGTAGTTTTCCCCCAATAATATTTTCCTCTTCTCTTTTTTACCATGTTCTTTAAATATTAAAATAATTTGCCAACTTAGTTGCTGGTTTCCTTAGTTTACCCAGAAAGAAGTAAATCCACAAAACTAAACTAACCAGAATTAGGAGAAAAAAAACCCTCAAAACAAAACAAAAAACAAAACTATACTGGAGTTGGACAGTTCCTTATTCATTTAAATTAAAAGCATAAGCTGATGCTGCCCCTCTAATCTAAATAGCATCACTTGCATGTCACAAAGAGGATGTACAATAGTGTCTTCTAATAAATATTCCTCTGTTACTGGCCTCTTCTGGATCCAGAGGATCCTTAGAATGGATATGCTCCATCTCCTAATTTGCAAGAGGAAGGAAGAAACAACCTGTAGAGATTTTTCTGCACCAGGTGTTTCTTTTAGCTTCATATCAAGGCCTCATAATATTTTTATTAAAAACCATATATTGAAACTAAGATAGCTTTAGTATTAACCATTGATAGCTTTTTCTTTTATTTTCTCATACTCAGTGACAGATAGATCTGGTTCAGCAATGGTACACTAATGTATAAAAACATAACTCAGGCCCATTAGCTCCATTTCTCAGAGTCAATATCACAATATGATTTTCAGCATAGCTCACTGTTGGAAAGCTTTCCAAAATATTGATCAAGTTTAAAATGAAGGGTATAGAGTACATAGGAAAACAAATCTTGAGCATGTAATCATGCCTATTCAGAATGGAAATTCGAGTTATACTCATCCAAACAGTGAACGGAAACATGCCATATGTTCCAGTAAAACAGTCTGAATTTTGAATAATAATAGTAGTCTACATTGAATGTCAGATACTTAAAAAATCTGCTTATGAATTATCAACAGACTAGAAATAATTTAGAGAATTAATTTGATCTATAACTTCAAATGCAGAATACATTTGAGATTATAACAATCTGTTCACAAACTCTGCCCAAACAAAGGAAAGGTTAAACCCATCAAATGAATTATTGTTCCAAGCTATTTAGATTTTAATAATACCTCTTTCAATTGTGTGCACATTATTTTTGTTATTAGTATTGCTGTTATTGCTATTATAATTTTATATAAGATACCTCTGACAGTTGGTATAGTATTTCTTTAAAATTGTAGCTGGAAGCCAAAGAAAAAATTATTTGGGAAGGTTTAGGTAAAAGCTCTAGCAAATCAGATGGAGAGAGAAAACAGCTTTCAGTTACTGCTGTTTTATTTCTTTGATATTAGGAGAATGCACCTCTTTCTGTGCTTTTTCTTCCCATTACTATATGACTGAGTTCCTTAATCATTTTTGTTTTCTCTGGACACCAGAAATATAAGAAATCTATACCAGCATGCTCAAAAGTGATCTGTAAAGTCACAAACTTTGAAAGAGTTGCTTGAGGACCTTTCTTTCACAGCAAAACCCTCAGTAATTAGGAAGTAGAAAGAAAGGAAGAGTTGGTGGGACTAACCCAAAGCAACTCAGCCAGGATTTTCTCTATGCAGACAGTGTGCATAATGAAATACTGGGATTAGAGGGAATGTATTCTATCATCCCCAGCTGTGAGACAAAATCCACATTAAATTTGGTGTGAATCATTGTAGTGAATATGTTTTTCATTTAACAAAATGCCCATGTGCTTCAATTTATATTGGGGACACTTGCCAGATGTTAAAAATAAGAATATTAGAGCATAAAGGTACTGTGAGAAATGATGATATAAAATCTCCATATCACATTATTTTAATAGTATGAAACATTTGGTGTCCCAAATGCAGTTCCAACTGCAATAGATCATGTACCATAATTAAAGTGAGGAGGTAATTGGTAAAAAAAGACCTGACCAGAAATAGGCTTTTTGGATTTATAATTTTAAATCAATGTCAGAGCTTGAAATGAATGAAGAAATTGAATTATATATGCATTTGGAGGACAGATAAAAGGGCCACATATCAGTGTTTTCTAGGGAGGGTTTAGATATTAATAAACTGATCATATAAAACAGGGAAAACAGATTTATGGCTATATTTATAAATACATAGGCCATCCATATTGTATCATATCATGAGTAACATCCCTGGGTGTTTCCCTCTGCCTCAGCTGAGTTCACTGGGCTTGCTGGCCCCCTTGTTCACAGTCTATGAGCCTCTTCTAGCCCCCTATTACAGACTCTGGGAAGTCTTTGGGTCTGGCTCCTCTGACGACTAATTACCCCACTAATCAATTCTTTCTGCAGTATCAGAAGTGGTAATCATGGCCTCCTGGCCATAATTGTGGCCTCCAGCCACTCCCATAGTCTCACCCATGGGTCACAAGTTGTGAGGGTTTAACTAGCACATATGCAGCAGAATGTGCAGGTAGGTCATTGGGACTAAGTCAGGGGTCAGCAAGGCAGAGGCACAGATTATCAGAACATCAGGCCATGGTCTGGGACAGAGGACTGAGGACATGGGGACCAAGTTTCAGGAGGACCAAGAGGTAAAATCCAAGAGGCATAATCCAAGGAGCAAGCCAAAATCATAAAACAGGGCTCAGAGAGCCAGTGCCTCGTTCCAGGGAAGATCTGAAGTTAGAGTCAGGAAGAACCAAAACTGAGTCAGAAGCCAGGAAAATTGTAAGAAGCAGTGAACATGAGATTTGCTGGAATAGACTGAGCTACATTAAGGTGTGCCTGAAGCCTGAGGCTACAGCTGTGCTTAAAAGTTTAGGCACAATTAGTTAAAACACATTAACACACATGTAGACGTGGCCCGACACTAACTTTAGTGCAGGGTCTGCCCAGTCACTTGGGGGCTGGCCTGAAGCCAGCCCCAGGGCTCTTGGCTGGCCGCATCTCCTCCCCTAGGACTGGGCTGCTCTCTGGCTGGCTCTAACTGCAGGCTATAAAAACCAGCAGATATGTTGTGTCCTGAGGCACACATACCAGGACCCTGCACGAGATTGCTGATCTGTACAGGAGACCAGCAGGCCCCATATGCCCCCCTGGACAGGCCACAGGCTGCCTTCTACCTAACCTGCTCCCTGATGCTGCTCACCCCCAACTATCTCCTGTGCTTGCAGGTCCTGTGGTGAAGTGCCTCTGCTGCATGGCTCTCAGTCTTGGGCTGTGTCCCTGTTTTGGGTGTGGCTGGCAGCCATCCAGGGTCAGCCATGCAGGGACAACCACAAGGGGGCCCAGAGAGCTCGCATGGGATGACGATGTTGTTCTCCTCCCCATTGAGCCCTGGCCCTGCCTATGTGTGCACACCCATGCCAACTTCCAGGGCCCCCAACTGGACACGAGAGGAGGTATGCGACTTCATGGCACTGTGGGGCCATGCTGATGTGCAGAGGCAGCTTGAATGGGATAGGCACTCGAACACCCACATTTATGAAGCCCTGTTGGGTGGGATGTGGAAGCAAGGGCACTCTCAGTCAGCGCAGTAGTGCTGGTAGTGCCACCTAAAGGTCAAGGTCTGGTGGGCATAGCGAATGGCTGTGACCAACTTCAACTGTCAGTCTAGTAATGCCCAAAAGTCCATGCCCTTTATGCTGCAGCTGACCTGCATTTTGACACCCCAGGATACAGGCTGCACCCCTGCAAGTGCTGTCAGAAGGGGTGCCTGCCCCAGCTCCTGCCCCATGGTGACACGTCACCAAAGGAAGTGACATCAGGCCTTTGGTGCCCCGCCCCATTCTCCTCCCCAGCTGTTGCATCTACTGGCAGCTTGTGGAGCCCTGGCCAGTGGTTGCCTCACTCTCAGCACAGCCCCAGACCCCAACATGAGGATTGGCTAGCCACACCACCACCGGCTGCCAGCAGTGCCAGTACCTCCCTGGGGAGATCCCTGGTCAGGCACTGGCCTGCTGCATACTGTGATCTGTGGATAGCAGGCACAGCCAGATGCCATTGCAGATGGGGAGGCCCATGCTGAGTTGCCAGCCCCAGCAACCCCAGACATAAGGTAAGTTCCGCACTTGGGCAGGGCCCTCCCAATCACTGCCGTTGCCCTTGCCCCTGCCCCTGTCCCCAGTCCCTGCCCCTGCTCCCTGCCTGGCCAGCCTACACTCCCGTGGCTCCAGGTTCCCCCCCACCCTCCAGCATGAAGAGAGGTAGGACACAGTTCAAAACTTTATTGAGCAGCCCATGTCCCCACAGTTGGGTGGGGATGGGCCTGTCACATGCTGAGAAAGGTATTGATGCTAGCACCAGTGTCCTCCTCAGCAGTTGGGTGCAGGGACATGTAGCACTGCCACAGGTAGCCCTCCAAGTGAAGGCAGAGGTTGTGGGGCAGCCTGGGTTTGCCCCCCACGCTGTCATAGCTCAGGGTCACAAACCAGGAATGCAGGTGTGCCTGGGGCACCAGGAGGATCAGCAGCAGCAGGCCTTGGTGGTAGGCACCCCTCCACCTGCAAAAATAGCTCATCACTCACTGCCCAGGGCATGTACATCATGGACCCACTCTGGGTGCTGTCGTGGGGGGGTGGCCCCAGGGCACCTCCCTGGAGTGGCCCCCTGTGGGGAGGGTGGGGGCACAGCCAACCCCTCACCCCAGTTGGCCAGGAGCCCTGCACAACCTAAGCCTGGGTGTTGTGGGATAGGCAGCAGTGTAGCAAAGCAGTTGGCCTGCAGCGAGAGCTGTGGTGGGAGTAGGGTCTGAAGCCATGGCATCAGGTACTGCCAGCAGCCTGGTCTGGTGTGCCCTGCAAATGGGGTGGGGAGGCAGGCTGCATACAGCCAGAACCCAGTGAGCCACTGTCCCCTTGGGAGAAACAGGGGATGGGGTTCAGCCAGCAGTGGCCTGGGCCCAGGCCTGCCTGGCCAACTTACCATGGTCCCTGGGCACCCATGCATCTGACCCCTGATCTGAAGCCAGGCAGCACACAGCATCTGGTACATATAGCATCTTATTTCTGAAATGTTGCAAGCTCTCACAAAAGGTTTCTGTCTCTTGTCTCTGCAGGGCCAACATCTGGATACAGAGGACAGCCCAC
>NW_017729007.1:2254674-2259295 GCF_001723915.1 Gavialis gangeticus | reverse complement strand
AGCCCTGCACAACCTAAGCCTGGGTGTTGTGGGATAGGCAGCAGTGTAGCAAAGCAGTTGGCCTGCAGCGAGAGCTGTGGTGGGAGTAGGGTCTGAAGCCATGGCATCAGGTACTGCCAGCAGCCTGGTCTGGTGTGCCCTGCAAATGGGGTGGGGAGGCAGGCTGCATACAGCCAGAACCCAGTGAGCCACTGTCCCCTTGGGAGAAACAGGGGATGGGGTTCAGCCAGCAGTGGCCTGGGCCCAGGCCTGCCTGGCCAACTTACCATGGTCCCTGGGCACCCATGCATCTGACCCCTGATCTGAAGCCAGGCAGCACACAGCATCTGGTACATATAGCATCTTATTTCTGAAATGTTGCAAGCTCTCACAAAAGGTTTCTGTCTCTTGTCTCTGCAGGGCCAACATCTGGATACAGAGGACAGCCCACCAGCCCCAGTGGGGATGCTGCCTCAGGGTCATTGCCACCCAGTGCCACAGTGGTCCAGATGTGCCAGCTGCACCAGCAGCACAACAGGGACTGGACCCTGCTGCTACAGTGGCTGGTGTCAGTGGTGAAGGTGCAGAAGGCATCAGAGCAGGCATTGGAGCAGGCATTGGAGGCTTGGGAGCAGGCCTGGTGGGTGGAGGACATCACCTAGGTGGAGGCATGGGACTGGGTGTAGCAGGACCGCTAGGCCCACATGGAGGCCCTAGAGTGGGAGTGCCTGGAGCAGTTCCAGCAGCAGGGGGATGCTGAACACTAGGCCAAGACTCTGCTGACCTTGGCCATCATGTACATGTTCCTTTCTGCCTGGATCCTGCTCATGGCCCCACAGGGCCCCTGGCTCCCACCCGCTGCCCCACAGCAGGCCCCCACCTGGCCCTGGGAGGAGGTCTTAGGGTGCCTACTGCTTGCTAGAACCCCTGGCCTAGCCCCACCCCAGACTTGCTTTCCCCCATACCATGCAGCTGAAGACTTGGCCTCGCATGAGGCCATCATGCACTGGGTTCACTGTAACCCCTTGACCCATGGAGGATCATCCAAGGGCTAGGGTGCCGGGCACCTGCCCTGGGGCTCTTCCCCCTAGCCCCACCCACCACAGTGGGCTTGAACAGCCAAAATATTGTAAGTAGTTTTCAACATGTATATAGTTTGTCTCATGTATATAGTTTGTCTCCTATACACAGTTTGCCTCTTGTAAGTGGGTTTTTTATTTCTTGTGGGTGGGGAGGGTGGTAGAGAGGCACTGTTTGTTGAGAGGGGATGGATGGAAGTAGTGTTTGTGAGGGGAATAAAGTTTTTTATTTCACCTGTGTGCATGTGCTGAGAGTGGTGCTGGGGCTGGGCAGGGGGTGTGAGGGTGGCAGGGCAGGCAGGATGAAGCAGGGAGTGCAGGAGAGGCCTCCCAGAGCCGGTGCCCTGGCCCCCACTGGTGGGTGTGTGGCTGTCCTGGAGCCTGGGTGGATGTGGGGCCTGCTGGGGACAGTAGGGCCAGCACCATGGCCATCAGCAGTGCAGGATGCTGGAAACTGCTGGGAAAGGCAGGGACAGGGGCAGCCCTGCCACAGGGAAGCTGGATCATGCTGTCCCTGCACTGGGCACGTGGATCCTGGGCAGGGAAGGGGCTGGGTGATGGGGATCAGAGCTTCCAAGATACCTGACAAGTGCTGGCATCTGGCTCTGGCTTCAACATGGCTACCGAGTGCTGGCAGCCATATAGCCAGAGGCTAGAGCTCCCCCAGTGCCCACAGGGGTGCATGGCAGGGCTGAAGGGATTTAGGACTAACTTCAGTGCCAAGTGGACTAACTTTAGTCCCAAGTCCCTTCATATGTAAACACCTGCCAAAAATTGCTTAATGTGCATTAAATGTAAGCATGCTTATTTGCCCATGTAGATGCACCTTAAGACTGTCAGCCTTTTCATTATAACCTAAACATCCAGGTTTAGACGTTTTTTTTCTGGGTTTTTTTCGTATTTTGGTTGGAGGGGTCACTCTGATACTTATTTAGGCTGCTTTCAAGAATTCAGGGCTTACATAATATTAAAATACATTTTAAACTTGCATTCTACTTTCTATCCAGTATGACTCATGCACAGATCAACTGTCACCAGCTGCTAGAGACTATTATGCTTTTTGGAAAGTAATGGGAATGTGGGCCATTTTGCCACATTTCAAACAACATTTAAAGGATTTTATGCTATAATATTCAAAAGTGATTGGTTTGGAAATTAAAGCTATCTTATAAAACTTAAGTTACTAAGTTAAATACAATACAAAATACACTGCTGATTTTAGCATGATGTGTTGTATTTTCTCTACTGTGTATAGATTCTAGGTCACAGCGGTCTATTGCTTTATGAAACTTCCTAATACTTTTTGTTATATAATCTTAAGTTTCCACCATTTCCTACACTGGAAACTGCCTAATATCTATCTAGTAGATTTACAAGCAAATAAGGTCTCTTACACAGTGATGCCATTAAGTGAATCATAGAGTTAAATCAGCCAAACTAGCCATATACTTAAAAGCCTGGCCACAGGTAACTATCCAAGACCTGTGTAAAGTTGGTTTGTTGTGTTCGTAATTATGACATAAATGTCTTTAAAACTGATGGCTTGAAGAAAAGTATTCTTGTAAAGCTTTAGGTGATTGCAGCAAAATCATTTGAACTCCTGTTCTCAGAACAGCATTCAGCATGTCTACAGTTTTTGATACTGATATGTCTAAAGCTGGAAAGGAAAGCTTACTGAAACTCTATAGAGAAGAAGTATATCACCGGTCTTTTCTGCAATATGCTGGTTTTATTTAAAGAGCTCAAAACCTTACTGACAACCTTTACTATCTTATCATATTGTCAACACATTCCTAAATCATTGCCTACTTCAGTGCTGTTAGCTCATTGCTTCTTTCCAAGTGATTCAGTATGGTTGAGTGCAGTGCAACCCCCATTGCAGATACTTTTTCTCCCATTTGTTTGCATATGGTTTTAGTTCAAGGGTTTAGTTACATGGTATCTTTCAAATGTGGCAAATGCTCTTAAGACCAAAGTGTCCACATGTTCGGGCAGGAAAAAATGAACTAATACCCAAAGATGAACTTTGAGTATTTCCATGTTACTACTTTTCAGGCAAGTATTATCTGCAGGCAGCTTACTCTGCAGGAACATCAGTCTGCTTCATAAGGGAAATACTAGCAGTTTGTGGTTCTCCAGAAGGCACCATTCCCAGCCCCACACTCCCATCAGCAGCCGTGTGGACTAGCCCTCCTGGCCTCCTATGCCCTGGACTGATAGCTGGGACAGCTGGGCAGCTGTAGGTGACTGGAGAAAGAGGGAAAGGAGGGGAGGGGCAAAAGCGGGGAAAAGAGGGAGGAATCAAGGTGTGAGGGAAGAGAAGAGAAAGGGAAAGGGGTCTGTTTGCAAGATTCCTCTGTCCTCTTTGCTTTTTACCAGAAGAAAAAAGAACAGATTGCAAGTGAAAATGCCAACAAAGGCATTTAGAGTTCTGTGGAAATATTACTACCTTATATGGATAAAATTATAACCTAGCTCTGTGACAAAATCCATGCTGATCAGACACTGAGTGACTCTGGAGCCCACACTTTTCCCCTTGGCTCTGCTGCATGTCTTAGATGATAGACCAGATCTTACTCCTGAGGGGGGACTTCAGGCACCTGTCCAATGCCAGTCTCCCTCACCCTCATCCAGACCTTTGCACCTGCAGTGGAGGAAGCTTTGCCATTCTTTGGACTTATCACACTAGGGCTAGATACAGATATTCATAAATCCCAAGGTGGAAGTGATGTGAATTTTGTGCTTTACTGTAAGTGCCCTACATTTGATCAGGAGCAAACAGAATTGATGTTCTCCCTTTTGTGGGGAGAGCACACAGGTTGCCTGCACTGGTCAAGCTCAGCAGGTTGGGGGTGCTGCTGGAGAATGCTGAGTGGAGCCAGGCTGGTGGACCACCCCACAGCCAGATGGGGTGGAAGAGTGGGGGGGACAAAATCCCAGCATCCACATCCTTACACCCCTGCATGACAGAGCAATGAGGCAGAGGGGAACACTCCCCCTATGACTGGCACAGGGGGAGGAGACCCCCCACCCCTCCACATCTCTGCTATGCACAGAGACAGACATAGGGACACAGATACCAGGACCCTCCCTGGCCTGGTTGCCGCTGCATCTGTGTCCCGGGCTAGGGACAGACATTACACATAAACCAGTTTAAGTGATCAGAAACTGATTTAAACCTGTAATAGAACAGACACTCAGTGCACATAAGCCAGTTTCAAAATGGATGAAACCAGTTTGAGATAAACCTGGTTAACTGTAGTATTAAACTTAACTGATTGAGCTCAAACCAGTTTATGCAATGTCTGTCCCAGTCCCCTTCCTGGCTTAACTTAAACCAGTGTCCCCCAGCATCCTAGTATGCTCTCTGGCCAGCCCATTGCTTGGCATGGCCCCGAGGCAGAGGGAGCAGGGGGTGGGTTTCTTCCCCACTCCATCTCTACTGCCCCTGGGGACCACAACTGGGTCTGCCCACCCCGACTGCTGCTGCCATTCGCTGCCTGCTTGGGGCAAGCAGTGGAATAAGTTGAAGGAAGGGGGCGTTAACCCCAATCCCTGTCCCT
>NW_017729007.1:2241817-2249674 GCF_001723915.1 Gavialis gangeticus | reverse complement strand
CCCACCCCGACTGCTGCTGCCATTCGCTGCCTGCTTGGGGCAAGCAGTGGAATAAGTTGAAGGAAGGGGGCGTTAACCCCCATCCCTGTCCCTGCCTAAGGGGCCTTGCTGGCTGGCATCTGGCCATGTTCCTGCCCCGCCACTGCAGCAGGGAGGAGGCAGAGCTCTTGATGGGGGCAGTAGCCCCTATCATAGCATCAGGGGGCATGAACCCCTTCCTGGCCCGGGGACCCTGCTGCAGAGCAGGAGCTGCCTAAGCCCTCCAAGCCCACCCAGTGATGCTGCCACTGCTGCACTCTGAACAAAAAAATGGATCCATCTTTCTGAGGAAGAATACTTGAACCATCACTTGCTTTCACAGATGATCAGTAAGACAGAACAAGAGAAAGGATTTATTGCAGAAAAAATAAAATATACAAGAAAAAGACACTATAGTTTGACAAACAGTTAAGATAAAAATAAAACTTCCAAAATACAAGTCCTTATTCTGCTTATCTGTTTAGAAACAGCTCCCAAAGAATCCTTTGTGACTAGCAATTTCCTGGCAAACGGCTTCTCTTACCTAGTGTCTTGCTAGCTCATAGACCCCCACAACTCATCCTGGCTGAGCCCTAGATGGATTCCCCACATTTGGGAAGCGTCTAGTCTCTTTACCAGCTCAGAGGTTGAGGCCAAAAAAAGTCCTTCTTCACTAGAGATTCCTGAACACTCTCTCTTCTAAGGCGCGCACTTTTATTCCTTTCCCAACTCCTATTAGTTTTTGAGGAGAAAAGATTATTAAGTAGATAAAATTTCACTCTCCACTCAATGGAACAAGGGATTTGTGTCACTCCCCTTTCCAGACAAAAAGCTTTTGGGCTAATTTACTTAGCTATTGTTTCAATCTATCCTGAGATATATGGAATGTACCTTTAAGGGGCTAGCAGTGGGACAACCCAGTTCTCCCTCAATGCCCTGTGAGAGTGGTTTGTGGTGGTAGGTAGTTGTAGTTCTCCCTGCAAGCTGTGAGCACGTGAGTTGCTCAATCCTGTTCCTAATAAAGATGAAGCTGTTTACCACCCCACCAGTCTCTGCTGAACAGTGACTCGAGGACAGAACCCCAAAGGCATGGAGGTCCAAGTGAGTGCCCCATCCCTGAACCCAATGGCAGAGAGTAAATATTATACATACAAAAAATAAACGTGGCTTTCTCTGAATTTGTGAATGCATATCATCACCATCCTGTTTGGCCTAAGAATTTTGTCCCTGTTGTGTGTGAGAAAAGCTAACTACCCCACCTGACCATTTGTAGTTGCACAGCTACTGTTTTTAACCCAAACACTGTCACAATTCTGTCTGGCCCTAGTTGCATACCAATGGTATGCCTTTTGGATATGTGGTAAATACCTTACTTCAGTAGCTTCTGGTGACATCATGAACTTACAAAGTGATATTCATATAAAATACTATAATACATACATATATAAATATGATAAAGCTGATCTCTGCTTAACATTACCTACAACTAGATGCTAAACACCACAGGACTAAATCTTATTTGAGAGAATATGCATGCATGCCACATAGTTAACGCTGAAGGCAATTTGGTTTTAGGGATTTGGTTTTGGGGTGAATCCATGGCAAGCTCCTACACAGATGTAGAATATGGATATTTGCTATTAAAAAGTCTTGTTTATAAACTCTGAGATTCCATTCCTCAAAATGCCTGAACTCTAACTAGTATCTGAAGGAAACTAGTTTCTTAGCTCAAAATATGTATGGAGCACTGAAATCTGTATATTTGTATTATGCATTAATCATGTTCTCCATGACTATCAATTCTTTCTTAAGAGCTATTTTTGTATAAGATTAGCTACATTTAGAATATATCCAGAGTTCAACTTACCCTCATTTGTCAAGTAGAAATTTTTAACCTAATATGTAAGAACTAGGGATTAAGACAAAAGTTAAAGCTATAAAAGGTTCTGAAGACATAATGATTTGTATCATAGAAATCTATTTAACATTCACATGAGTAGTGTACCCTTTGCAAATTCACTCATTTATTTTTAAAGGTGCATTCTAAGAATATTCAACAGTGTTCGCTTCTTTTTATTAAATAACAGCACTTGCTAATACTATTCAGAGGTCCTTGTTATCAGTTGACTGTTACTTTGGTACAGGAATTAAATTGGTCAAGCTTTTTTCTATGTCAATATATTTTAGAGAATAATAAGAAAAAATAGGGTTGATATGTCACAGAGAGAAATAATTAAAACAGAACTTGCTTCTTGTGTCTGCATTGCAGAAAATTACCTATCAAGAGCTTGGGTAGCACTAAATAGAGGCTGTGAATCCTAGAATAATCTTTCATGCGCTGACAGTAACATTCCTTTATCAAGAAGTTGTAATAGGCCAAACTGTGTTTTAAATTAATGACAAACCTCACTTTGCCTTCTAAAGGAGAATGAGCATATCTATGGAAAAGGATACCCATGTTTACAGCACAGACTGAGGTGACATAAGCAGATATAACCAGATTCAATACAGCTGACAGCTCATTTTACTATCAATGTAAAATGCTTGCTGGATATTTTTGATGAGGTAGATTTTTGATGAAAGAGAAAAAATGAAGGGAGACTTAATTGTAAGGATGGTCCACTGCTGATATATAGTTACTTGTAGTAGTAAATTCCACTTGTGTTTTATCAAGACAAAGTCCCAGTAAATTGCTGCCTGAATTATCACAAATGCAGACTTAGTAAAAATAACCCTACACCTTGAGCTGCATAAGATAACATTATTATGTATTAAATGTCACCAGAAAGGACAAAAGAACATAAGAATTTCCTCCATATGAGATTAAATGAATGTAAGATTATTTTCTGCTTTTTGGTTACACAAAGCCATCACTCACTGGTTTCAATTAGGGTCACAACTAGTGTTGCCACTGTATTTGGAAAGAGCTACAGGGGAATTGGTTTCCTTTTTTTTTTCCTCTGTCAAAATTCAGAAATACTATAAACAAATTACCAACCCCCTTATTTTTTAGGTCATTGGTATTTGTAAGCTTCATTGAGCCGAACCAAATGCTTTCAGGGCTGAATCAGGCCTTTCCCTAATTTGGCAATAGAAAGAAGTAAGAGGGAACAAATCACATCCTTGTGAAGAAGGAAGAACAGGGACTGCTTGCCAGTGCATTCTCTCCATTCCCATGCAGGTAAGACATGGTCTGCCCAGACACCATATGTGCTAACCAGCAAAGCTTAGTTGGTACTGGGCATATCAAAATTTGCTGCTAATGTGGGTCAGGAGAAGATTCCAGGGCTCATGGAAAAGGGGAAAGCCAGGAAACCAGGGGCATAGATCTGTGTTACGTTTGTGCAAGGAGAAACAACTTTCTCCTGGCACAAAAAGAGAGTGCATAACCATTCAAGGGTTTTTTCATGGAAGAGAATTGGCTCTTACATGAAAAAAATGAGCATGCTTTTCACCAGAAAGAGCTCTCTTCTCCAGTGCTAGCTTGAACAGCTGTACACTGCTTCCATGCCTTCCACAGACTAGGGCTCTCAGGGTGGGAATCATACCCCCTGGGGTTGATTTATCCCAGGACTGGTTGAGTCAAGATGCAACTGCTTCCTGCCCTTCCCACAGACTGGAGTTGCCCTGGTTTGTGTGGCAGTCAGGGACCCAGGGCAGCAGCCATGGCTGACAGCTCAGCCCTGCTTTGCTCACAGGGTGAGGGGGAAGCTGCAGGCTGTGCACGTTCACTCTTGCCAGGATTTCCAGCATTGCAACTTTCCCATAAATTTGCAGCACTGGAGTTGACTACCTCTCCCTAACCCAAGTGTGCATTGGCAGAAGTACAACTCCTTCTCTGTGCTGCTGTGTCTGCTCCCAGAGTGATAGAGCTACAGGCTGCCAGTCTACTCCTGTGTGACAGACTAATCCCCAAACAGATGGTCTACTCCTGGAAACCCTTTCTCATTTAGTCCTTCATTTTGCCACCTACTACATGCTGAGTGGTTTCTTACATTAAAATGGCTCTTCTAAAATGAAGTGAAAGGTTTGCAGGATCAAGCCAGGGGATTCAGAATGACTTGATTTGACCCTGCTAGGCCCAAAAAGGATGCGTATGATACAAATGCCAAAGAGAAGGTGTCTTTCTCAATGCAGCTGAATGCATCAAGCTGAATATATAGAAGTAACTAACTGGGAAAACGGAATGTAATCACTGCTTCATTAGGTATTAATCAATTAACACCAAAGGGAAAATACTATTTTTCTTGGTATTCTGTCGATAGACATATAGCCTCAATGGTCTAACTCTGATATATGCACAATAATAAATGACTAACCACTTTCTAGGAAGAATCTGGCATGAAAGAAATTACTCATGAAAAAACACAGAAAAAATATTTAAAAGTTAGAAATCTTACTGCCTTTATAGAAGAAACTCAGTTGACAGCATTGGATAAAATTCCCCCTTAATGCACTGACAGTACTGAATTCTCTTACTGTGTTTTTATTATTTTACAGCAGTAAAAATAGCTGTTTGGTGTCCACCTATGAAACTCCCATGATGAAAGAAGAAACAGTTTTACTTTTATACTATAAGTGAATATATTGTGGGTTGAAAGATGCTGAGCTGTTAGGTCTGAAGACTTAGTTCCCTATCAACTGGATGCACCGGGCTATTGGTAGATCTTATTTTTCAAACTGCATTGCTAATACTCTGAAACTATTGCTATATAAGTATAATTCACCCTACCGAAGACTTCTCTGCTATTACTGTTAGCTATGGATGACATTTGTGTGTTGCATGTTCATCAACATTAGCTTGAGACCCTCAAAGCAGATTACTTTTCTGTATTTTTAAAGTACATTATCTGGCTTTACTTACCAGTAATATTGCTTCTCTTCACACTTCATTGATAAACTAAAGGAACTAACTGGAAGTCAGTCACCAAATAATGATTATAGCATGACAAGGCTCCTGATCTTGACCGGGGTCTCCTGGAACAAGTGCAGTATATATGAGAAGCAAAAAAAGTAACCATATAATGAAGTAAAATGCAACAACTCTTTTTAGTCAAAAACCATCTTAGATTATTAGAGTTCCCAGGTTAAAAAGCATGTCTAGAAAACATGACATATGAAGAATTATTGAAAGAACTTGAATTATTTAGTCCTGAGAAGATTGAGATGGAAATGTGGTAAGTCTTTGTATGTGAAAATAGGGAGGTAGTTAGCCTTGGTAGAAAGGTATATTATAGACTAACAACAGGTGGCCCATGGGCCTCATGAGGCCCCCAAAGGGTTGACATGTGCCCTGCATGCCTTGACAGCTGCCACTCCTTCCTCCCACCCTGCCTTGCCCAGCTGCTTGTATCCCAGCAGCTGGAAGGGGGCTGGAGTGCCCAAGATGCATGTGTGGCAAGGAAGAAAGCCAAGCTGTCCAAACTGCACATGGGTGTCACATGCAGTTAGAAGGTAGAGCAAGTAAAAATATTTGTTATAAAAAGAAGAGTGATCACCTTATCTCTGTGTCCACAGAGAACAGGACAAGAACCATGGCTTAAATTACAACAAGGGTAATTTAGATTAGGTGTTAGAAATATATTTCTAGATATGAGGGTAGTTAAGCACTGGAACAGACTACCTTAGAGAGGCTCTGGAAACTTTTTCGCTAGAAATTTTTTAATGCAGGTTAGATGAATTTATTTGGGATGGTTTAGACAGATTTTCCTGCTTCGAGTAGTAGTTGGAGTAGACAATCTTCTGAGGCTCCTAAAAGTCCTGTTTTCCTGTGAATCAATGATTTTAGATGCTAGACCAATGCTAGCATCATCTTCTAGTCCTACAGCATAATTACCAGAATCAGCTGGCAGAAAAGATATACTGAGATAGCAAACAAGATATTGTGCCTTTTCATATAGCTATAAAAAAAAATGCCTCTTTGTTCTGAAATATTTATAGTGTTTATTTTCATCAGCCCTTCTCCAGTACTTAATTTACTTATCATCATAAGGTACAAAAAGGCTGGGTTTCCCCTTTTACTAGAAATGTTCTTTAAACCTGTTATTCTACTTTGTCATTGTCATTCTTCAAAGACTAATTATAGCTGTGCCTGCTAGCACTGTTCCATTATAATCCTTGTTTTTCAAGAGTTTATGAGTCAGTGGTTTTAATTCCAATTGGAGTGGAACTCAGTTTATGAAGATGACAAACTCAGTGCAAATTGTTTTCAAAAGACAGATTTAAATGGATTAAATTATGTTATTTGACATAATTCAAAATATAGTTTTTCTCCAAAGGTTTTGGATGCTTGCTTGACCCATGTCACAGGAACAGCTTAATTAAAAAAAATCCTGGAAGCAATTAGCTATAGATCTTTAATTATTAAATTTTATCTTCAGCTATATTTAAGGACTTCAAACGGCTGATTTATTTATCTTTGTAATGAAGTTACAGCAGGTGCTATTTTAATAATGTTAAAGTACACTGCAATTGTTTCTAC
The DNA here is from genome assembly GCF_001723915.1 of Gavialis gangeticus. Classification (NCBI taxonomy): domain Eukaryota; kingdom Metazoa; phylum Chordata; order Crocodylia; family Gavialidae; genus Gavialis; species Gavialis gangeticus. The sequence continues at coordinate 2,243,175 of NW_017729007.1, read as the reverse complement.
CAGCTGCTACTTAGACACTAGAAGATATTTAATTAGAAGTGTTTCAATCTCTAGCAATGGAACAAAAAACCCAGTGAAATTCACGTATAGAATTAAACTTCTGCAAGTTTACTGACGTTCACAAATCCTTCAGAGATCCTGGCATGTCTTAGCATGTCTTCAATGAACTTATGCTAGTTTGGGAGAGACTCAGTTAGATTTGACCTGAAATGCATCTACAATTTATCTGTGAAGACAAATCTTGAATATTGGAGTCTACAGTAAAGATATAGAGAGGTTTGCACCAATATCCAGGAACCAAAATTGCCTAGTTTCAGGAAATGTAAATATAGAGTAGCAGTAAAGCCTTCCTCTCATTTTTATGCTCTCAGTTACACAGTTGAGCAATACTGTATATAAAATACTGATGTATACTTCACCGTAAGTATTTCAGTCTGTCCTCACATCAGTCCTCAGTTTCTGTTCCTATAAACTGTGCTGCAATCTGAAATCCCTCCTCTCTACAAAAAAAGTGTAGGTTAATAAGTAAAATAATTTAAGTAATTTCTTGTGGGCATGTGTAAGAATTGGGTCTTGAATCAGGATTTAAAGGATGTGTTAGATAATTAGAATAGTTGGTAAATGTCCTCCAGTCATGTGGATTGGCATGAGAGAAAGTATGAAGATGGTTTAGGTTAAACAGAGAAGTATGTTATCAAAACCTGTAACCTTGCCTGGACAGAGACAGCATGATAAGAGAGATGATTAGTTTAGTAAAGCAAAAGCAATTTTCAATAGAATGTCAAAGAACCTTTCATTTGAGTAAACAAAGAGGATTTTGAAGAGTGAACTGGTGTAGTTAGAACAATGAACAAGAACATTTCCCTTGTATTATATGTCATGACTGATGGAAAGACCAATAGTAATGAGAGTGGAGTGACCAAGGACTGGGAGACTGATAAAGCGAGAAAATTATGAAGAGATAAACATGAATGTTTAAATATGGCACGAATGCATGGAGAAAGACAAAGGCAGTCAAAGATAACCTATGGGTTAGAAGCCAGAAGTGACAGGGATGTTAAATTTTAGTTCAGACAGGACAAGGAATTACTTTCATAGTTTCATAGTAGCTAGGGTCAGGAGGAACCTGAACAGATCATCTAGCCTGACCCCCTGCCACAGGCAGGAATGAACGCTGGGTTCACAAGACCCCAGACAGGTGATTATCCAACCTCCGCTTGAATTTGCCCAAGGTAGGGGCGAGGACCACTTCCCTGGGAAGTTGGTTCAAGATTTTGGCCACCCTAACAATAAAATATTGCCTCTTGATCTCTAAACTAAACCTATTTTCCATCAGCTTATTACCATTGTTCCTCATC
>NW_017729007.1:2236481-2236817 GCF_001723915.1 Gavialis gangeticus | reverse complement strand
CACCCCAGGTGGTGCTGGGGAGAAAAGGGCTCTACCTATGTGCTGTTGATCTCCCCTGATGAGTTTGTAGGCAGCCACCAGCTTCCCCCACAGCCTTCTCTTGCTGAGGCTGAACAGGTTCAGATCCCTCAGTCTCTCCTATAGGGCCTGTCCTGCTGCCCTCTCACCAAGTGGGTGGCCCTCCTCTGAACCCTCTCCAGGCTGGCCACTTCCCTTTTGAAATGTGGCACCCAGTACTGGATGCAGTACTCCAACTGTGGCACTGTACTCCAGCTTCGGCCTGACCAAAGTCGTATAGAGGAGTATCACCTCTCTGGACCGGCTTGAGATGCATCT
>NW_017729007.1:2226529-2236470 GCF_001723915.1 Gavialis gangeticus | reverse complement strand
GCCTTCTTAAAGTCTAGAAAGTCTATGTCCATGGCGACACCATCATCCAAGGATTTAGTTACTTGGTCATAAAAGGCAACCAGGTTGGTCAGGAAGGACCTCCCTTCGATGAACCCATGCTGATTGCCCCTTAGCATGATCTCCCCTGCCGGCCCCCCAGAGATGTACTCCTTGATGATTCTCTCCAAGATCTTCCCGAGCACCAAGGTGAGGCTTCCAGGCCTATAGTTACTTGGGTCCTCCTTCCTCCTTTTCTTGAAAATTGGGACCACATTAGCCAGTTTCCAATCCCCCGGCACCTGGCCAGATGACCACGAATGCTCATACAGCCGGGCCAAGGGCTCCGTGATGACCCCTGCCAGCTCCCTCAACACCCTTGGGTGGAGGGCATCTGGACCTGTAGATTTAAAAATGTCTAACCCTTCCAGAAGATCCGTAACTACACCTGCCCTGACCCAAGGCCTGACAGAGCTATCTCCAAAATTGTCCCTACCTCTGGTAGGTGAGATATCCCGGGCCCTGTTCAAGAAAACAGAGGCAAAGAAACTGTTAAAAATATCAGCTTTCTTGTCCTGCGTAGCCACAAGATTACCATTTTTTCCTTATCTCATGGATAGATCATTGCTACAAGGACTTGGGCAGATATTCAGTTTTTCCAGGGAGAATTCTCCCTGGAAAACCACAAGTTTACAGAAGTTTGTAATTTTTCTCCCAGAGTAAAAGTGGCCACTCAAGGAGAAAAATAAGTTAGAGACAACCTGGACGAAGTGGCTCCTTGCAGAATATCTCTTAGGTGGCAGAACTTCTGTACAGACATCGACGCAAAGCCTATTTCTGCAATCCCAGTGTGCTTTGTTTCTCTCTTCTCCTCTCTCCCACAAAGGAAGGGACAGCATGTGTTGGGACCTTACACTTTGAGCTGCACACATGTTGATGGTGTTACTGCTAGCTCAAGTTTGGAGCAGACACCCGTTCAGACAAGCAGAGGCCTGGAGGACTGAAAAGGCCCCCTCCCATTCCGGGCTGTCCCCCTGCCCCCCTGGAGCCCCAAGTTCTCCTCCATCCCTAGGGCTCCCCTTCTGACCCTCAGGGTTCCCCTCTGTCTCCTTCTTTCCCTCAACCCTAGGGCATTACTTACCTGTGGCTGCCGGCACTGTCTGCCCCAAGGGAGCATGCAGGGAAGGGTTAACCTGCCCGTCAAGCTGTCCTTGCTAGCAGGCTGCTGTTCTTCTGGCTCAGAGTCCAGTAGCAGCAACAGCAGCTGGACAAACAGATTAACCCATTACTTCCTGCTCCCCCAGGACAGACAGCACAGCCAGCCACAAGTAAGCAAGAGGTGGTGGTGGTGGGGGGTGGTGGATCTTATTTGCCAGGGAAGGCAGTGGGCCTGATCCAGGCCAGCAGGTGGGTGGGTGTTTACACTAAGGTGTAGCCTGGAGTGGCTACACCTTAGTGTAATATGAGCTGCGTAACTGTCCTGGACTGGTGTAACTGAGCCACAAAATGAGTGCTTAAAACTCATTTCAGGTGTTAATGTGCAGACAATCCAGGGGTTAAGAGCTCCAGGAGCTGCCCAAAATTACTATGTAACAAGGTACTCTGTCTCAGCCAAGCATGGAGCATAACACCTTGCCCCCTCCCACAAGTGCTTCAGGCTGGAAAAGAGGGTATGTTCTGCTTCTGCCTTGTTACCTGCCTGAATCACACTGCAGAACTTGGGTGCAGGAAAGCATACAGGTACGCGTGTCCTGCCCAGCCTTAGGCTGGAGGACACTTCTGCATGACACAGACCCTGGCCCTATGTTCCCTGAACCTGATGATCCCTGCCTAAATTCATGTAAAAAAGAAAAAAAGCCTGCGAAGATTTCTATGCCACATGCTTTCTGGAACCCTGGCAACCCAGCATCTGCACTGCAGTTCTCTGCCTGTCTGAATTTCTATACAGGTCATTTTTTTCTCAGGAAAACAAACCTGGGAGAGTTATCTTGGATGATCTAAATGTGTGTATACAGACTAAGTGTAAGATGCACTTTTATTCTGAAATCCTAGCTTGACTTCACTGCAGTACAGCAAGTTATGGATGGACTGTCAATTACAAGGATGGAATGGTATTCTTAACTTCTTTATTCTATTGCTGTTGTCACTTCAAGTTAGATTTTTCCCATCAGTTTATCATGCCAAACTTTTAAAATTAGGCCCATTATATTATTTAAATGGCATTTCATGTATTTGAGAAGTTTTCAAGTTGGTTTGTGCAGCATTAACTAGGGAAGTCAAGAGGTTGTCATTGTTACAACAAAGCTGTTGAATTTCAGCATTTTATTTGCATGGACAATGGGGAATCATAATCTCAATACTATCATATAAAATATATATTGCTTATGCTGGACTAGTTCAATTGAAATCTTCTTGAATTAATATTTTTAAAGGGAGATGAGCATACATGTCAAACTAATGTGCAGAGTTACTGACATCATAAAGATTGGTTTACTAGAGTCCTGGATCTTTTTTTACTGTGTGACAGTTTCTTGTAAGGAATGAAATCAATATCTGACAACTGCTTACACTTGAGAATTTCAAATATTTATGCACACACACCTATTAAATTCAGTTAAGGTAACAGATGACTGGACTCCCGACAACAGCAGGTCTGAAAGTACAGAAACAGTAAAAAAGGAAATTTTTTTCCGGCTTAGATTCACAATGAAAAGAACTGGACAGAATTAGTAGTTAAAATCTCCAGTATCACTCTTACAACAAATATAAAAATCACTGCTGTTTGTAAAGATAAACTCATGATTTAGTGAGAAAAGAAGGAATAAGAAACAATGATTTCATAGAGTTTTTTTACTAGCTTGTAAGCTAATCTAAAATCTGTTAACAAGCTTGTGTCTACTTTAAGTAATGTTACAGGGATTTTGTTTACAAATAAAATGTCCTACTTTAATTATTGGTGATTGCTTTAGACTACAGTGCTAGGGAAAATGAGAGAGAGAGAGCAAAGAGCTTAAAAACTGATGTTTTATTGATTTGAACATAGGTATGTCCCATAGCATAAGGAGCTTTCATCAAGGTTCTTGGACAACATCTTCTCTGCCAAGTCTTAAATCCAGAAAGCATTAATATTTAGGATAATGTTAAGCATGTACATACACTTGAGTAAGGAGTTAATGGGAATTAGGTGCATGCTTCAAGCTACACATGTTTTTAAATGCTTTCTTGACCAGTGTCGGGGAACAGCGGCCCCAAGGTCACAGTGGGCCGAGGGTTTTGGTACGGAACAGGCAGGATTAGCGGCGAGGAGTCTGAGCGGTACGGGACTCGTGCGGTTTCAAGTAAAGTAGATTTTATTTTAAATTACGCTACAAGATGATGAAGCGTAGGCAGATGAGCTTGCTTGTTCAGTTACAGTATAAACAAATAAACAACGAGAGGGGTCTGTTGGTCCACGGAGTTCTTAAGCTGAGCCCTTGCTTTCTAGCCCGGAGGCTAGGTGCGGCTGCCCAACTCAATAGTCCCAGGACTGGTCAACAGCTCATAAACAGGAACAACAAACAACTGTAACTCGTCGTCAGTGACGGACGAACAACGGACAAGGTAAGGTGAATGGTCGAAGAGATGAACGAGGAGAGAACGTGGGTGAAGCCGGGTCGGTAACAGCAATGATAACGATGCCGAGGATAAGCCGGATGCATAGTCGGTGAGGTAGAAATAAAGGTCGATAACCGGTAATCAAAACGAATTCAAATCGATCAATTGGAAAATAGGTTGTAAGCCCACAGGAGTGGGGAGACCAGCAGAGCTCTGGTAATGAACCAGGGCTCTAGGCCTAAAGGCTCTTCTGAGGAGCGGTCCCTGCAATAGCAGCCTCTGCTCTCAGGTCAGGTCTGGTCTTCCCCCTGGGCAGAGACTTACAAGGCTTTTATATAATTTTGGTGGCCAATCAGGTAGCTTTCTTCAAGGAATTTTCTAGTCCGCTGACATCATATAGTTGGCAGAACTGAGCATGCGCGTTGTTACAAATTTGATTGGCAAGCCCTAGGGCCGCACAGGGAACACATGCTGGGCATGCTGGTGATTTTCCACAGGCTCAGGCTTGTCTGCGCATGTTCAGACTTAACCCTGTGTTACCCAGCGTACACTCAGAACTTGTTTTGGACAACCAGTAACCTTACTTCTGTCCTCCAAGCCAAAGATGGCTCGATTTCAGTTCCATTCCATTTGTGAAGCTGGCTACATCTTGAGATCTTTCGGGCTGAGGGAATCAACTATATTGCAGAGAGAGGGTTGTATCCAAGAAGTCAACGAAATTGAAAAAGGTATTAGTGGTCCTTATGGATAACCAGTTAAATATGAGCTTTTATGCAGTGCTGTACTGGGCCTTGGAGTACATTTTGATTGTTGAGTTGGAGCTGTGAGATGGTATGGGCTACGAATCCATTCTTTTTGTCCACATTTTAAAATAATGTTAAAAAATAGGGAAGTGTTCAGACAAGAGCAACAAGAATGATGAGAGGTCTAGAAAGCATGCCCTACCGGGAAAGATTCAAGATGCTCACTCTAGTTTATCCAAAAGAAGTTTACTGATTACTTAATCATTGTGTATAATTAACCAGACATTCAGCTTACCTATGAAAGCTTTGAGGTATCTATCTGAGGTCTTTATATCAATACTGGATATTTTTTTCTAAAAGATACAGTAGTTGAAACAAAAAATATGGATTTGGTACAGAAATAGTGAGTGAAAATTCTATGACTTTGTGTAGGCAGTCAGGTTAGATGATGATAATCAACCACATCTGTTGGCAGGTTTAGGAAGTAGGCCTGGTTTTGATATGGATTTGTACAGTAGTGTAGAAAAGTTTGCTGTGTTGCTGTATCAGCCATCAATCTCTTTGATGGTCCTTGTGGATATTAGAGTGAAATTATTTAATCAAAGAAAAGTTCTAGATAAGCTTCCACCTACATACAACTCCCTTGTGCACCATGTATGTAGATCCAATTATCAAAGTCTCATTTGATGAAGTGCACTTGAACCTTATCCACTATTGCAATCATCTGACCAATGTGGTTGGCAAGCTGAAAATGATGGTTATGTTTCTATCATAAACATGTCTTAACCATTACCAGCAGAATACCTTTAGATAACAAGTTGCAAATGCCAGACGGAATGCCAGGGACCAGAATGCTTCTGCAAGTAGGTTAATGTGCCATGCACCCCTGGCTGCAAGTGCTGAGACAGCATGTTACAATCTATATAATAACTACAGGGATTCAGAAATGGATTCAAGTGATAAAGAGACCTGAAAAACTACAATTACCCATTGTGTTTATGTTATATATACTGTTGTATTACCATTATATTACCATTAGATTAAACTGTTACACTTTCCTGTTGTCTTGAGACAAACATATGTCTGTGGGTTTCATTACCATTGAGTTATATTATTAATATCCAACTTAGGTGCTTTCTGAAATAAAAAAAAAAATTTTCTTATTCAATATAACTTGAACAAGTAGGCTAGCCTGAGTTATAAAGTTTCAGTACTGTAAGCCTGCTATGAACTTTGTAGTGATAGAATGTGTAAGCTTTTACTATTAGAATATTGTTTACTAGGATTTTTTAATTACATTAAGTCGATATACACTTGCAGGGCTGGCCTGTCCTATACTGTGAAACCTACAGCAGCCGGGGGGTCTGCAGCTAAGGGGCCCCTGCATATAAGCGGGTGAATGACCGGACAAGGTGGGCAGTTGCCCAGGGCCCTTCAGGACATGGACTCTGGGAGGGAGATGCAGGCAGCCCGGCATGCATATACTGCATGCACACGAAGGCTGGCTGCAGGCATTCTGCTGGCAGAGAGCAGGGAGCAGAGCAGAGGCACAGGCTGCAGACTAGTCTACAGGAGGGGGGAAGTGGGAAGAGGGGCTTCAGGCTGGGAGCGGGCAAGGTGATTGATTGTTGGGAGTCACATGCTCCCTGCTCCAGCAAGCCGGGTAGAGACATAGAGAGTGTGTGAGTGAGCGAGAGAGAGTGGGAGCTACTTAGGCATCAGGGCTGGGGGGCAGTGGGCTGCGGGTTGGGAGTGAGAGGCACCAGCAAGAGGTAGGGGGCAGGGTGTGTGCCTGGAGCAGGGAGGAGGTGCCAGAGGTATGGGGGGGGCATGTGCCTCCCAGATTTGTTTCATTTGTTCAGGGGGCAGAGGCAGGCTGTGGCTGTTTGCCCAGGTCTATGCCTGCTGCCTTTGCTTGGGGCCTGGGTCCCCTCCCTGCCCTGCCTGGCAGGGTGCAAGGCCCCTGGAGCAAAAGCAACAGTTCAGAGAGACACAAAAAAATACTAGTCCAAGCAGGTGGGCAAATTATTTTAAAAGCTCTGTATCTGAAACTAGTCTCCTAAATGAATGGGGTGCTTAGCATACTCAAAAAAACTTCAGGCCACTTACCTAGATACCCAAAGCCTTTAAAGCCTAGCTTTAGGGCTATGTGTTTTTAAAAAGTGTACATCTGCATTTTTTTTAAAAAACATGGAACCCTACATTTAGGTGTTAAAGGCTTTGGGTATTTAGGTAAGTGGCCTGAAGATTTTTCAAGTTTGCTAAACACCTCATTCACTTAGGAGCCTAGCTTCAGATATGAAATGCAAAACTCTAGAACTCTTGGTTCAGAAATTATACCTTTTATTAGACCAACTAGGAAATTGCAAAAAAAATTCTCTTTTTCTGCAGGCTTTCAGGATCAAAGGCCCTTCATTAGGCTCTGGGAAAATTAAAGATAGTAAGAAGTCTCCATAGGTAGGAAATCAACTTTGTTTTCACACAGAGGGAGCTGGAGATAGAAAATCTGTCCTTCTGGGTCCATGAGAGTGGACCAAGAGTTCTATATTTTTGCATTTCTTTTTGTCTTAGACCAACACAGCTACCAAGTACACCCTGAAACATGAAAGGTGCCAAATTTTAGCCGATTTTGAAATTTAAACGTCATTGTAAAACAACATGAACGATTTTTTAAACTTCCCTGCTTGCCATGGGACACTTCCAAGGAAGGAATCCTACCTGATCTACACAACAAAGAACAACTCAGAACAACTTGGAGACTCAGAACAATTCACATGGACCCAGAAGGACAGATTTTCCATCTCCAGATCTCTCTGTGCAAAAATGAAGTTGATTTCCTAACGATGAGGACTTCTTACCATCTTTAATTTTCCCAGAGCCTGATGAAGGGCCTCTGAGCCTGAAAGCCTGCAGAAAAACAGATGTTTTTGTGATTTTCTAGTTGGTCTAATACATGGTATCATTTCTGAACCAAGAGTTCTAAATTTTTGCATTTCTTTTTGTCTCAGAGCAACACAGCTACCAAATGCACCCCTAGCTTCAGATATGGAGCTTTTAAAATAATTTGCCCAACTGCTTGAACTAGTATTTTCTTGGGTCTCTCTGCACTGTTGCCATTGTTCTGGGGGCCCTGCACTCTTCCCAGCAGGGCAGGGAGGGGATGCAGGACCCTAGCAAAGGCTCCAAACCACACACACACACCCATAGCCCCCAGCACCTTCACAAATAACACCCCCTTACACACACACAGTTAAAAAATAGCCTATTTTTTAGGCTGTGGGTGTATGCGTGGGGTTTGGAGCCGGTGTGGGGGGGTCCCTGTACACCACTGCAGGATGCAGGGTACTGTGTCAGTGTGTATGTGTGAGTGTGCATGTATGTGTCTGTGTTCATGGCAGGGAGAGTATATTTGTGTCTGTGTGTCCATGTGCAGAGAGTGAGTGAATAGAGTGTGTGCCCATCTGCATGCATGCATGTGTGTGTCTCTGTGTGTGTGCATGCATGTGTTTAGGCAGGGAGAATATGGTTGTATCTGTGTGTCCATGTGCAGAGAGTGAGTGAGAGTAGTGTGTGCCTGTGTGTGTGTATGTTTGTGTGTGTGCGCATGTTTGGCCATGGGGGGGGGCAGGTAGCAGGAAGAAGAGGCAGGCACGTGCCCCTCCCACCTCCAGCTTGGCATGGTCCCCACCTTGCCTCCCATGCTGGTACGAGGAGGGGAAGGTGCCCTGCCCTCTGACCCCCACAAGCCCAGCTCTTGTGGAAGGAAGGGGCCTCCAATTTTGTGTTTGCCAATGTCCCAGTGAACATTCATCTGCCCCTGCCCCTGCATCCAGCCACTTGCCCCCCTCGCCTCCCGCTCCCCCCTCGCCCCTGCCAGCTTCTTTGGGGCAGGGGGCCCCACAAACATTTTTTGCAGGAGGCCCCAAAAAACTGTGGGCCTCCTGCAAGAAATATTTTACATCTTTAGATAAAAGATAGGTCTTTAAGGGTTTTTATCTTTTGACTTTTAAACCTAATATTTTCTAACATTTCTCAGCAACTATGAAGGTTAAAGTCTTATTTTGAATTGAAACTGAGATTTCAATGCATCCACATGACCAACCTGTGGGGTACTACAGATATTTTGTAGGTTGTGATTAGGATTAAAAATAAACTTAAGACTTTGGAGAAAGGGTCTGAAATACAAGATATGAGGTTCAGTAAGGAAAAGTGCAAAGTTCTTAATACTGAACAAACAAATATACAAATACAAATACAAATACAAATACAAATACTGTAGAACAAGTGATTATACCGCAGTACTACATCTCAGAACCTGGGGGTTACAGCAGACCACAAGCTTAAGAGGAGTAACCAGTGCTGTACTGTTTCAAAAACAAACCAATCGATTTACATTAAGGAGAAGGTTGTATACAAGTCACGGGAAATGATTTATTCACTGTACTCAGCATGAACCTCTAGGCCTCACCTGGATATGTATGTCCAATTTTGGGTACCTCCTTTCAAGGGAGACATGGCTGAACTGGAAAGTGTCCAGTGAAAACAACAAAATTATTTGATGTCCAGAAAACATTAACACAGGAAAAGAGATTAGAAGAACTAGGATTGTTTAGTCTGGAGAAGGGAAAATGGAGAAGGGACTTGATAATAGTCTTCAAATTAAAAAAAGGGGGCAAGGTGTATTTAAAGGAGGATAGTGATTAACAATTCTGTGTTGTCTCCAAGAGATAGGACAAGAAGTAATGATTTAAATTACAGAAAAGGAACTTTAATCTTAGGAAGAACTTTTCAAACATGAATGAAGATAGTTACTAAAAATAATTACCTAGAAAGGTTGTGCAATCACTGTCAGTGGTGATTTTAAGTGCAGTTTAGGCAAATATTTGTCTGGGATGGTTTGAGCAGGGATGTTTGTACTTGAAGAGGAAGGTTGGACTAGATAGCCTGCTGAAGCCCTTCTAGCCCTCTTTTTCTGTGTTCCCATGACTCCTACAGTTGAGCCTTTAGGCACAACCCCAAACACAGTATGTGCATAATAATAAGGCTTTTGTTTTTCCTTAGCTGTTATTACAATATAGGATAAACACTCTTGTTTGGTAGATGCTTTCCAACCCAGATTCCTTTACTCTATGTCCTTAGTAATGTTTTTGATAGAAATTCATACGAGAGGAGAGGAGAAAGGAAAGGAAAGGGGAAAGGAAAAGGAAAAGGAAGTCTATCAGTTTTAAAATAAAAAGCCCAAATATCATATGCTTATTTATAAACTTTTTTGCATTATGCTGAGGCATAAAGACATATAATTAGTTCTGTAGTTTTTACTGTGCTTTAGTAATATGTTCATTGAAGTACTTTAGCAAATGAAGTGCATAGCACAAATAAGTAAACATTCTACATATAGTACCTGCAAAACTCTCTTTGCTGGTTTGCTCATTAAAATATAATGCTTTAAAAGCTGGGTCATTCAATCCGTTTTTTCTAAAGGAAATAATGTTCCCTTTTAAAAGTACAAATTAAGAAGAAAAACAAATTACAAAGGATATTGCTATTCATGTTTTTTCATAGTACAATAACAAGGGACATTCAATTAAGTTGAACACCATTAATTGA
>NW_017729007.1:2220756-2221529 GCF_001723915.1 Gavialis gangeticus | reverse complement strand
ATAATGCTTTAAAAGCTGGGTCATTCAATCCGTTTTTTCTAAAGGAAATAATGTTCCCTTTTAAAAGTACAAATTAAGAAGAAAAACAAATTACAAAGGATATTGCTATTCATGTTTTTTCATAGTACAATAACAAGGGACATTCAATTAAGTTGAACACCATTAATTGATTTATATAAATCATAATTAACCTGTGGAACACACTATCTTCAGATACTGCTGGGGCCAAGGTGGTAATCAGATTGAAAAAGTGTAGGCATAAAAATGGATAATGAGGACATGTATACTTGCATAAAGCAGAAAGAGATGCTGGGAATAACCCTATACCAAGAAAAGAGGTTGAACAGAATGGTTGTAGATGGTTCCTTTGGCATCTCTAAACCAATAATGATGCCAGGAAGAATACTGGGTAGGCGATAGATGACTCTAGAGATATCTGGTTCTATGCTCTCCCTCTATAGCTCTGTTAGGAATGGATGAATTTCTGTCACAGTCAGAGACAGAATACTGAGCTAGATGAACCATTAGTCTGACCCAATATGGTGCTGTTATAGTCTTATGTTAAGCATAAACTTTGGCATATTAAGAAAACTAATGAAAATGTTCAATGAAGTCTGGAAAAAAGAAACCCTTTTTGATCAATGAATTGAATCATTGTCAGAATACCCAAAAGGGAGATCTTACCAACTGCAACACTTGTAGAAACAATCTTCAGCTGGGTGAGATTCAGCTGGGTGCACGACTTAGTGCCCTGGAGGAGCAGGTGGGTGAGC
>NW_017729007.1:2218030-2220745 GCF_001723915.1 Gavialis gangeticus | reverse complement strand
TTCCGACCCTTAATCTATGAATCTATGAATCTATGAGATTACTCATCATGAAAAATGCAACAGATGAGAAGCTTACAAAAGAACAGTTTGCATTTAGGGAGAGATCTTTCATAGACTAAATATTCATGCTACAGATCATCTTCTAAGAATTCATAGGAAGATCTCTCATTGTCAGTTTCACTGACTTTCAAAAGGCATTGGACAGTAGGCAGAGAGGAGCATTTTGGAATTCCTTCAGTCCTCCTGTAGCAGGACCAGGCCCTAAGGGTGGCTGTGATGTTCCCTGGTGTCCACACAGCTACTGCACCCACTATGGCTCTCTGGGTTTCCTTCCTTCCCTATTGTTTGTCATGCCTTGTTGTAATTAGTCAAGCTGATGGAAAAGGAGGCTACCCTAAAATCCTGGAGTGAGACCTAATCTGTGCTCATAACCAGTAAATCCCTCCTTGTCTCAAACTCACCCTCAGGTGTTTGGTGGCCCATCTGTGCTTCAGCACATTGATCACCTGAAGGGCTAATTCTGACCTCCTGCGGGCCTCTGACCTCCTCTACAGTCATGCCCATGCCTCACAGGTCTTACCAGTCATCTCTCAGGTACAGCATTTTGTCCCTTAGTCCATACCCAGTCATTACAAGCTTTTATGCCCTTGTTAGGTCTTTGGCCTGATTGGCCTCAACATCTTTTCTTTTTCTGGTCCCCGTATCCGAGGCCCAGGCTGCTGGGTTCCAGCTCCTGTCTTGCCCTGCTGAGCTCTGTTTTTACCCTTCTTGAGCTACAGGCTCCTGGCTCTGGTTCTTGTCCCTCTCTGACACTGGTTTCACCCTTCTCAGGTTGGTGGGCCCCTGGCCCTAACTCTGCCCATCCCACTGTTGTGATCTCGTCCTCTTGGCCTCAGGCCTGCTATTGCCTATCGTTGGCTTGTGCTATGGCCCTCCCAGCCTCAGGCTCAGCCCCATCCCCTGGCAGGGCTCAAAGTCACCATGTGTCTTTCGGCTACTACTAGGACTCCTACCTCCCTTGATAGTTGCTTCTGGTCCACTGGTTTCACTTAACCAAATAGTAAGCCCTCTGGCTATAACATGAGCCCTCTGGGCAAACAAATACTACAAAAGGAAAAGCATGCTGCCACTTTAAAAAGAAAACCTCACCCTGCCTCCCCTTAGAGCAGCACTGATTCAGGGAACAGCCTTCACTCTGGGCTCTCACTGCTCTCTGCTTTGGTTCAGAGTGCCTCAGGCAGTTTTTCCCCTCCAGGGAGCTCTTCTCCCTGGCAGCAGTAGGGTCACCCTGCCCACCTGGCTCTGGCCCCTATGTTTATCCTGCCCGGTCTGGTCAAATGGCTCCTCAGCCACCCACAAGGACTCTTACCAGAGTCTGATGGCTAGCTCACAGAAAGGCTTGCAGCTGCTGTTTTGACTGTTTTGGCCATGCCCTTGTTGCCTGTACCAGGGCTCTGTGTATTCCCTGCAGCCAGCTCATCAAATGCAGTGTTTCCTTCTGCCTGGGAAGCTCGCTGCTTTCCTCTTAAAGTATTGGGGAGCCCCTGGCTTCCTGTTACACCTACACACTTCTGCCTAAAATCAGTGTCATCAACGCCATGTATAGAGAGATACAATATTCCCCCCAAAAGTGTTAACAATGAAACATCAGAGTGGGTCAGCGTGGACATGAGCGTGAAACTGGGCTTTATTCTCTTTTTGTTGTTTTTGGACAGTATCATATTAGACACTAACATAGCATGTGTGGATGGCAAATGCCTAAAAAAACTAAATATTGTTGATGATATTTCATTATTGAACAACACCTTTGAAATGTTACAAAAGGAGACAAGTTGGCAAGAACAGGGGATCAAGTAGAGGTGAAAATAAATTATGCTTATATAAACCATCCTTGAAACACAGATTTTAAGCAGCAACATTATGTTAAAAAGGAAAAATATCAAGAAAGTAACAGAGAACCTATCTTGTCAGACACAAACCAATCATTGGAAACCTAAATGATAAGAAAGATATCCATAGCATTTATGAAACTCAACAATGCATGAAAACCAAAGATATATTGCACCAGAGCATAAGGAAGAATTTTCAACTCATATGTAATCTCAGTGCTGACATACAGGTAAGAGAAATGGATAGCTGTCAAACTATGAGTCAGGAAATGAGGTGCCTATAAAAACAAGGTTCCAGGCATTGAAAGGAAAGGTTTCATTACTAACAGATATATCTGAGAAATCACCAAGCAGCACCTTATTTCCACGTGAATTAGAAAGGAGAACTGGGCATATTTGGGTGCTATTTTACAAACTTCCACATGAAACCAATTAATATGAGGATACCAGGGATTAAACACAAGAAAATTAAGATGAAGCCCTAGCAGGAAGGGAAAAGCAGTGCCTCTCAACACTACTGAGTGTATAGTAGCAGCATCACATTACAGAGAGGAATGGAAAAATCTAGATACTGGCATGAGTGACAACATTGTAGCATAAAAAGTGTAATGTGATGGGTGGATTGTTCCTTAATTACTGACTAAGGGATTCCAAGACCTTTTTCTGAACCAGATGGGACTAACTAATATTTAGCTGGAAAACAGTAAAAATATTTGTACAGGAACTGTCAATCATTTTTGTCAGTAAATCCACATTTTAAAATAGAAAATAAGCGAATAATAGGAGAAACTTCTGCATCGGTCCTTAGAAAGGAGATGGTGCAGGC
>NW_017729007.1:2209285-2213030 GCF_001723915.1 Gavialis gangeticus | reverse complement strand
ATAGGAGAAACTTCTGCATCGGTCCTTAGAAAGGAGATGGTGCAGGCACCTACTTTGGACTCTTTTAAGAAACATTTGGATGCTTATCTTGCTGGGATCCTTTGACTCTAACTGACTTCCTGCCCTTTGGGTGGGGTGCTGGACTCAATGATCTCCTGAGGTCCCTTCCAGCCCTAATGTCTATGAAATCTATGAAATCCTATGCCCAAAGTCAGAGGGGTGTAGCAGCAGCTGAACTTAGGCTGGACCTCAGAATATATGGGGTCCTCCACCCATGGAGGATCTTAAAAGTAGATTATTTTTCTGATACATCACTGTCAGAGAAAAATTTTGATTGAATGCTGCCAATACAGAGAGAAGTGGAGTTGCCATGCGCAAAGGAGCTCTGAATGGAAAATTCCACTGTGTGCCCAGCATGTGCCCCCTGGGTGACCTCAGGAGCTGTCAGTCAGCTCTGACCTACTTTCTTCACTGACCCATGCTCAGTTACATTACAGGGCTTGTCCTGGCGCATGCCTGGTGAGTGACTGAGTGAGGTAATCAGACTCGAAATTTCTGTGGAGAAAGAGTTCTAATTGGCCACCAAATTGGTATAAAACACTACTGAGCCCCTCCCTCGGGGGGAGATCCGTTCAACTGAGGACAGAGGCTGGTTCTCAGGGGCTGTCTCTCAGTTAGGCTCTGTGGCCTATCGGTCTCCTCCAGCGTGGGCTCTCGCTGTGTTTCCTCCCAGTTGTACCTCGTTCGCACTGTATTGATTCTCCGGTTACTGGACTGTTTTTGGCTCTGATTTTGACCTTGCTCTCGGATCACCCTCGATACACCATCATCGACTTACCTGGTTTTCGACCTCGGCTTTCTCCTTGACTATCCGATTGTCCTGTGGGACTGGCGTCACAACACCACCTTCGGTTTCATTTCGACGTGTTACAGTTTTTGTTTTGTTATTCGTTTACCCCTACATGAGCTGTTGACCAGCCCTGGGACTTAAGGAGTGGGTAGCTGCCCCTATCCTTCGCGGGGTAGATAGCAAGGGCTCACTCCGGAACCCCGTGGGCCAACAGACACCTTTGTTGTTAGTTTGTTCACTTGTTCCACTGTAACTGAAGAACATTGGCACCTACGCACCCAAGCATAAGTTAAATAAATTCATCTGTTTCAAAAACCACCACGATTCCTGTGCCATTCAGACTCCATCGCCACTAATCCGCCTGTTCCTTCCGATCTGCCACCACCCGGCCATCCCACCGTGACACCGTGAGCTTGGTTTACCAACTCCCAGACAACCACCTGTATTTATTTGATTTGATTCCCATTCTGGCACACAATGAAGGCAAACATCAAAACCTGCTTTATATCTTTATCTGTAGTTTCACAACTGGAAATTACTATTAGTAGCAAATGTAATTGATCATCTGTAATGTTATGGGGGAAATATTTTTTACCAGCTGAATAATTCTACTTCTGCTGTTTCAAGATATTGGGTAGATAAGGATGATGTATTCAAATACTTCAAATGTCCATTTCCCAATAACTGGTGATCTTAGTACTGTGCACCAATAAACTGTTATTCCCTCCCATGCTTCCATATGTAGCAGCTCTGTCAGGAATCTCCATAACATTTTAAACAACTTAAAAACTTTCTTGACACCCACGCCTGAATATCTAGGTAAAGCTGCACAGGAGCTTAATAAAATATTATTAAAAAAATATAGCATCTGTATTGCAGACAGTGTGACCCAGCAATAAAAAAATGGCTATAACTTCACATATTACCATCTTCAGAGAAAAAACAAGAGCTTTCTATACCAAAGTCCGCCATCCATATTCTTGAGCATTGCCAATAAAACCTTAAGGAAAGCAAATTAGTTATAATGCAACAATTTCTATGCTTGTGTAACATGAACTGTTTCTTGGTGATAACATTTTATTTAATTATGTCTGTGAGCATCATAACTTATATTGATGAACATGGAACGGCATAGTTGTTTAAGCCTATAATGAACTAAATGTTACACAGAATACAATTTTCCTCTTCATTTACTTCAATTTATTCTAGTTGTAAATGCCATTGCCTTCCACGATTATGGAATAAATCTCACTGTAGGATCAATTACTACAGTTTAAGAATTAGACTTAAGGGTTGTTTTATAATTGTATATGGTTTTTGTCCCATTAGATCTCAGCATTACTCTTTCTAAAATATTTTGAGACCTCATGACACACAACATTAAAGTTAACACCCTGGGACATTTAACTACAAAACTTTTGTCAGAATTTGACTATTTGATCTATACACTGTTGATTTGTTATTTTAAAAAAGGTAACATGAAAATGATATTCAATTAAGTCAATGCTTCCATTATCTGTACTAAATATTTAATTAAAAATATAGATGAACGTCCACATTTTCGTAGTATCTCAATATTAAACTTTCAAGTTCTACTTACCTTTTAGAAAGGACCACAGACTTATTTTTGAAAAATTGTTTGGTCCAACAAACTATTTTGATTTATTTTTGCTTATATGGACATGGATAACATTCAGCGAAAAAAAGCAGTTCATTTTAAAAAAATCACACTCTTTTGAATTCACTAATTTGTTGACAAATGAAGGTTATTCGTTCAAACTAAAGAATTCAGAAACGTGCCCAATTTATCCTAATTGCCAGCACAATAGGAGAATTTCCATGACTATGCTATCTCTTAGTTTTGAAAGATAAAGAAATCACTGCTTATGCTTTCTAACTAGGAAATATAACTCATAGAGCAGCAATTTTGTGACAAATTATCACACTGTTTTAATGGCAGTGGTGGATTAGCTCTTTTGGGTTAGTCAAAGAGTAAAAATGCTTCAAACTTTTCCCCAAGATGACTCCCTCACTTTTCTTCCCTCTAAAAAGAGCAAGATAAAATCTTGACAACACCAAACTCTGGGGTAAAGCGTCCACACCTGAGGACAGGAGGGTGATCCAGGCATTTCTTGACAGGCCCATGAAATGGGTGGACGAGAACCTGATGGTGTTTAACACCGAAAAATACAAGGTTCTCCACCTTGGGAGGAAAAACCCGCGGCATGCTTATAGGCACGGCGGTGCTACGCTGGTTAGCACTACAGATGAAAGGGACTTGGAGGTCATGATTGACTACAAAATGAACATAAGCCTTCAATGTGATGCTGTGGCTAGTAAAGCAAGCAAAACATTGGCTTGCATCCATAGATGCTTCTCAAGCAAATCCCAGGACATCATTCTCCCATTGTACTCGACCTTGGTGAAGCCACAGCTGAAGTACTGCATCCAGTTTTGGGCTCCACAATTCAAAAAGCATGTGGAAAAACTTGTGACAGTCCAGAGAAGAGCCGTGTGCATGATCAGAGGTCAGGAAAACAGACCTTATGATGACAGGCTGAGAGCCATGGGACTCTTCATCCTGCAAACACGCAAGCTCAGGGGTGATCTGGTGTCCACCTATAAGTTTGTCAGGAGTGTTCACCAGGATCTGGGGGAACAACTATTCAACAGAGTGCCCCAAGGGATGACAAGATCGAATGGTCATAAACTGCTCCACGACCGATTCAGGCTTGACATCAGGAAGAACTTCTTTACTGTCCAAGCCCCCAAGGTTTGGAATAGACTGCTGCCGGAGGTGGTTCAAGCACCCACTTTCATAGTTTCATAGTTTCTAGGGTCGGAAGGGACCTTAGCAGATCATCTAGTCTGACCTCCTGCCATGGCAGGAAAGAG
>NW_017729007.1:2199931-2209103 GCF_001723915.1 Gavialis gangeticus | reverse complement strand
CACTGCTACTCCTGCATCTAATGATCTGGTGATCTGATCGTAAAAGGCCACCAGGTTGGTCTGACAGGACCTGCCACTGATGAACCCGTGTTGGTTGCCCCTAAGCATGCAGTCCCCTTCTGGCTCCTCCTGGATGTGTGCCAGAATAATTTTCTCGAACAGCTTGCCTAGGATAGGGGTAAGGCTAACTGGCCTATAGTTTCCCAGGTCCTCCTTCCTCCCTTTTTTGAAGATGGGAACCATGTTGGCCTTCTTGCAGTCCTCCGGTACCTCTCCAGAGCACCACGAGTGCTCATAAAGCCTTGCCAGGGGACTTGCAATGACCTCAGCCAGTTCCTTTAGAACTCTAGGGTGGAGATCATCTGGACCGGCTGACTTGAAAACGTGCAGCCCCTCCAGAAGCTCCCTAACTAAATCCTCGCTAACCCTTGGCCCGGGTGTGCCTCCAAGATATGCTTGGATGTTTATATTGCTAGGATCCTATGATTCCTGCTGACTTCTTGCCCCTGGGGCAGGGGGCTGGACTTGATGATCCTCCGGGGTCCCTTCCAGCCCAAATGTCTATGAAATCTATTAAACCTTTTTAGAAATCAGTCTGTGATCTACTTGGCCAGGTATAGACATTGCACTTTTACTGTTATAAATGAAAAACAGAAGTTCAACACACACAGACACTGGTTTAAAAATGGTGGAACTGGGTCTAAGGTTTTACCCCTTTCCCCCACAACAAAGGGAAAACGTGTGTTCTGTTTGCTAACGGTCTAAACCATGCTAATTCTGCCTCAGGCTTGTTGATTGTCTGTACCTAGCCCTTGTCTCTACTTCCTGGCTTGTCTATAATTTAAGTGAGAAAACATAGGAAGTGGGGTGCAGAAACTGGAAGTCAGGAAGGGGGAGTGCAGAGCTGCAGTGGTCAGGTAGTAAGCTCCGGGTATATCAGAAAGGTGAGGCAAGAGGCAAGTGGACATTTCAAACTCCAAAGTTTATCAGAACTTCCTAGGCTGGGCTAGATTGTCACTGAGGGTCCAGCTTATGGGGTGTCAGTGCATACGCTCCATGCATGGACTTGGTGGAGGTCTTATCAATCTTATGAAAACAGAGCTCCAGGTTCCTGTAAGATTATTTACACTAAATCTGCTAATGTCAAAGACTTAGGTGGTATAGGTTACACAGGAAAAAGCTGGAAGAAGGCCTACATTACAAGAATCCCCATACTGCTTTCATTTATGTCATTGAAGTACTTTAGCAAATGAAGTGCGTAGCACAAATAAGTAAACATTCTACATATAGTACCTGCAAAACTCTCTTTGCTGGTTTGCTCATTAAAATGTAATGCTTTAAAAGCTAGGTCATTCAATCCGTTTTTCTAAAGGAAATAACGTTCCTTTTTAAAAGTACAAATTAAGAAGAAAAACAAACTACAAAGGATATTGCTATTCATGTTTTTTCATAGTACAATAACAAGGGACATTCAATTAAGTTGAACACCATTAATTGATTTATATAAATCATAATTAACCTGTGGAACACACTATCTTCAGATACTGCTGGGGCCAAGGTGGTAATCAGATTGAAAAAGTGTAGGCATAAAAATGGATAAAAATGGTCATGTTCATCTGGCTTTTAGACATATAAGTTACACCACAGTCAAATCCTTTAGAGATAGACAGAATAGCTATAAGTAGCTGCAAGGAAATCTACTTTACCCACAGAGTTCTGCATTTGACCCAATGCCAAAGCAAGCAGAATATCTCCACTGAAACATGTCACTGAGTAAAATTAAAATTAAGAAAAAGGATACATTAGAAAATCTGTTTTCTCTTTTGACAGCTGATTATTGCCCCTTGTGTACTATTGAGCAAGGTCTTGGTCTGACCAGCCTCTAGGTTAATCCATCATTCTGTGCAGCATACCTGACAGGTTTGTGAATGATTTTAACAATCCCAGCACTGAGCTAGGGGAGATTATATATGTCTTAAGAGGTGATTGTGATTTCTGATGAGCTCATACGAGCCCCCTGACATCAGAGCCATTCCAGGAAGATGGATATTTTCTATTTTTTTAAGTAATTTTCTTGACTTTTTCCTTGTGAAAACTGACTTGAAATTATGGGATTTGATTCTCTCCTGCATTGAAAAGGATGTGACAGAGGCACATTTGTGATAGCAAAAGAGGAATTCTTTTATGGGTATTTACAGTCAGATTGTGCCTTGCTATAGTACCTTAGACAAGCCAAAATGTAGAAGAGTTTCTCTCTCAAGTGGTGTAAAATGGCTTAAGCAATTGCTAAGGTTAAAATGAGTGCACAGCTGTACATAAATCTGTAGCAAGGGACTGGAATGGAAACACAGATGGCCTCTCAGTACACAGGTATGCACCCATATATTTATGGTTAGATTGTTTAGTTAGGTTTGGGATTATAGCTAAAGATAATTCTGTTAATCATCTTCCAGCATCTGATAAATCTAAATATCATTCTGCTTACCCTTGAATGGTGTGCTTACATGCTACTGACAGCAAAATCAATAATAACCCCCCTCTTCACCAAGAAAGGATGCTGGCTTCTTACCTTAACAAGCAGAGTAGAGCCAAGGCTTTCAGGACATGTGCTGCAAGATGCTGGAGAACTGGCAGTTTCTTAAAAAAACAAGTGGGATGCCTGGCACAGGTATTTAAATGGGCTGTCCCAGAAAAAAGGGGATTACACTACTCATGTGTACTTGAGGAAGAATGTTCTTTAAAGATTCCTTTATTCAAGTTTTAAGAGTATATTGCTATCTCGGGGGATCATATCCCTGCTTCATTTTGCACCAGAAATGAAGTTTTTTCTATATCTTTTGTTATTTGGATGTCCACAATGGGGAGGACAGAGATTTCTCTCATGGTGTATCAAGGCTAGGATACAATGTTGCTGATAATGCATGGTTATCTTCACTTCAATCAGTTAAAAGCTTGCAGGATAATTTCTACAGACATTATCAAAATGTCGTTAGAATTCTTTTTGTGAGGAAGCTAGATCTATTCAAAATATATATCCTAAAAATATTCATCTTTTTTTTCAATGAATCTGGGAAGGGTAGAATGGCAGGCAATAGTGTTGCCCCTTGGGTGTATATACATGAACCACTGGTGTACTTACCGGTCCCTCCCCAGTGAGGCAGAGTCCCTGGAAGCCCAGATAGACTCGGGAACAGCTGATTTCTGGTGGCAGGCCCACTGCACATGTGCATAGTTTAAAAGGGCCTACCAAAGGAAAAAAAAACCCAGACAAGCTCCGGGAGCGGCGTGAGACGTGCAAGTGCAAGCCCGCTGTGCCCACACTTCCCCAAAGGCCTCAGCACTCCCCAACTGCCACGGAGCACCCTTGCCAAACCCCAGCAGCAGCCAGAGGTAGGCAGGGCTCCTGGTGGGAGGGACTAGCCCCAGCCTAATCACAGGGACGTGGCTAAGCCAGAGCCAAGGCGGGGTCTCGCCCCGCCTTAGCCCCTATTTAGCTCAGCCCCCCAGGGAGAGAGTAAGGATAAGGGGAGGGTACTTACAGTCTCTCCCCGGTGAGGTAGGGATACCTGAAGCCCGGGTAGGGTCCCCTAGCCCAGGAACTGCTGATTTCCGATGGTGGGCCCACTGTGCATGTACACAGTTTAAAAGGGCCCGCCAAAAGAAAAAAAAACCCCGACAGGCTCCGGGAGCAGCGCGAGACATGCAGCAAGCCCGCTGCACCCTCACTCCCCCACAAGCCTCAGCGACCCCCAACTTCCATGGAGCACCCCCCGCCAACCCCCAGTAGCAGCTGGAAGTAAGCAGGGCCCCTGGCAGGAGGGACTAGCCCCAGCCTAGCCACAGGGAGGTGGGTAAGCCGGAGCTGAGGGGAGTTTCACCCTGCCCCAGCCCCTACTTCACCCAGTCCCCCCAGGGAGCCACATGACCAGAGCTGTGTGAACAGGCCATGCCAACAGGTGCACTTTTCTGCCCGGCGTGTGAGTTAGCACAGAGTTTGCATGGGACAGCCAGTGGCCCTGCCTGTGTGCCCCCTCCCTAGGGAAGCCAGTCCCAGCCATAGCCAGCCCACCAAAGGCATGATACGGATGGACATGTGCCGTACTCCAAGGGTTCTCTTGGGGCCTGTGGCCCCCCCTCTGGCATCTCAGAGGCCTCCACCCAGACAGAGTCCATGGTTCTGGGCTCCACACAGATGGAGCCTCTGGATCTTGGTTGTGAGGGATGCCTGTCGATTTTTCAGGCTCTTTTTTAGATAGCCTGACCTCTATCTCGGGTAAGGTCTTAGAAAAGATTATTAAAGAGACCATTCTCAACAGACTGGCCTACAGCAACATCCTGAGGGATAGCCAGTACAGGTTTGTTGCGGGTAGGTCTTGCTTGACCAATCTTATCTCCTTTTACGACCAGGTGACCTATCACCTGGATAAGGGAGAGGAGATTGACATCATATATCTTGACTTGAAAAAAGCCTTCGAACTGGCATCCCATGATCACCTCTTGGCAAAACTGTCTAACTGTGGCCTCGGGTCCACCATGATCTGCTGGCTGGGGAATTGGCTCTGTGGTCAGACCCAGAGGGTGGTGGTTGATGGAAGTCAATTGTCATGGTGTCCTGTGACCAGTGGGGTCCCCCAAGGCTCTGGCCTTGGACCTATATTGTTCAACATCTTCATTAATGATGTCAACATTGGAGTCAGAAGTGGACTGGCCAAGTTCACTGATGACACCAAACTCTGGGGTAAATCATCCACACCTGAAGACAGGCAGGTGATCCAGGCTGACCTTGACAGGCTCAAGAATTGGGTGGACGAGAACCTGATGGTGTTTAACACCGAAAAATGCAAGGTTCTCCACCTTGGGAGGAAAAACCTGCAACATCCTTATAGGTTCCGCAGTGCTACTCTGGTTAGCACTACAGATAAAAGGGACTTGGGGGTCATGATTGACCACAAGATAAATTTGAGCCTTCAATGTGATGCTGCGGCCAGTAAAGCAAGCAAAACGCTGGCTTGCATCCATAGATGCTTCTCAAGCAAATCCCAGGAGGTCATTCTCTCATTGTACTCGGCCTTGGTGAGGCCACAATTGGAGTACTGCGTCCAGTTTTGGGCTCCACAATTCAAAAAAGGATGTGGAGATGCTTGAGAGAGTCCAGAGAAGAGCCACGTGCATGATCAGAGGTCAGGAAAACAGATCTTACGATGACAGGCTGAGAGCTATGGTACTCTTTAGCTTGGAAAAGCGCTGGCTCAGGGGTGATCTGATGGCTACCTATAAGTTTATTAGGGGTGTTCACCAGGATCTGGGGGAACTATTGTTTACCAGAGCAGCCCAAGGGATGGCAAGGTTGAATGGTTATAAACCCCTGCAAGACCATTTCAGGCTGGACATAAGGAAGAATTTCTTCACTGTCCAAGCCCCGAAGGTCTGGAATAGTCTGCCACCAGAGGTGGTTCATGCACCTACATTGAATGCCTTCAAGAGAAATTTGGATGCTTGTCTTGCTGGATCCTATGACCCCAGCTGAATTCCTGCCCCTTGGGCAGGGAGCTGGACTCGATGATCTTCTGAGGTCCCTTCCAGCCCTAATGTCTATGAAATCTATGAAATCTATTAAATGGTTTACTGCACAGCAGACTAATTTGCTGCACAGTAAAGTAAACTTGTCTATACATACGCAGCAATAAGGGCACAGGAAACTAATTTACTGTACTGCCAGATAGTCCCAACAGATACAAGTAGTATCCAGCAGTGAAGTAAATTACTGCACTTAAACACAAATGTAGATGGTGACATCAGGAGTAGTTTACTCAGTCGTATTAACTGCATGTACAGACACGTCCCTTGTCTTTCCTGTTAAATTCAGTTCTTCAAAAATTCTACAAATTATCAGACTTCTTCTAGCCTCTCAAGCCTCTCCATTGGCCTTATAGCTATCATCTCATTGTGTAAATTTTAGCTAATAATAGGCATGCCTACACATTGCTATATGGAAATATTGCTATGCCAATGTGCTCTAGTACTTCCTTTTGGGTATACTAAAGCATGGCACAGTACAGGTAGTTACTGCACCATTCACATGGAGCATGGTTAAATTTCACCACTGCATCACTGTAGTAACACACTATACCTAGGGAGTGTGCCACTATGGCAACAGAGCTGGCAATCACATGTAGAAACATGATTGTTACATCACCATAGTGTCCCATATGGCAATATAGCATGTCACTATGTCACCATAGGGTGATATATACACATGCCCAATGTTATCATTTCTTCCTAATCCATAAAAATATGTCCATTAGCTGATGGACATATGGAAAGAGACCTTCAAAAGCAACTAGCAGTGAGAATAATGCTTTAAAGTCATGTGGGCACTTCTAAGATCCCATCAGCCATCCATGGTGACAAATCTGGGTTTATAATTAATATAAAAAATCCTGCAGTTTTGGTTTTTCCAGGTCTGCAAAGAAATAAACTTGCCATTTATATTAATGAAATTAAAAGTATACAGTCAGTCATAATTTTAATTAAGCAATTTATGTATCTAGAAATCCAGTTCACTTGCAAGAGAGAATATTTATCTAATGCTGATTTCATCCTATTTTGAAACAAATTTTGTCTGACCTTATGTCCAAGATGTTTTTAGTAGGTGAAAAGCTGAACTGAAAGAGCTGTTATGGAAAATGATATTGGACATTTGACCTGCTGACACTGTTAATGTTTATTAAACTGAGGAAGAGTGAGAGGGTGTATTTTCTTGTCAGTTTTTGGGTAAGGCTCATTTGTGATTTCATTAATGTGTTTTGCTTTGAAGAGCCCATATTTAAACTGCATTCAGTAATTCTGAAAAACATCTGTATTCAGGGTGGTGCTTAAAAACTCAGGTTTAAAGAAACTTAAGCACTACTAAATGTTAAACATGTTCTTTAATGTTGCTCAGAAGAGGGGGAAGGACATAAGCACAAACTTAACTATTTTCCTAGAGCAGAGACAAGATGTTTTTCAGGACTGCAATAATGAAGTGCAGGCATAAACCCAGTATAAGATTGAGCAAGCCAGCCAAAGAGCACTGTTGAATCAATATTTTACTATTACCATTTTACCTTGCAATTGTCCATTCATCTCTTTTTTGAGTATAACTGCAGATTGGTAGTCCAATCTTTCCTGCCTCCTGCAGAAGAACGGACAGCATCTAAATGATCATTTTTCCAAGTCTTGAAAAATGTGGATGGATGGGTGCCCTGTAATGGAGCTAGCACACCACTAGGAAGTCACAGAGACAGATTCAACGCCCAATGGCGGGAAGGCAGGCAACAAGATCCTTGGTCTCCCAGTTTCTAAGTGCTCTAACCCTACTGGGGCTAAATCATGGAAGGCCTGTCCTCCTCCCACCCTTTCCCTTGCTTAGGCTCAGGTACACATGTGCCCAGTTTATGAGCACCTTATCATGCCTGCTCAGTCTACACACACATGTTCATGCATCCACAATGCAGGGGTAAGTGCCAAAAAAGCTCTGGTATGCAGCTAGAAAATTGCCATTTAGGCACAAAAAGGGAAACAGAATTCCTCCCTATGTACATAGCCGTTAGCATTTGGTTACACCTTTTTCATTTTGATTGGAACATTTTTGACATGTACAGTTGTTAGTGGTGTTTATTAAGAACCAAGTATGAATACCTGTGACATCAAATTAAAATAACATTGAACTCTCTTAACTGGCACTCCCACCTGGAAACAGAAATGTGTCAGCTGTGTTGCCATCTTGACATTCAGAATATGATGAGAATGTCTTATGTTTGGAGATATTCAACTTTATTTAATGAATCACTCTATACAGCAGTATGGTACAGAACACTAAACCGTTTAAAAAACTATATTGTCTAACATTTCTCCCTCAGTTAGCTGCTTTAATAAAGGGAAGCAGCCCACACAGAACAAAAAGGCTACCCTGTGAGGAGGTTTCAATAAATACCAATTTACACATTAACTGCTGTGTGACACGGTATGACACATAACCACTGCAGACAATAGGAGCTAATTTGTTGTACCCCCACATAGCAGGTCTGAAGACTATATGCAAGATGAGGTGCTGTTTCAGGCAAATACATTTAATTACATCAGATGCAAAGAGCCTGCACAAAGTTTGAAGATAGTCCAATATATAAAGGTTATTTTTATGACTTCATCATTTTCAGAGGAATATAATAAAGAATTTATCTAGCTAATTTTTACCGTGCTTTTAAGTTGGTTGTATGTAAAGCTGGCAGGGATAGGTGAAAAAGAAGACAGATTACATCAAGATTAACAGGCAGGAAGGCTCCATAATGAGAAAAGTAGTAAGACTCTATAACAGGCATGTGATCCAAAGCCTACTGGAGTCAATTTCTGAAGATGTTGAATGAAATCCTTACATTGGTGCTAGTTAACATGCTGGGAGATATTGTGTAAAAAAATGTTATTCTTGTTGGCCACTTGTATATGTGATGAATAGTGGCCATTTTTGCAGTTTAATTGCATCATGGTGTACATGTGTGGGTTTTTTTATGATTTAAATGAGCTTGTTACATTGCAAACTAAACCACAGCTACATGTAGTTTAGTTTGAAATGTAGCTGTTTGTAATTTGTAGCCTTTGGCAGTTTGCCCCACGCCACAGGAGATATGGGCTGAAGGCAGAATCAGTGAGAGGCCCGATTCCTTTTTTTTCTTTTTCTCTTCATGGAGCCTGCCTGCATTCCTGCTGCTGGGGAGTGAGCTGCCAGTAAGCCGAGTGGCCCCTGAGATGCCCACTGGGGCTGCCCAGGTGGGCTGCTAGTGTGTGGATGCTGCCCCAGCTCAAGCTCATGGAACAGTTGGATTGGGCTGCCTATGAGCTGGGGCAGCACCCACCCACTAGCTGCCCACTTGGGTGGCCCCAGGGGGTGCCGCCACCATGGAGGGAAGGTCTGGGGCCACCAGCATCTCAGGGCCCACTGGCAGCTCACCCCCCAAGCTGCAGAAGGCAGGCAGGCTCTGCAAAAAAACAAAAAAAAGAATCAGGCCCCTTGCCACTTTTTTTTCCTCAGCAGAGACTGCCTGCCTGAACTGCTGCAATGTTGTACAGCCCCTGAGCTGTGAGGAGGACAGGGGTCCTTCCTTCCATGACAGCAGCACCCTCCCCCCCCCCCCCC
>NW_017729007.1:2197003-2199754 GCF_001723915.1 Gavialis gangeticus | reverse complement strand
GGCCACCCAGGTGGCATGATAGCTGCACAGGTGCTGTCCTAGCTTGTAGGCAGCACTCACCAGATCCAACTCCTCCCCAAGCCTGTGGGCTGGAAGCCTGCTGGGCGCAGCTCCCTGTGTGGGCTCAGGGAAGAGTTGGATCTGTCTGTGAGCTGTGGCAGTACCCACGCAGCTGGCACCTGACCCGGGCATCCCCAGGAGGTGCTGTCACCACAAAGTGGCGGACCAGGCCCCCTTGCAGCTCAGAGGCTGCATGGCTTGGTGGCAGCTCATACAAACAAGCCCCACTGAGGGAAAAAAAATAGCAGTGAGGGGCCTGATCCTTTCTTCTTTTTTTTTCCATGGATCCTGCCCACCTCTCCTGTGGTCAGAGGGCAAGCTGCTGGTGCACAGCAAGAAACTGCATGCAGCTTACTCAGTTTATCACCTGAAGAAAGGAATGTATAGGTACACAGACCCTTAGGAAAACCCAGAGTAGAGCTGAAGGATGACTATGAAGATGACAGATGTGCTCCTGGCCATCTGGCTAGCCGGGGGCAGGAGATTGCTTCCTGTCCCGGGAGCTGCCTGCTGCTGGGGTGGGCTCCACCTCTAGACCCTGGGCCAGAACAATGTCCCTCTGCCCCAGAAGCAGGGAGCTCCCAGCCCCCACTCCACAATCACAGGGCCCAGGCTGGGAGGTAAGAATCTCCCAGCCCCAGCTCCACTGTCATGGAGCCAGGGCTGAGAGATTCTTGTCTCCCTGCCTGAGCCCTATGGTCATGGGGTTGGGAGATCATTATTTCCCAGCACCAGCTCCGTGGTCTTGGGGTCAAGACTAGGACATCCTTATCTCCCAGCATCAGCCCCATGATCACAGAATCTGGGCTGGGAGATCCTTATCTCCCTGGGAAATCCTTATCTCCCAGCTCCATGGCTCCTTATCTCCCTGTGCCAGCAACATGGTTGTTGGGCTGGCACAGGGAGATCCTGATCTCCTAATCTGAGCCCTATGGTCACAGGACCCAGTCTGGGAGATCCTTATTTCCCAGCATCAAATCCACAACCATGGAGCTGGCACTGGGAGATAAGGATCTCCCAGCCCTGTCCCCATGATCCCTGAGTGAGGGCTGGGAGCTCCCTGCTTCCCTGGCAGCGGGACATTGTCCCCACCGAGGCTCCAGTGGCGGAGTCCACCCCAGAAGCAGGCAACTCCCAGAGGTAGGAAGCAACGTCCCAGATGCTACCAGGAAACAGCTGTCCCCTGGCCTCATGCTCCCTGCCAGCCCCTGAGCTAGCACCCAGAAGGAGCCTAGAGCTCCCCCTGGACACTGCAGGGGCCAGCTGCAGGACTACAGGGAGTGGGAGCTGTCTGTTGCTAGAAGCAGCAAATCCAGTCCCATGTCCCTGCACATGTAGACACATGTGTGAGAGAGTTTACCCTCAAGTCGTTTAGTCAAGAGTAAACTGCTCCCAGAATATTTGTATGTGTTGCCACACTCACCAGTGCATTAACATTAAGCATATGCATAATTCCATGCAGAAACCTAGCCACATTCATAGTTGGTGACCTGATTCTTAGAGGAACATTCTATGAGCAGTTTCCATTGCCTTCGTGTCTATTTTTGGGCCAGTGAATATGATTCCTACAAAGGCATTAAAATCTCATTTGTTAAGGTTTGAATTAATTTAAAAATCATGGGCCATAGACTTGGAACAGCACTTGGAAGATTTTAGGTTTGAGTTCTATCAGGTTCTGGATATCTTTCTGGGCTTGATCTGCTTTGCATTGTCTTTTATTTCCTTCTGTAGTCAGGAAGGGCTAAAAATACTTTCAAAGAGGCATCATTATTGTCTGCACAGTACTGACTTCTGTCTAGATACAATTATATGATCGATTGCTTTATTTAATTAAATCTTAGATCTTAGGGAAAAACAAATTAAACATTTTTGAAAGAGTCTTCAGTAAGTTTATTTTGGGATTCTAAGTGCTTTAAAGATAAAGATAAAGGAATTACTCCAACCCTGAAGGGCTAAAAATGTGTGTACTTAATTGCATCTTTAAAGCTACCGCCCCAGGTTGATTTAAGGCACGATTCCCAGTTTACACAGGAAGCATGCAAGCCTTACTTAGAATGAGGTGGGGTGCAGTCTGGATCCATAATGTGCCCAAACAATTTCACAGCCTCTCTGCTAATCTAGAAACATTAGGTTGATAAAGCTGTGATGTCTTTCTTGATTATTTTGGAATAACTTGTATCCTACAGATGCATGGATGCCCCCTGCTCAAAGAAGGTTATCTCTGCTTAAACCATCCCTGCTATGTGTCTGTTGCACCTGCTCTTGAAAATTCTACAACTTCTCTAGGTAGCCTGTTGAAACTCCTGACCACCCTCATAATCAAAAAAATCCTCCTAATCTGCAACTAAATCTCCCACTCTCAACCTTGAGGGCATTGCTCCTAATCCTGTCCCCTATAGTCACAGAGAAAAGCCCATCTCCATCCTCTCTATAATCACCTTTTAGGTATTTGAAGACTGTTATCAACTTTCTCTTCAATCTTCTCTTCTCAGGACTAAATAACCAAAGTTTTTTCAGCCTTTCTTCATGAGTCTTGTCTCCCAGGCTCCTGACCATTTGTTGCTGTCCTTTGTTGGACCCTTTCTAAAGTACAGTACCCACACCGTTCTTGACATGTGAAGCCCAGAACTGGATACAGTACTCCACATAAGGCCTCACCAGAGGTGAACAGAGTGGAAGAACCCCTCGCCT
>NW_017729007.1:2176696-2192003 GCF_001723915.1 Gavialis gangeticus | reverse complement strand
GACCATTTGTTGCTGTCCTTTGTTGGACCCTTTCTAAAGTACAGTACCCACACCGTTCTTGACATGTGAAGCCCAGAACTGGATACAGTACTCCACATAAGGCCTCACCAGAGGTGAACAGAGTGGAAGAACCACTCGCCTTCATTTGCACATGACACTCCCGTCATCCTGCCATAACCCAGGATACTGTTGGCTTTTTTGGCAGCAAGAAAACATGGTTGACTCATGATCAGCTTATGATCCACCTTAATTCCCAATTCCTCTGAAGTACTGCAGCCTAGCCAGTAATTTCTCCATCTGTATTTGTGCATGCAGCTATTCTTTTCCAAGTGCAGGATTTCATACTTGTTTTGTTGAAACTCATCTCATAGGCTGCAGACCATTT
Organism: Gavialis gangeticus; assembly: GCF_001723915.1. Taxonomy (NCBI): domain Eukaryota; kingdom Metazoa; phylum Chordata; order Crocodylia; family Gavialidae; genus Gavialis; species Gavialis gangeticus. The sequence goes on along the minus strand of NW_017729007.1, from coordinate 2,191,618 downwards.
TTCCAGGATATCCAGGAAAAGAGGCATCATTATTTTCTGCACAGTACTGACTTCTGTCTAGATACAATTATATGATTGATTGCTTTATTTAATTAAATGGTCCTGCCCTCCAAAGAGTCCGCAGTTCCACCCAATTTGGTGTCATCCACAAATTTTCTAAGTGTGCACTCGATCCCATCATCCAAATCATTAATGGAGATGTTAAACAATTCTGGACCCAAGACAGACCTCTGGGAAACCCCATTTAATACCTCCTCCCAACTAGACATTGAGCCATGGAGGACCACTTGCTGAGCATGATGATCCGACCAGTTACATATCCACCTTAAAGTACTTTCATCTAGTCTGAGTGAGATAAGCTATAGGATACAGGTTTTAGAAAAATGACCAAAGCACGTGATTAACAATATTCCAATTTATATCTATAAGAAGATAAATATTGCCCTTTCTTTTCTGAAATCAGTTAGAATGATATTGTTTTGCTCTCAGGAACAACATACCTCACCACCCTGGAGCACATGTAAAAGTGCCATTCATGTTAGAGAACCCCAGGATGAAGATGCCAGGTACCAGTTTCTATGGATGAAAAGCCAGGCATCAGACATCAAGAGACTCTCAGTTTTTACCCAGGCATACTGTGGCCATTTTATGAAATACTCAGAAGACTGGCAACAACCATTGTATGTCAGGAAATGTTCACCTGAAAAAGGTAAAAGTATCTCATGTCCAGTTTATTTATAACTCTGTACACAGGAAAGTCCATTAAACTTTTTTGCTAAATTTAGCCAGGTATTTGGACCATTGTAAGCTGAGACGACTCCAGCAGGTTCTTAAGCATAGGAATCGAAAGATTCTACAAATAGATAGAAACCAGAAAAAACTGGGAAACTGTGGGATAGAAAGCATGCTGGAAGGACTGGTGGAGGTTTCTTTTCAAGCAAGGAGAGGCAGAAGAGGGTTGGAGACTTGACATGAGTCTCCCCACTGACTAAAGGTGGTCATGAGTCTAACAGATGTTGGAAGATTCCACGGACAACTGCATAACTGGAACTGGGAAACCCAGCAGGAAATTATGTGAACTTATTTGTTGAGAGGGCCCCACAGGGTGCATCCCCTTGAGCGCTCATGTGTGTTTCCCTGGGGACAACTAACAGGGGCACATAGTTGTGCAGCTACTAGTTGTCCCCAGAGAATACCCCTACACATGCACATTCTGGCATATGGCAAATTGCCCTCGGTGGAGAAGAGGAGGCTGGGGACAGCACTTGGACTGGCCCCAGCAGCCTTATCTAGAGTCCCATGGTCCTCCAGGGGCTGCAGCAGCAGTAATCCAAGCTTGTGGAGCCTGGCCAGCAGCCAGAGTGTGGCTCTGGTCAGTCAGACTCCAGTTTCGGTTGGCACATGCTGCAGCCATGTGCACTGCCCCACATTTTCTGGCACGGTTATTTTAGATACCAGGATTTCCTAGTATCTAATCTTGGTTCTGTCCTGGAAATATGAAGTGTGGAGAACCTTTTCACGTGCACTGTGTGCATTTTGCAGTGCCTCAAAGGCTGCAAAGTGCACATTCCCACTCATCTGGACATGCACACAGAGGTTAAGGGTGATGTTACCTTAAGGGTTTAACTAGAAAGGGTTTAACTAGAAAGCAGCAAAAGAAGGAAATCAAATTAAAGGATTGGGTGGCAGTTGATGACAGAAGAAGAAAGCAAGTCACTGCCACACCTAATTTAATGTCCCATTGAAACTAAGCCAAGTTTTGAGTCAGTCTTGTCTAATTTATTCTTCTTGTAGGAAATCGATAAATATTTGGTTGTTTCAGCTAAATTTGCTTGGATTTGTGGGTTTATTGAGATTAAAAACTCACAGAGAATCCAAAGTTATGTAGATTAGAACTGTATGAGCTGTCTGACTGAAACTGATGGTGCATTCAAAATTAGTTTTAATGTGGACTCGTGCAAGAGCTGCCATTCCTATGATTGTAGATAAATAGGTAAACATTCCCAGATTGAGCCATTTGGAATATATCTTTCCCTGTCTCAATAGAAAATGCATAATTCTTCAATAGAAATCTGCTATTTTAAATCAGGAAGGCAACAAAAGAACTTTTATATTGTCAAAATTTGTGAACACATGATTTTGGGCACAAAAAGTGAACCCTGTAAAATCAAGTTAATATAACTTGCCTTCTGTCTTATCTTCTGTCTCACAGGGATGTTGGGGTGCTGTAGTTCATTATTGGTTCTTAACTATTTTGAAATCTTAAAAATAGAGGCAAAATGGAATATACCTTAAGTCTACTTCTTTTTTTTATCACTTATAGTTAAAAAGGATCATGTTTCTTAGTGCTGTCTAGTGCATTGTAATTGGTTTGTCATTTGTTGCATTTGAAATCAATGCAAGAACTATACTACAGCATTCATAGTCCATTGACCTGAAAACCTAAAGTTATTAAGATTTAACTGGAGTTTTGGTTTCACTTTAGAAATTCCAGCTGTTATGATATCAACTGTGAGATTAACATTTTGATCTGAGACTTCTTAAAAAGCTCAAAATATAGTATCAGATACTGTCACCTTCTATCAGTTACAAAGCAGAATACTCTGAAAGGCAAATCTATATTTACTAATAAATGGAGCCCTAAATCATTACATTTATGAATTTTAATGAACCTTAGAAGCATGTTTAATGATTTTATATTTACTACAGTCCAAAACCACTTAAAGTATTGGGGATAGTAAATAACTAAATATCTTGATTGCTCTGGAAAAATATTTTAACATTTATGCCAACTTCCCTTTTCTTTTTCCTTTTTTTAGTTCTGCAATCCAAGTTATAATTTATTTTAGTAGCATAAAGAGGGTATTTAATAGTCTATTTGATTTTTTAAATAGTTGTATTCAGAAGTGGGTAAATGTTTTGGCAAATTGTTTATTCACTAAAATGTTGGTTTTGATCCTTCTAAAAATGTTTGGCAAGTTCATATAGCATTGGCTGAACAGTTCTGCTTAAAAATGTTGAGAACTATATTTACCAATCGGGAGGCAAAGTAGCTTCTTTACCCAGGATGCAAGTGATCCAGATTTATTTGCCATATTTATCTCCCGCCTCCCAAATAAATGTGCTACTAACTAGGGTCCCCTTTCTCTCTGTAGCTCAATATTTAAATATTTTATACAAGGAAAACTGAATCTGGATCTTTCATGTCTTGGCTAAACTTCCTAACAATTGGGTTAGCAGCTAAAATAGGTTGGTTCATTACCAATGTTACTCTTTTTGTTTTGGATCAAGCGAACCACTTTGTAAGCCTACAATAAAATGATCTGTTTGGGTTTTTTTTTCATTTTAGCAAAAGAAAACAAGGAGAAAAAAGGATTAATCCTATTGTTATTGATGTTTAATAGCTAAGCTGAAAGACTGCTCTAGTCATTTTCTTCTTGGATGTTCTGAATTATTTTATAGATATAGCTAATAGCTATAGGGATATAGATATAGCTAATAGCTATAGGGAATAGGGAAGTATTCGATTTGGATTTGGATTCAGCTGATTCGGAGGACAGTGATTCAATTTGGAGATTCGGATCACGGTCCTGAATCAATTTGGCCGAATCAGCCTCAGAAGACTCGGTGCTAATTTGGAGAGATTCAGTGATTTAGATCAGCCAGGGAGAGGCAGGCACAGCCAGGCAGCTCCTGCAGCTGTGCCTGCGTCTCCCTGGGCAGGGGGAGCTGTGGAAGAAGCCCCCATGGCTGCCCTGCCTGGCCCAATTCCCTGCCTTGGCCCAGCCTAGTCCCAGCACTTAAAAAAAAAAAAAAAAGCCCTGAACTCGCACCAGTGCAGGAGTGGTGACTAGGGCCTCTGGGCACTCGTGGCAGAGCCTCCTCACACAGCATGGGGCACAGGCACAGGCAGGCAGCAGGGATCGTCCCACCCTGCTTGGCATCCGCACAGCAACTGCCCCATGGTGCAGGTGCAGCACAGCTCAGCCAGGCACTGTGCACTGTCTGGGACCTGGGGCCGCTGGGGTTAAGCACTGCTGGGTACCAGGTAATCCCCACTGCCCCCCGCTCCCCCCCCACTGCCCCATGCTGCATGGGGGGGCTTGGTCATAAGCACCCAGAGGCCCCAATTGCCGCTCCTGCAGCTGGTGACTGCAGAGCTTTAAAAAAATAATTTAAAAAAAGCCCTGCACTCATTGACTTCAGGAGCAGCAACTGGGGCCTGTGGGTGCTTGTGACAGAGTCCCCTCACACAGCTCAGGGCAGTGGGGGACAGTGGGTGTCTCCCCTCCTGCCTGGCATCCCCATTGCCCCCCACTGCCCTGCGCTGTTTGTGCGGGGCTCTGCCACACATGCCCAGAGGCCCCAGTTGCTGCTCCTGCAGCTGGTGAGTGTGAGGCTTTTCTTTTCTTTCTTTTAGTACCAGGAGGCTGGGCCAAGAGGGGGATGGGTCTGAGCAGGGCAGCCATGGGAGCTTCTCCCGTGGCTTCTCTGGCTGTGCCTGCCTCTGTCCAGGTGAGGGGAAGCTACAGGGACTATGCCTGGATGCCACTTGCCCAGCTGGTGTAGGGGAAGGCAGGTTACAGGCACGGCTTGCTCAGGGCAGCAGCAGGGCATAGCCCCCACTCCCAATGCTGCCATGCCCACATCAGTGCTGAGAGCAGGGATGCAGGGAGGGAGGGGCACAGAATGAGGGCACAGCAGCGATGGGAGTGGGAGCTATGCCTTGCTGCCATTTACCCCCTTCCACCTGGAGCAAGCTGTGCCTGAATCCCGGCCCCACCCCCACCCCATCTGGGCAAGCAGCAGCAGGGCAGATCCTCCACTCTCAGCGCTGCTGCACCTGCATCCTGTGCTCTCCTGCTTCTCTCCGTGAGTAATGCACCCCACACCCCAGCTGGAAAGCTTGTCCCAGCCCCAGCCCCAATACCCTCCTCACCCCTTCCTAAATCCCAACAGCCTTACCAGCTGGAGGCAGCTGTTAGCTGCCTGTTTAGTTCGTGGCAAATCTCCAAATTAGCTTCAGATGCTTCAGATTGATTCAGAGCTTTTACTTGGTCTCCCGATTCAATTTGGATTCAGAGATTTGGTCCCTGAATCGGACCGAATCTCCTGCAAATTGAATCAGCTACCAAAGCTTCGCACAGCCCTAGTAGCTAACTTACTATTTCAATAATTGAACACATAAGACATCTAACTTACATATTTTGTAAGAAATTCTGGATATCATCCATCTCCATTTTTAGTAGGAAAGCTTAGTAGGAAAGGACAAAGATTTATATGCATTCCTTAATTACCATGTATTTGGAGACTTATTAATGTGAGCTCCCTGAAATTCTATGTTAATAACCAGCAACCAGGATTAAGTGTTGCCTCTTTTTTTAAAACACATCTGAACCAGATGGAGCAGAACTGAAAAAGTATGAGGAAGTTTTTTTTTAGGACAAATTTGTCAATAGCATGGAAAGAGAATATCTCTACGTTAAAGACTAACTTTCACTTTATGTACACAAGCGACAGGTATCATTTGTGATCCCACTCCACACCCAATGTGGATTAATAAGTGTACACATGACTACTGAACATGCATGTTAGCTTACATCTTCATTAGGCAAGTTAATGCAGCTTTCTATATGCACACCTCCTTTTGAAACTAAGCCTCTGCACTTTTCATTTGATATTCATTAAATAGTGGGCAGTAAGGAAGTATGAGGGTTTATAGACATGCTCCGGGGCAGGGGGCACTTTAATTAGTGAGCTGTGCTAATTAAAAGTGCCTGAGCATCATGGGTATCAGCCTCCCTGCACTTGAAAAAAATGGCGGTGGGGCACTTTGAACTAAAGCTCATTCAACAAGCTTTAGTTCAAAGCACCACCATTTTTCAGCATGGGGATGCTGATACACCTGATGCTGGAGGCTGCTGGAGTGCATTAATTTCCACACTCCAGCAAACCTGATTAATTGAGTCTGTTCCAACATACTGGATTTCCAGTGTGTCCGAGCAGCCTCCTTGCATGTAAGCCCTTTCTGTCCTATTGAAAGCAAGGGACTAGAACCTTCTATTCAGAACATTAGCCATCTCACTGAGCCAAACACCATTTTTAGCTGAGCTTTTTCTTCTTTTTCTTTTCCTTCCTGGCCCCACTTATCTCTCTCTTTTGTCTGAAAGCTTCAAGAACAAGGCTGGAGGTGGCACCAGATAATATTAACCTGTAGTCTTGTGGTATGTAGGAAATTAGAGAGGTGTAAGTCCAAACTCTCTTCCTGTAATGGCAACCTAGAACCTGGGCTTCCCATTTAGTGGGTGAGTAATCTTATCATAGGGTATTGAGATAAAAAACAGGCCTAACACTTCTTAGTCATGTTTTTTGTCCAGATCCAGTTTAATGATTTAGACTCAAGTCAGGAGCATACAAAACCATGTACCCATCCGTTAGTCAAAGTGCAGGCAACTGCCCATGCTCAGCAGCCAAGCGGACATTTTTATGTCCATGCTGTATGGGAACCAGTATTTGAAACTGTGTGTAAGTGCCAAAAATGGCAGTTAAGAACCTGGGTAACAGCCATTTGGGTGTATAGAATGAAACAGGATTCTGCCCTTGGATGTTTAAGTAATAGCTGATAAAGGGCCAAGTAATTCCCAGTTGGGAACTTACTGGTAGTTGGACTTGGAGCCAAATTTAGAAGTTGTTTAAGGGAATTAGAACAGCATTCCCCTTTTAATAATTTACATCTAGATCTCTGTACACCTGCTCTCCTCACATCAGAGGGAAGTGAAATATTGGCTTGTTAAAGTCCCACAGTTTTCATGCTGCAATTCATCTGTGACCTCTGCAATATATAATAGTCAGATGTTAAGACTTTTTTTTCCTACACTAATTTTATTAAACTTCTCAGGTTTTCCAGTGGAAAACGTAGGTTCTTTTAGTCAAGGCAAGGCCTCTCTTTCCTATATTCCTTCTGAGAACCTTGGTAATCTATAGAAAACAAGTCAGACTGCTGACTGTCCAGATCTAAGAAAAAGGTGCAGAATTTGCAAATTATTTGAAATAATTATTTTCATTGCCCCCCTCCCACCCAAAGGTAAAATCTTAAACAGAAAGACTTCAAGCAAGTCTATGCTCCTTTTGTAGACAGCATTAGCATCACTCCATTGATTTCAGAAGTGTTAGACAGACTTATCCTAGCTGAAAATTTGAAACATTGTACCAGGCGAAAAGAATAATACAATTAATGATGCATTGAGAGTGAATATATCTGCAGAAAAGTCAATGCTTTATTCATTGAATATTCAAATCACTCTAGTAGATTAATGTCTGATATCAACTGTCATTAGGAGGCAAATCCATATGTAAACAAATGGTGAATCATTACACATTAGCTGACATTTGAGAGAATGTGGGAGGTGAAAATAAGTTTTAAAAAAAATTCTCAAGTGGTATTTGATTTATTGTTATACACAGTCTTGGAGAGTCAGTGGACATTTAAACCTCTAAAAATCCTCATCAAAATGTCATTAGAAAAATTTGTCTGTGGTAATCTTTGATCAAACTGATATTGACGCAATGTAAATCTCTCTTTTAAAAGACGGGTTTCCAACTTTCATTTTTAAAACATTTCTATGCTTTTTAGATTGTAAGCAATTTGGACAAAGAACTTGGTGTCCCTGGCTTTCTGTACAGCATTTACCATGTTCTCACCACCACAGCAATGCATATAAAAATAATTCTCTATTTAATGGGAAGTGTAAAGTGTTTATATATTTCAAATTAAACTGAAAGTTGATAATGATTGGAACAACTGTTAATCCAGGATGGATCACATTTAAACATGTGTCTCACTTATGTGTCTTTGTATTCTGGGTTGTTGATGATTTTCTGAAGAAGGAGCTCAGAGGAATTGTGTTGTTCATTGGGAATGAAGAACAGATGTGTGTAATGAGTGTCTGGGGTGAAATGGAAATCTGTGCAGCTATATATTACATCAGATTTTTTCCCTATTATTCTCAATTAGGTTTTGGAGAGCATTGACTACAATGTCACCAGCTGCTCTGTCAGCCTACTCTACGTCCATTTTGCACTGTATCCATTTTGCACTGTAGCCCATTCAAGTATTGTCTTAAACATAGAGAGAGTGATGCTATAAACTTGGCTTTCTCTGAACCTTTTTTTTCCATTAGTGTTCTTTCCTCTTTTAACCTGATACTTATATTTACATTGTCCCACAAATCTGAGAAAAAATTGAGCCCATGTACTGACTGATGAAGTTTCTTCTTGCTTTTACCTTTCATTCCATTCCATTTTATATTTTTCTCAAGGTCCAAATACATAATGAAGTTACCGCATATGGAATATATCATTCACTTGTTAGGCACTGAGCTACAAATGAGTTTGCATCAAAATGCCTATCTTAGACTGTGTGAATGATTAGAGCAATCTCCCACAGACAGGGAACTGCTTCCTTTTTTACAGTAATGTCTTGAAAAAAAGGCTGAATTATCATACAAATCTATCCATTTTCATATACTTTATCAGGTTTATCAAGTAGGATTTCATTTGCAAATCAATCTCTTGTGTCAAGTGCAAAGTCCTTGATAAATTCCGATGTACTTTTCAGGCTCAACTCAGCAAATAAATTCCTGTATCTAGCTTTGCTCAATGCCCTATGAACATTCCTATGCTTATGGAGATACAGTGTATCCATTCTGTATACTCTATTAATTTCTGAGTGATCTTCAGACAATGATATTAGCTTTTTTCATTATTTCATCATTCAAGTTGTTATATAAACATCACTGAGACTTTAAGGGCACACCTAGTATAAGAAAAAGATGCCTAAATTCCTGGTGGAATGTAGGCGTTTTTATCCAAAATGACAATTCAAAAAAGTCACACTTAACTCCTTTCTAACCTTGAGGTACCTCTCTCTTTGATCTTAAAGTTCACACAGTGGTGTAGTGATGCAGCTGGGCATCCAGGACACAAGAGCAGTGGCAACTTCCAATTGCAACTGTGGCACTGATGCCATTTTTTCCACCCCTCTGCCTCCAAGTTGGCACCTGGGGCAGTTGCCCTGGTTGGTCTAGCCTAGTAGTGCTACTGATTTTCTAGAATCCTAGAGTTATACCTCTGCTAAAGAGGAGACACATTTCATTCTGAGTAGCCAGCTGAGTCCTAAGCACAGTCAAAATCCAGAAGATATTCCTCCAGCCATGTTCCAAGTGAAGCCTGTTCCAATAAACATTCTCATAAAAAGTCTAATACACATGACAGAATTGGACTTCCTGTGAAATGCAGCTTTGACTGCTTTCTTTTTAGAAGGTAGTAGTAGCAAAATTGATCACCTGGTAATTATAGCACTTATCCAAGAAGCTGGTGATGGGGATTAAATTACTTTCTCAGCCTGAGAGGACTCAAACCCATATCTTCAGCCTCTTAGAAGAGTGATCAAATTGTTAAGCTTTTCTCAGGTGAGAGAAGCATTCATCTGTTAAAGTTGTTCCCTGCTGCAGAAAGTAAAATCAACATTCGTTGGGCTAGAGTGGGGGCAGCAAAATATGGCCTGTGGACTGGATCTGGACCTCTAATTGATTGGATTCAGACCGCAGCTGCCCCCATAATGCTCTGCCTGGAGCTGAATCCCAGCCACTCCTGCCCAGAATACACCATGTCATACTCCCAACCTCACCCACCATTGTCCCCAGGCAGTGTGCTGCTGGTGCCTGGGTACTGGTTCCTGTCAGGGCTGCTCCCAGTGTGGCTGCAGCTGACTGCGTACTGCTGTCTCCCCACATCTCCAGTGGCTTCTCCTCCTCCTTCTTTTGCCCCTGTTATGTTGCTCTGGGCAGTAATGAGGGGAAGCTGTGGGCACACCATATGCCCACAGGAAAGGTGCAGTGTCATTATGCACGGTTCGTGGAAGTCGATATAGAATTGCTTGTATTATTCCTTTTTGTTATCACTGTTAATCAATAAAATTTGTCTATTATTGAATGGAAAAGTCATGATTGGTCTGAGGGTTTGGGTCCACCCAGATCAAGGTATCTGGGACATATTTCCAGTGCTGACAGTCACAAAAACAAACAAGATATTAAAATGTAGGAAGAATTGGATAGATAATATGGAAAAAATATATTTCATTATAAAAAGATATTCTCTCCCATTAAATACTACTTTCAGGACGCATCTATGCTTTATGTGCTTTAATGTGCAATAGACTATTTTACTGCGCTTTAAAGTGTCATGTAAAAAACTGACATTATGCTAATATTCAGTAAAATAGTCTACTTCACATTAAGCATCACTAAAAAAAGTGTGTAAATACACTACATTACATTAGCGCAGCTTTGTGCATATTCATTTAGTACCTCATATTGGAGGTACTAAATTTAATGTGCTTTAGAAAAGGTTCATTAATGCACATGTAGGTACACCCTCAGTTCCGGTCATCCCATCTTGAGAAGATACAGCAAAAATCAAATGTATTCAGAGACAAGAATGTTTAGAACCTCTCGCATGAAATTGACAAGTTAAGAGCAAGTGAATAAGAGGGGACATATACAAAATATCCAGTAAAATAGGGAAGATAAACTGAAAGACGACAAACTGAAAACTGATGAATGGGACTACACAATTTAATGTTTAGCTGGTAGAACTAATTGCTAAAATTTTCATAAAGTTGAGGAGAATTAAAGTAATGATATTCATGATTAACCAGAAGATCTTGAGGTGTTATTGAAAGAAAGTAGGAGAAAAAGCTACAGGGATTTTGTAAGGGACACTTTTGTGTAAGGGTGAAAACAGTCTCTATCTATTGGAAAGCTGTTAGGAAGAAATTTTCCTTTTGAAAAGTAATTTCACATATACCTTCTACAGAGTTTTCTTGTACCTTACTTTAAAACAGCTGGTACTGGAAAGCATGTAAATACCGTTTCAGATAAAAAGCACTGGACTACAGGGACCCTTGGCCTCCCCAGCAGGGAACTCCTGTGATCCAAAATTTGTTTTTAAAAACAAGGAAATTCCCTATGTTGCAGAGCTTTAATAAATGCCTGCTCAACGTTTTTGTGGCAACTCATACACATATTACATGCATTATTTGTCTGAGAATTAATGGCAGCCATGTTTTACTGTGGAGCTGGAAATACCACCAATAAGGAGGGTTCCTAGTGTTAGTGATTTGGCGGTGAAAGGGTGGAGGAAAAGAGGAGGGAACCTTTGTTACTCTCAAGTCTCTGCTGTTGTATTCTCCTTCCCTCTTGATGACTCTTCATCCATGGCTATCTCTGCATGGTCACAATGTCCACGTAATGTATCATCAACACATTCAAAGCCCATTATATGCACATTTACTAATTTGGTCTTTCCAGGCCTTCTCCTAATTTGGTCTGTTCAACCAAAACTGGGACTCAGCCCCCCCCGCCCCCAGCTCTGGGGCCTTGTTAGTTATCTCATGTTATGAGCAGTATATCAGTTTATCTTTCCTATTTTACTGGATATTTTGTATATGTCCCCTCTTATTCACTTGCTCTTAACTTGTCAAACCCATGCGAGAGGTTCTAACCATTCTTGTCTCTGAATACTTTTGATTTTTGCTGTATCTTCTCAAGATGGGATGACCGGAACTGAGGGTGCACCTACATGTGCATTAATGAACCTTTTTTAATGTACATACTCCCTTGGTTCCCAGACTATTTGTATCTGTTGGCCTTGTTGTGTTAGACAGCCTATCTGCTTCCAAGGCCACTTCCAAGCATGGGTGACTGGAGCTTACTGAATCTGAGGAGGTGGTGGGGGGTCCCCCAGCACCTAGTGGCCGGTCGCCAAGTGCGCTAGCAGCACGGCAGCGGCAAAAGTCCCAGCACTTCCACATGCAGCACGCCCCACCAGCAGAGCCAATTTCAGGGGGACATGAGCTCTCTCCATGCCCCCCTACCAGCTGGAATGCTCACTACTGGGGAGGCACATGCCCCCCTACACATTGTCTATGCTTTCAAGTCTGTCTGTGTGTGAGACCTAGGCTTTTAAAAAAATCAGTTAACACCTGCTGCCCATCCTGAACCATTATAACGTATATATCTATCCCTATAAGCCAATTCCCCAAAAGCAAATCTTTAAAATACCATTTCTAAGCCAACACCTAGTAGCTTGAATAAAAGTCCTATTATTTGCAATGAATAACAGAACTTCAACTATCTTGGGTGGAAGAAAGATCATCATACAGGTTGGAGTGAGAGTAGGAGTCTCCTAAAAGTACCTGAATAGAACCTAGGGCAGTGGCTCTCAACATTTTTAGACTCAAGATCCCCCTCTTTAGACTCAAGATACCTCATCTATTTTTCACTCATTTTTTCACTACAGAAAAATAATAGAGACATTTTTTTGTTGCAAGGAACTCAGAAAGACCATGACAGGTTGTAATGTTTTTAACACTATGACTTCCTATTTGAAATTTCTGGATTTATCTTGTGAATCATGTTTGCACACCTAACAGTGCTAACATTGTGTAGCACCCAACTGCACCCTTGAGAGAATCTCAGGACAGTCCAGAGTGGGATGGGATGATCGAACCAGGCTAATATAGATCACCATTATGAAGCTATGGTTTGGATAGGGGTTTGCAATTATTTCTGGTTAATAAGTTATTTTGAAGTAATTTTTTTTGTACTGTATACTGACAACAGAATTTGTCTTTAATTTTTGTTAAACAATTAAAACACTGGAATCTCTGGTTGCTGGATTTTGCTTTAGCGGCAGCATGTTAATAGTCAATCACTTGCAATTTTTAATAGTGCCTCGTTTGATATAATCAATGGGGGTGGGGTTTTAGATGTCATCCATATGATGAAAATCTGTCTTTTATATGGTTATGAGCAGAACATAAGTCACCAAATATAAGTGTTTTTGCACAAAATTAACACATCATTACTTGTTGTTAATGCTCACTGGATATTCAGGCCAATGAAAACAAGTAAGAATCTAGAATCCATGCTTGTTTCATTCCCACTTCAAACTTGAATTTCATTAAAGATATGCCTGGTTAACTTTCTGTTTTCTATTAATGCCTATGTTTAATTTTATGCATTATTAAAGTTGAATTCTTCCAAATGTTACAGGCTGCCAAATCACTCAAGACCAGAATGTCAAGATGATGAACTACCAATCACCTGCTAAATGCAAGTGGAATAAGAAAAGTCTGAATAGGAAAACTCTTCCCTGTTCCTGATGGAGCACTCATCCAGAGCAGTAAAACTTTTTAGCCATCACACGAACATCTGTCACTGTAATATTTTAAACTGACAATGACAGCAATAATTATTTCATTATGAGCTGTAGGTTTGTTTATATTTAAGTCTGAATTTATCCCCCAAATGATTGTCTTGAAACTGTTTCTGAAAGCATTGTAAATTTTACCATTAATATCAGAGAGGGAAAAATTAAGTCCACTTGCACCACTTGCTTTGGCTGAGTTAGTATCTCCAGTGTTCACTACTATTGTAAAAGGAATGTATATCTCTCTGTAGCAGCTTTCCTAATTAGATAATTATAATACCAGCTGCATTCTTGACATAGAAAACCAGCTTCTCCATTGGTGTAAATGGGCATCAGGGGCTCCTATATGTGGGGAGCCTGCTCCAATGCACTAGAAATCCAGCAAGTCTGAGTAAACTCAGTTAATCGAGTCTGCTGGAGCACAGAAATTGATGTGCTCTGGCAGCCTTCTGCATCACATGTATCAGCATCCCTGTGTATGTCTGCAGGGCACTTTGAAATAAATCACATTCAATGTGCTTTAGTTCAAAGCACCCCGCCACCATTCTTTTCAAAGCAGGGATGTGTGGAGATGTTGATACACATGATACATGGGCACTTTTAATTAGCAAGGCTCGCTAATAAAAGCACCCAGCACTGCATCCTGAAGCATGTGTAAAAATGTCTCAGATGACTAAAACATGTGTAAAAATGACCTAGTTCATTATTTACTTTAGGGCATTATGGAGATGGGTCTTTCTCAATCACTCCTGTTAAGGCGATTCCACAATAAGATGATCACTCATGTAGTGAGATGGTCTCCTAGTCAAGCCAAAGCTATTGCTGAGAGACTGGGCCCACCGAACCGTGACACCGCTGTTTTGTGGTTGGCTTGCATTTGGCAAATGTACCCCTCTGCTGGTAGCATTAACTTAACCAAATTGGCTCAGTAATGTGCCTCTCTTTGTGATGCAGGTGCTCCAGACATAGGCATAGGTTCTTGGGAGCGGACTTCTGCTGGACCCTGGGAATGGATGATAAGTGCTCTTAAACTATTACTGCCTGCTTCTTCCCTGAAGAAACTGTATATAATGAAAGAACAGAAACCAAGAGAGGCCCCAGAAGCTTACCTAATTCAAAAGAAAATGCCAGCAGCTCTCTGATTCATTACCCCAGAGAGAAGAGAATGGGATTATTACTTTCCATTACCAGGGACCTGAACTGGTACAGACTACCTACGCAGGCTTAAATTCCCAGACAAAAATAACCATGGGGGCAGTGGATTTAGAAAACCTAACCTGGAATGAACTAATGACAAAAATCAACGGAATTAAGTGATTGGCTTGCACCTGTGGGAACAGGAGTCTCTTTAATTGATGCTGCACATATAGAAGTTCTTGCTAATAAACTGTCATATGCCACTGAAAATATAGGGAAAACGGGAACCCCATTAACAGCATCTTTGAAACAGTTAAGTGTGGAACATAAATAAGCTTTCCTGGGTGGGAAGGACTCATAGAAAGGGATGAAGGGTTAATGATATCTGGTGTACAGTCCCTCCAAAATAATGTCTTATTGGCTTCAGCATGAGAGCAAGCTCAAGCTCTCACCCAAAACATGATCATGGGATTTAGGGGCAGGAAGTCAGCAGGGATCATAGGATCCCAGCAA
>NW_017729007.1:2173381-2176172 GCF_001723915.1 Gavialis gangeticus | reverse complement strand
TTGAAGGCTCATGTTCATCTTCTGGTCAATCATGACCCCAAAGTCCCTCTCATCCACCATGCTAGCCAGTGTAGCACTGCTGAGCCTATAAGTGTGCTGTAGGTTTTTCCTCCCAAGGTGGAGAACCTTTCCTTTTTTTCAGTGTTAAACAACATCAGTTAGTCCCAAATCAGTCAACATACACAGCTTTAATGCATACATCTACATGTATATTAATGCACGCATCTACATGTGCGTTAAAACAGTTATCAAATCTAAGCATGAATAACTGAACTTTGCCATTTTAAGGTGTGTTAAGGGTGTGTGCATGTAGACTGGCACCCTTAATGTGTCTTAAAAATTGTTAATTCACCTTAAATCATCATGTGTACCTGCACCCACTGTACAGTAACTCCACTTACTGTGCATTTATTTAGCATTTGCTAATACAAGTACTAAAAAAATGTACAGTAATGACTGCACATTTGCTTCTATTCAGTAGCAGCCTTCAACTACCTGAAGGTGGGGTTCAAAAGAGGTTGGAGCTAAACTAGTGTCAGTGGTGGCAGATGACAGAACAAGGAGCAATGGGGTTAAGTTGCAGCAAGGGAAGTTTAGGTTAGATATTAGGAAGAATTTTCTCACTAGGAGGGTAGTAAAACACTGGAACAGGTTACCCGGAGAGTTGATGCAATCTCCATCCTTGGAGGTTTTAAAGACCAGGCTAGATAAATCTTTGGTTGGGATGGTCTAGTTGGGGATGGTCCTGCCTTAAGAAGGGGGTTGGACTAGATGACTTCCTGAAGTCCTTTCCAGTGCTAATTTTGTATGATTCTATGATTCTCATGTAGATCACCCTGTATTTATCTTGATGCTCTACCATAAAGAAGACAGAATTTCTTCAGATGATCTTATATTCTACACCTTGTAAACCCCATATATTTTGGGGACAATGCATTATATACTGAATTATGCAACTGTCTACTGACTACCATGCATGGGCCAGCAAAGGGTTATAGTAACAGGTTTATTAATTAGGTTATTGGTATGCCTTGTGGATTTTTTTAAATAGAGCAGATAATAAATCACTAACTGCCTGTGGTAAGTGTGACTTAAGGAGTCAAAGTATAAATTACTAAATGCTTTGTTTCTTGTATGTGAGGTATTTGTATAGTCATATACTTTGCATGTATTCACAAGTACTCTCAATGTCAAGTGGGCTATTGCATCCTTCAAAACAAAAATGCATTTAAAATTAAACTGATATGCACTCTTATCTGAAGACCCTATTTCATTGCCTACATTTGGTGAAGGATGAAGTGCATCTGGATTCTAATTTCCACATTCTTACAGTAACAATCTACTTTGTTAAGTAGGTTGTTTTCAAAAATAATATGGCATTGAATGGAGATAGTTTTGTGAACATGACATCAGGAAGGATTATTTGCCAGTAACGAAGTTGACAACATCTTTGACTATTGATTTCATTCTACATTAATAGATTAGTTGATTTCCAAGTGTAAAACATAAATCATGCTTGAGGACTATAATACATGTATATCAGTTTTTATGGTGCTACTATTCTGAGATACAACCCAATTTTTGTAAGAATTTACCCCATAATGCCCTGCAGGAGTTCATTCTTATCATTTCTGTAGTGATAAGAGTTGGGAACTTCAGGCTTATTTTGAGTATGATCCATGATTATAAATGCAACACATTTTTCAGAGTAAAGATACTCTAGAATTTACTGTTGACAGAAGACTAAATCCTATATGCCTTATTTCTATAATTGGTCCTTATAACTGGACTGTGCCCTAAGGGCAACCATGATGCTCCAGTGGCTGTATGGTTCCTGTCCAGCTCTATCTCTAAGGCATACTCCCTTTGCTTTTTCTCCTGCCATGCTTTGATATTCTTAAATTATGTAGAAAAGGAGGCTCCGTGGTCTTAGAGTGAGCCCTGGTCTAGTCCCACTAGCAGACCCACCTCTTTTGGACCCCACTAATCCCAAACAGTCTTTCCCTGTAGGCGGGCCCCCACCCATGCCCCAAGGCAGCAGTTGCCTTATAAGCTAATCATGGTCTCCAACCTTCCCTTACAGTCGTTCCCCTGCCTCATAGATGTTCCCAATCATCACTTAGGTGGGCACTTTGGCTCCAAATCACCAGGCCACCTCAAGCCTCCACTCCCTTGTTGAGGCCTCAGTCTCTCTGGCCTCCACCTCTCTGCTCTGGCTGGTCACTTTAGCCTAGACCACTGTACTGGGCCTGGCTTCTTGTACTCCAACCCTCCATCTTGCTGTCTTGGGCTCTTAGCTTTGTCCCTTCTGGCCTGTGAGCCCTTGGCCTTAATTTCTGCCCCTCTTACTCTATGGGCTCTCTAGCCCTGTCTCTGCCCCCCTTGGGCTCTGGGTCCATGACCCCTATTTCATTTCTCATAGGCACTGGGTAATTGGCCCTGAGTCTCACACTTTCAGGCTACACTGTACTTTGCATCCTGCTCTGGCAAGCTATCATGTTGCATGCCTACCTGGCACTCTGGGACTTCCTGATTTTTCCCTACAGTCCCAAACCTGGTCCACCAGTTTGGGACTGCACTCTGGCTCTAATAAAACTCCAAGCTAAATGACTGTCTAACAAGCTTCCCCCTGCCCCCCCTCCAGATTCAAGTTAACTCACAGTCCCCCAACATCTCCGGATGCTCTGCACTTCCCACACAAACCCTGTTTGCAGGGTAGGCAAGCTAGCCTTGGCCCAACCTATCTGCTCCAGAGAAGCAGGGAGGCATGCTCTAGTACCCCCCAGCTTCT
>NW_017729007.1:2156337-2168381 GCF_001723915.1 Gavialis gangeticus | reverse complement strand
CATTGCCCTCCAGGGCACTCTTTGTGCAGCCTTTTTCTGGGTATCGGCAAGCTCTCCCTCTCTCTGCTCTAGGAGATCCACCCTGTGGGTGTGTGTGCCCACAGCCTGCTCTGCTCTTATGTCTCCTGTAACTTAAGTATCAAACTGAACAACTGCCTTCTCTTCCCCTGCCCTCTCCATTGTGGCCAACACTTCCATTGCTCTCTCATTCTCCTTGTGAAGGTATTTGTTTTCAGCTTTTTGTTGATCCACTATCTCCTTCAGTTTCCTATTTTCCTTCTCTAGTACAAAAGCCATATCTGTTTGTTTCTACAGGTGTATCTGCAACTGGTTCATATCTTTGCTCTTATTGACCTGTAACTGTTCCTCCTTTCTTGCTTCCCTTGCTTGATCATCTTCCTGGAGAGCTTCTTGGTACTTCTGCTGAAGGTCAGCATTTTCCATTTACTGCTGTTTGACTAACTCTTTTATTTGCATGGCTTCCTTCGTCATACTCACTTGTAGAGCTTGTTTTTTAGCAAATCCTTGTTGAACTTTTTCCATGATTTCCTACAGCTTGAAGTATTTCTTCTGTCTGGTCTCTAGCCCCTTTGAAAACTCTTCTGCTTGATTCTCTTGGTACATCAGTTGTCTGTCTAGAGATCCTATTGTGACTTTCTGATTCTCCACCATTTTGGTGAGGTCTGGCACTGTAATTGTTTGTGTCACTCCTCTCTCCATTATTCTTGAGGCTTTGGTGGCTACCTCTTTCCAAAGCCCATGCAACTTCTCTTCATGCTTCTGGCTTTTCTCAGGTTCTGGTGTGAGGAATCTCTTTATTTCTTTTGGCCTTGGAAGCAATCAAGAATCTTACTGCTTTGGTCCTTCCTTCTTTTCCCCTTTTTGCACACAATTCTCTAAAGCAGCCACTTTTGCTTTGGCCTGCTCACACCTCCTTCTTTCTGCTTCAACCTTGCACTGCAGCCACTTTGCTCTCCTTTCTCATCCAAAATCAGCTGCCATTCAAAGATCTGGTGATTCAGATTTTCTACTAGGTCAACAATGGCCATATTCCCCATCCCTTCCATCGAATTCTATATACATCTCAATGAAGAAGTCCTTATTGCTCTTTCTTCATTGTTAAACTACCTCCACCAAACTTCACTACTGGGATAAGTGTTCTGCCCTATCCCTGTCTCTATTCTTGCTTATCCCAAGGGTCCTCTCCCATGGGGAAACTGAATCACTCCATGGGCACAGCCTTTCCTGGCCAATGCACCGCTCTTAAAGTAACAGGAAACTTTTGCCTTCCTGTAACAGCCCTGTTGAACACAATGGAGTAGCCAGAGGAGCCCTCTTATAAGTAGTAAAACCAGCTCTCTTATCAGCAATCTTATTTTGACTCTCTTATCAGCAATACAGCCAGAAAACCCCTTTTTCATAACAACAACTAAGCTCACTTTTCCTTTGTGAAGAAAGGAAAGAAATAAAGCTTGATTAATATGGTGGAGATCAATGTTGTCACAAACAGAACTTCTTTCTTGAAGTGGGCACACTTTCTAACTGTTAAACTACCTTTTACATTTTTTCCCTCTTCTTGTCTCAGTATCAGCACCTGCAAAGATGTCAACATTATCTCAGAGTTACTGGATTTCAGACGTATTACAAATTTTAACTCAGTTGGCGAAATTCTGTCAGACTTGATGGATTTTGTTTAGAACCACATTGACAACAATGATTAAATTATTACACCATTGACCTGATGAAGCAGATATGTTTGCCTGCAAAAGACATACTACTATATTTTTTCTATTCTTATCTCACCTTTAAAAGGAAAATTGCATATTTTAGCTTTAAAAAAAGTCTTAAATGTTTTAAAAATTTGTTTAGATTATTACTTCCTCAATAATTTTAGCTGACTAATTTTCTTTGGGAAAATATGAGCCAGACTACCATTCATGATACACCTGGAGAGTAATTTGTGTTTTCTGACAGTTTATCCACTTGTTTAACTTACCTGGAAGGGTACAGTTGGAAGAACCTTTTAGGTGGACAGCATACTTCCTCAAATTTCTCCTGCTTGGATTTTCAAAGTCTTCATTGTAGTCTATTCATATACCAGTAACTAAGATGTTTACAATAATGTTCACAGCAAACTATAAGGGAACATTTGTATGTATTTCAAGTTTTTTGGTTATTCTCTACTCAAATAAAGAAGATAATTCCAAAAAAGAAAATTAAAAAACGTTTACATTGGAAATTTAGATCTTGTGGCTGGAAGAACTTCATTTGCTCTCCAATAACAAATTCACTTTAACCTAAGGTTGGTCATTTTTGTTTGTCTGTTTTTTGCTGACAACAGTCACATTCAGTGATAAGAAAACTACAACATTTAATAGCTCAGCTATTCTTTTGGAAATGTTGGCCTAATTTTTACACAACACAAAAAGAGATAAATTCTGTAGTGTTTTTCTGTCTTCTAAGTATAGACTGAGGCTATGGACAAACAAATTACAACAAGTTAAAAGCAGGTGGGAATTTACTGGAGAAATCTACTCCCTAATAAATGTTTACATGCATGTAGATTGCCATTGTGGTAAGTGAAAGTTAAACCACAGTAGCTTAGCCTTTAATGCATAAAGACTACAGGATCTGTCCCTGAAAGTGTCCAGTTGCATTTAGATGAGATTCCTTCCATTGTATATTTCTGCACATGATAAATCTGCAAGATTTCCAGGCTCTCAGATTAAATATGCTTTGTTTAATGCTAATTTTGTTCAGACTAAGTCACCATTTATTATCTCTTTCCTTTCTTTTAGTTCCTTGAATCGTTTTTATGGAAAGTAATATTAAGTTGGTCTTACAGAATGTTAATGGATTTAGCAACTCAGTGGGCGTGTCTACATGAGTTGTTTTACTTGTGATTAGAGCAAATTACTGCATACTGGCTGTGTCTATATGAGACGCTGTCTGTGCAGTTCTAACTGCACAGTCATTTAGTACTTGCATACACAAGTACTAAATACCTGCACAGTAACCAGTGTTACTGCACAGTAGTGTCCCTGAATGGCTTTTTGGTGATGCTGACTGTGCAGAAGTTCATTACTACTGTGCAGTAGCATCACATCACACTTCATGCTATGTGATGCTACTGCACAGTAGTAATGAGCTACTGCAGAGTCAGCATCTCATGTAGAGGCCACTAAGCATCACTGTCTACACAGTCTCATGCAGATGCTTACTGTACAGTAATTTACTCTACTCATGAGTAAATTTGTACTTGTCAATACAAGTAGCAAATTTACACATGAGAAATTATTTTATGATATAGCACAAGTAATTAGTGCACAGAATGATCACAGAGCAGGGGCTAGGAACAAGTGCTCAGCCTATTTCCTCCTTTAACTCTGCCATCAGCAAGTGGGGTTTGGGAGCTCCCTGCATGGGGAGAATTCCTTGCCCAGCCTGGAGCTGGCTGGGACCTGCCGCTGACTGGGATAGTTCCTGGCCAGCCCCAGGCTGTGCAGGGGGTTCTGCACATGCAGCCTGGAGGTGGCTAGGTACTTTCCCATTTTGGGCAGTCCCCATCCAGCAGCAGGCTGCACATGCAGACTTCCCTGCAATGCCCAGGGCTGGCTGGGAACTGTCTCAGTTAGGGGCAGGTCCTAGCCCCATGCCCTGATTGGGTGATAAAGGCACAGGGCTTGGAAAAAGCTGCAGGGGGGCAGTAGGTCCCAGCCCTCTGCTCTGATCTGCTGGTGGGACATCTAGCAGCCCTGGCTGCATGGGAGCTTTCTGCTAGCTGCCTCACTGGTGGATCAGGGCAGGGGGCTGGGAACTTCTCTCCTGTAGCTCTTTCCAAGCCCCCTGCCCCTGTCACAAAGTGAGGGCTGGGAGTTCCCTGCCGCAAGGACATGGGGACATAGTCCCCACCTAGGCTCTGGTGGTGGAGCCTACCCTGGCAACAGGCAATTCCCCAGGACAGGAAGCAACCTTCCAGCCCTGCCAGAAGACAGCTGTCTCTTGGCCTGGTGCTCCCTACCAGCCCCTGAGCTGGCATCCAGGGGAGCCTAGAGCTGCCTGGGGTGAATTTACTCAAGAGTAAGTTACTCTAGAGTAAACCTACCCACCCCACAGTATTTGCTCATGTAGACATGCCCAGTGAAATGCAATAAGATTTTGAGTTATTTCAAAAGCCTTTTTTCCAGATATATCTACATAAAAGTTCAGCCAATCATCATAAAAGAGTAAGAATCTAAACATGGACCTTTAACACAATCCGGTTAGTTGGCTATGATGGGATAGATATCCATAGTCAGAGAAAAGAATTTTGTTTCTGAGCCATGAAACAACTGACAAACTACTTCATGAATATTCCTACAGCTTCAGGATTGCAGTTGCCACTGCTGCTTCTGGAAACCTGTTTACTGTGAAAACCTCTAGTGGATATCTCTAGCTAAGCCCTGTCTCTAAGCTGATTCCACGCTCATGTTTTGGATTTGAATCTATTCCCATTGGGAAGATATTCCATTATTCCTCAGAAGAAGTTAACACGTAATTTACAGAAGAAGGAAGTGTGTTGAGGTAAAAAGAGGTGTACAGATTTCACTGGTAAAGAAATGACCTCAGCTCATGTTCAGGTATATCACAAGCATGGACTTATGCTTGCACCAAGCCCAAAGCTACGTTTCATTATTCTTGAGGATAATTCACACAGGAGAGAGCTCTATCCACTAATTACATGAAAACATGTAATTAAAGACTGTACCATAATGCATATCCATTGGGGGATGAGTTAAACTTGTATAAGAAACCTTAATTTTGCTGATTTTAAGCACTTAACTTTTCAACTTTAAACATGTTTCTTAAATGTATGAAAATATACATAATTGTATATAGGACCTTTTCATTACTTTTTCTGGAACAAAGGGAAATATCTATAGTTGCTTTAAGAAACAAGATGCATCATTTTTGTTAAAAAAGGATTAGTTATTGTCATCCTAAATCATAAAATACTTTGAGGTGTTCCTAACTATAACACCATATTTGCTATGTTCTCTGAAAGCAATCAGCTTTACTTCGAAGGCAATGAGCTTTATTTTTCCCCTCCAATACCCCCAGAGGTAAGTGTTATCTCACAGTAACACATGCTTTATTTTGTGTCTTATTGCCTAAACAAGCACAGGATTCTGTGAAGAGAATAAAAAATATGTTTTCCATTTTGCTGCTACCTTGAAATACAAAGTAACATTAAAACAGTCTAGGGGATTGTTTTTATGTCAAACCAGAAAGATCATTTTTTCTTCTGTAGTCCTGGACCCTTAATTGTCACTAGACTGAATGATACTTGATAAACTTGAGTAGTAATTTGTACCTTTAAGTTGACTACCATGATGTTTTCAGGGAGACTTTGTAGGTCAGGCAAATGTATTGTTACCTGTTCCGTATTGCTCCAATTCTCCAGCTGCAATTCCCAGGATCCTATATCCTAACTTCACAATGCAATCCTTTGTACCCCTCAAAATTCACTTGTGTCACACTTAATTATTGCTCATTATCTATAGTCATGTGATAATACATTTATACTATTATAATTAAGACATTCACCCATTCATTATTTTCTACTGTAACAGCAACCAAAGATAAATGGAAAATATAGGCTTGGAGTAATACTTATAACAAGGATACAATATCTATATTTTGCTCTCAAAACCATGATGCTACAATAATTTGTCACAATAGTTTGGTTCTCAAAACCAAAATGAACTGTCGGAACTATGCTTCTGCATAGCTTACTTAATGTGTCTGCCCAATTGCTTAAAGACATATTCCAGGAAGAGTGCCTAAATCAAATACAATATTTCTAATTTGCCTGGAATTGTATATCAGTTGTTGAGTTTATTTAAGGTTCTAGAGCTATATTTTCAATATCCTGATTCTATTCTAGTTATCTCTATGTACAGCAGTACAAGTATTATATAAAGTGAAATAGCTTCAACAGAAGGGACTGAGAACACCACTACAAAATACCTAACAGTACAGGGTTTATGCCACCCTCCTGCAGGTTGGAGATGTAGGTGAAAATATTTACCCCAACTCAGGCAGAAGGAGGGATCTAACATGGGTCCCCCACATGAGACAGATGATGGGATATCTGTACACTGTATATTGAATAGCATTGCAAATTGCATGTCTACCAAAAGCAGCCATTACAAGGCAGGGTAAGTGCCATTTGGATGCATAAAGAGAAGCAGGATTCAACCCAAATTTTCCCAAAATATTTCCAAGCTAGAACTGTGTTTTTGTCTCTTCTCACTTCCTATTGGATGCTTTGAATATTTGGGCATAAATTTTAAGCTGATATACAACTTTGTACACATAACAAAACTAAATGCTCAATTAAGTTAGTATCGGTGAAACCTTAATATAACATTCCAGCTTAAAAAAAAAAGTATCAAAGAGATTCTCATTAAAATTTAGGGATGAAAGTTGGATAAAAAAGATCAGAAAAACTGAGTATCCCCCAAGGTACTCTGATTTTTTTAAACTGCAGCAAAGGAAGAAGAATCTATTCAACAGATAATAAATGAAAGATCAGAGAGTAATATGGCAAAAAATATTATGGCAGACACACTGTGATTAAAAGAAGGCACATCAATGAAGTTATGATGTTCTGTCTTTATTATGAGGGTGAAGTAACATTCCCAAAGACTTAAAGCAACAAAGTTAGTTAAGCACCTTACATATAATCTTCAGATTATACTGCAGTCAATTAGAGCTGAGGGCATTCAGTATCTAGAGCAGAAAAAATATATAGGTTAGGGGCCAGCAATGTTTTTGGGCAGAATGCCAAAGGCACCTACGACCTCAGCTTGTAGGATGTTGGCGTTCCAGGGGTGGATGGCTGGGGAGTTGCAAGGGGCCCAAACTTTGTTGTATCAGATCAGCTCTGACCCCTATGCTCCTGTTTGCCCTAAGGCACATGTGCCAATCAAAATGCCTTGATGTGCCATGCTCTGGCACTTGTGCTGGGCCTTGCCTAACCCTAATATAGGATTTCATCTCTCAATGAGAGTAAGCATGGGTGTGTTGGCCTGTGAAAAAGTGATCCTTTCTTATGCTAGTCATCAATTTACAACACATTTGCTGACAGTTATTAAGCACTGGGTACAGGAGTTAAGTACTTACCCTGCCATATCACAAAAGTAAATGCCATGCAAGGAACAAAATTAACTCTTTTTAAAAAGTAATTCCATTTGCTTGTCCATTTAGCAACATAAATGTAAGTCTTCTGGCAGGTGTTGCTGGCACCAACAAATACTGGATTAAAAACCCCCTAACGTTTCTTCAAAAAATGACAAAATGAACTGGCTCAGGTCAATATCTTGGAAATCTTAATACCATCCCTGGTCACCCTTAATATTTACCACTCACAGTGCTAAATCTGTATAAAAAACAAACGGAATGCTTATTACAAGAATAGGAAACACAGCATTAACTTGGGAAAATAATGACAACAAATCAAATACTAATAATGCATAAAATATGCACTCCCTTCCTGCACTATCTTTGGAGGTTGTCCTTCGTCTCAGATTTTCCAGTTGCTGGGAACATTTGTTGAACATCCCCTTTAACAGTGCATTGTTTCTTTGTCACTGTCATACTACAGGTGTGGAGCTGCACTTGGATTACTGGCAGATCCAGAGGGGGTGCAGTGGCACCAATCCCCCACTTCCCACCCACCACTCCAACTTTCAGACCATGCCTCAGAAGCCACAACCCAGGAATTTTTTTTAAGTCATTGAAGCAGGTAAAAATTCTCCCCTACCCTTTACTCAGCAGCATGTCCTCTCCCCTCCTCTCCCATTACTCCTCTCTGCTGGCCACCCTTGCCACTGCCACCAATATCTCCAAGTGTCTGGGGGCAGAGGTGCTCCAGAGCTGCTTCTGCCCTGCTTCAGTTGGGGTGTATGGGTAGCTAGGCTCAGCCTTGGACAGCGGCAACAGGCAGGTTCTTCCTTCTGCCCAACCCTGGTTTGATGTTTCCTGCCAGCCCAGAAGCAGCCTCAGGGAGATGAGGTCTACCTGTGGCAGCCACAGTCCCTGGCAGCACTGCATTGCACAGCAGCTTCCACAGTGGCAGCGGTGCAGAGGAAGGGGGAAATAGGAGGAGAGTTGATGGGGAGTTGAGCATAGAGGGGAAGGGAGTAAATGCCAAGAGCAAGGGAGAAGGGCAGATTGTTACCAGTTCTGGGGACTTAAAAAAGTCCCTGGCTGCTACTCTTATAGCATGGTCTGCCCATCCCAATAGGAAAAGCAGCTGGGAGTGGAGGTGCAGCCACGTCTGCAGCACACTGTAGTTGGAAGGCAATGTAAGAAGACTTACACAGAGGCAGTCACTGTTCCCACACACCCTTTACAAAATGTTGAGTTTGCCATGCTGGAGATGAGTTCAATTAAGCCCCAGGAGAAGAGTAGGAAGGGCAGGCTCGCAAGAGGACATATTTTGCTAGAAATTCAATATAATTTCCAAGGATTCTCTCTGCTTCTGTACTGCCTTCATATTGTTGTCTCTTGCCACAGAACTGCCTCTGTGTCATTGCCTTCCAACTACAGTGTTTCCTCCACATACTATCTTGACCTTCCATCTATCTATCCTGGTCCTGGACAGAAACATGGCATGACCACCAAGTTATCAGCAATTAAGGATGTAGTATTTCTTGGGCATGGGGGAAGCATGTCCTGCCATTGCCTTTGCAGTTGAACTACTGTCTGTTTCCCCCTGCCTCGTGCTTTCCCTCCCCATACCACCCTACCCCACCCCATCCCCCATCCCCAGGGCATTGCTTACTTCTGGCTTACTATGCTGTCTGTCCCAGGGGAGCAGGCAGAATAGGATTAGAGTCATAGAAAATTATGGTGGGAAGGCCCCTCTGGAGGTCATCTAATCCACCCCCCTGTGCAAAGCAGGACTATCCCCAACCAGATCATCCCAGCCAAAGCTTTGTCTAGCCAGGTTTTCAAAACCTCCAAGGAGCTTCCACCACCTCTCTGAGTAACCTGTTCCAGTGTTTTACTACCCTTCTAGTGAGAAAATTCTTCCTAATATCTAACTTAACCTACCCTTGCTGCAACTTGAGAACATTGCTCATTGTTCTGTCATCTGCCACCACTGAGAAGAGTCTAGCTCCATCCCCTTTTGAACCCCCTTTCAGGTAGTTGAAGGCTGCTATTAAATCCCCTCTCAGTCTTCTCTTCTCCAAAATAAATAAGCCCAGTTCTCTCAGCTTCTCATCATAAGTCTTGTGCTCCAGCCACTGAACCATTTTTGGTGTTCTCCTCTGAACTCTCTCCAATTTATCCACATCCTTCTCTGAGAGCTGCTGTAATTAAAGCGCCCAGAGCACCTTGTGTATTAGTGTCCCCAAACTGAAAAATGGGCGGAGGGGGGGCGGCACTTTAACTAAAGCTTGTTAGTGGTGGGGGCACTTTAACTAAAGCTTTATCCAGACTCTTCTTGAACACCTCCAGTAAAAAAGATTCTTTAACTGCTATAAGCAGCTTATTCCATTTCACAGCTAAGATGTTTCTCCTGGGACTTGGTCTAAATTTACTTTTCTATTAATTTAAATCTATTGCCATGTGTTCTGCTCTGTGCAATAAAGGAGAACACTTTTTCTCCATCTTCTTCATAGCAACTTTTCACATAGTTCAAAACTTATTATCTTGTTCCCCTTTCTCTTTTTCTTCTAACTAAATTTAACTAGTTTCTTCAGCCTTTCCTTATAATGTTTGCATTTCAAAACCTTTATCATCTTCATCACCAACATCTGGGTCCTTTCTCATTTCTCTATGTCATTCAGTGCCCCAAACTAGAAACAGTACTCCTGAGAAAGCCTAACCAGTGTCAAGTAGAGTATAAGTGTCACCTTTTTTATCTGTTATATAACATTTCTGTTCATGTAATCTGAACATACATTTGCTTTTATATGACAGTATAATATTGTTCACTTGTGTTTGTCATCCTCGCTAATTCTTTTCAGCAGCGCAAGTGACAAGCCCAGAGCCTTGGTTTTTGACCCAGTGGATAAGGAGAATGTAGATCAAGAGGAGAATGTAATCAGCCCTAGACTTTAGTAGGGCTTTTGACATTCTCCCGCATCCCATTCTCTTAAAAAAACTAGAGAAATGTGTAGTGATTGAATTACCATTGGCTGGATATATAATTGATTGAATAAAAATGAGGAAAGAGAAATCATTAAAGCCCCAGTGCTAGACTGCCAAGTTGCTTCAAGTGATGTTCCACAGGGATCTGATTTGGGTCCAGTGCAGCTTAGCATTTTTATTAATGACTTAGATGCAGGGATAGACAATATATTAATCAAATTTGAAGCTTGCAGAAAACTGGAAGGGATTGCAAACACTTTGAAGGATGGGATTCAAATTCAAAGGGATCTTGGTGAGTTGGAGAACTGGGTTCTAAGCAATAAAATTAAACTCGACTAAAGCAAATGCGAAATGCTAGAACTACAGAAGAAAAAACAGATAAAACTGAAGAAGGAAATCCCAAATTTACACAGCTTTCAACTTTTGTAACTATAGCCCTTAAGCAGTTGGAATTCCTGATGGCAGCTACAGACCCTTTTCACTTTAACCCATCCACCACTTCCTAACTTCTGTGGAGAGAGGCACGGCAGAGCAGTGCTCTACAGTCCTTCTGGTTTGTGGACTTGTCTTCACTGCCTTTTCATAGATGTCATCACAATAGAACCACAGCAGTTCTGCTGTATTTAGGGTCTTTCACGCCCCTAAATGAAAAGTAAGGGGAGATGATCTATATAAAGTTTGTCTCTGACAGTTTCTCCCTCTCCTTCAAAATTCATAGTTTCATAGTTGGTAGGGTTGGAAGGGACCTGAGAAGATCATCAATTCCGACCCCCTGCCATGGCAGGAAAAAGTACTGGGGTCAAACAATCCCAGCAGGTTGTTCATCTAGCCTCCTCTTAAAGACCCCCAAAGTAGGAGCCAGCACCACTTCGATTGGAAGCTGGTTCCAGATCCTAGCTGCCCTGACAGTGAACTAACGCCTCCTGATGTCTAGTCTGAATTTACCCTCTGCCAGCTTGTGACCGTTATTCCTGGTCACTCCTGGCAGTGCTCGGGGGAACAGGGACGCCTCCAATGCCTGCTGGTCCCCTCTGACTAGTTTGTAACAGATCACTAGTTCCCCCCTCAGCCTTCTCTTGTGGAGGCTGAACAGCTTCAGGTCCTGTAGCCTCCCCTCATAGGGCCTGCCCTGCTGCCCCCTGATCATGCAAGTGGCCCTCCTCTGGACCCTCTCCATGTTGTCCACATCCCTCCTGAACTGTGGAGCCCAGAACTGTATGCAGTACTCCAACTGCGCCCAGTGTCGCACAGAGGCGGAGTATCACCTCTTTGGACCTGCTTGAGATGCATCTGTGGATGCATGACAAGGTACGGTTGGCCTTCCTGACTGCATCCCCACACTGCCGGCCCATATTCATCCTGGCATCAATGATGATTCCAAGAACCTTTTCTGCCTCTGCACTGACGAGAAGGGAGTTTCCCAGCCTGTAGGTATGGTGCTGGTTCTTCCTCCCCAGGTGCATCACCTTGTACTTGTCAGTGTTGAAACCCATCCTGTTCTCATCCGCCCATCCCTGTAACCTGTCTAGGTCTGATTACAGTGTATTCCTCCCATCTAGCATGCCCACTTCCCCCCACATCTTAGTGTCATCAGCAAATTTGAACAGGGTGCTTTTTTCCCTCTTGTCCAAGTCACTGATGAAGTTGTTGAACAGTGCGGGCCTGAGGACCGAGCCCTGCGGAATGCCACTGCCCACACCCCTCCAGGTCAAAAATGACCCATCCACCACCACTCTCTGGGTATGGCCCTCCAGCCAGATAGCAACCCATTTGACTGTGTAGGTGTTGACACCACAGTCCCCCAGTTTCTTAAAGAGAACGGGGTGAGAGACAGTGTCAAAGGCCTTCCTAAGTCCAGAAAAACTACGTCCACTGCTACCCCTGCATCTAAGGATTTT
>NW_017729007.1:2141845-2151337 GCF_001723915.1 Gavialis gangeticus | reverse complement strand
CTTGCTGACTGCTCTTCCCAGCAGATTTCTGGGAAGTTCAGGTCACCCATGACAATGTCTTTTGACCTAACTGCCTCCATGAGCTGACTTAAGAATTGTTTGTCACTATTTCCTTTCCTGTATTTTACAGGCTGAAAACACATTTATAAAAATCTTTTAATTATTTTAATCTTTTAATCTTTTAATCATTTTGGTATTTTTTTTGGTCTTAATATTCAGAAAACCTGCCTGGCAGGTTTCTGTGCATTCAGTTTTCAAAAGCAGGTGGCAACTAGTCTGTATGCCAGCACACAATGTAAGAGGAAAGTCTTCTTTTTTGTTGCTTGCTAGCAGGAAAACCCAGCCCTATCATCAAAGATCTTAAAGCCAGAGAGTAGAGCTCAGATTTATGTAATGAACAGGCTGACATACTGTTATGCATTGTGTAGATATGTGTCTTCTTAGAGTAGTATGGAAGCTTTCCATCTAAGCTGTTCCATAATAGCCTTCCAGCTGAGAATAGGTTAGAGATTATCCAGGCCTCCCTCCTAGCCCTCCTATTGAAGCACTTGATATTTATTAATGGAAAACAGTAAGGACGTTCCTTCACCATTAGGAGCAAATCTCCAGGGCCAGCTCTTTTCTAGTGCAACATATCCCTAAAGCCTTACACCATAAGAATGTTCTAGCCCCACTTGTCTGCCCAGGTGGCCAGCTTCAAGAAACCCCCTAAGCTTTAGGCAGAAAAATGAATCATTAGTGGGCTATGTTGTGAAGTAGGCACCAAGCTGTTCAGCTCTGTCAACACTTGGGCAATACTAAGCATGCAGATGCACATTTCTATACAGTTGCAGAACTATAAAATCAAAACAGGAGGGGGTAGGGAGGCACATCTAGGGTTAAACTGCAACTAGAGATAGGCTTTCAAGATTGCAGTTTTGGACATACGTAATTTCTGCCTAAGTATCATTTGAGTTGCCTATATCTCACTTTAAGTGACTAAGCAAGGTCACACTGGAAAACTGTGGAAGAGCAAGGACTTAAAACTGGTCTCCTAAGTCCCTAAATAACACAAGAATCACTGGACCATTCTTTTACTGTAAGGAAGGTACAGAGCCCCTCATATGCAGGTAATCTCTTTAGGTCCAGTTTATTCTTGTAGTACCTCAATATAGTCTTCTAATAACTTTGAGATGGCCAGTCTAAATGACTAGGAGGTCATGACCCTCAGTAGAGCTGCCCAGCTCACTAAAAGTTGTTATCACATTTACAGCTTTGTTAGCTGCCTCAGTACAGAGGTTAAGGGATAGAATGGGCCATGTTATTCTATTCAACTATACAGAATAATGCAAAGAGCTATATTATTCTATTTTTGACATGCATGTATAGTCATGCATGTTAATGAAGCACAAAGTATATAGAACAACTACCTCTGTTATTCATATTATTTAAATTAATGGAGGATTTTAATATCTCATTCTGGTTTATTTCCAAATTCAGGAGCACTAAATTTACTTAAAAAGAGACAAAAATTGTGTCACCCTCACTCATAACACTACCTTGAAAATGATGGATGAATGAATGCAAGAGACTACTTGAAGATTATAATAATTCTTGCATCATTTATGTAAAATAAAATAGTAAGCGATTACTTACAAAGATACAACAACTCTTCCTTCTTTCTGTAAGAAGAAGATCATAATTAGCAACATTAAAATCTTGAAATATATAAACCTTTCCTGTGTTGGCTGTCCTATAGGCAGTGTTTTACAATAAAATGTGTTCTGCTGTTTAACTTTAACATGGTTACCATCAGAGTATATAATATAAACCTCACTATTACGGGCCATAAGACTGCCTCACATACATATGAATTCTAGCTTCCCTAAAACAAGAGCCCTTTTAGCAAATTATTGAGCAAATCAGCAAAGCCTCCTTTCATAATTTATCAGAATTCTCATGTGAATGATTTTCTAATTTTGGCTAGCATCCATTCCTGAACAACATTTAGGTCATCATCAATAAAAAATAGGTTTAATACAATATCATACACATTTTTGATGGCTTATTTTTAATCTAAAAAGGGCAACATACCAGATAAATTTGAAATGTTACTGTGAAATGGTTACTTGCTTACAAACATATGCAGTCTCTCATTAACAAGTAATAAACTAGCAAACTGGAAGCAGCAAATATGGTACCTATCTTTTTAAAAGGCTTATAAACTG
Organism: Gavialis gangeticus; assembly: GCF_001723915.1. Lineage (NCBI taxonomy): Eukaryota > Metazoa > Chordata > Crocodylia > Gavialidae > Gavialis > Gavialis gangeticus. Next base: position 2,149,130 of record NW_017729007.1, on the reverse strand, counting down.
ATCAGTAAAATTACAGACAGGAACCTTTCCTTCAATATGAAGTAAACTGAATGAAATTATAAATCATTAGAATTATAAAACACCTTGATGAACATAACACGACAAGGACAATGTACCATAACTTCTGCCTCTATAATTTTTGTCAAAACATTTTGTATTCTTTGAACACATCATCAGAATAATAGATACAGAAGAGCTGACTATTATAATGTATTTATACTTTCAGAAAACTTTCTGAAATCCTCAGAAGAGGTTACTGGGAAAATTAATTCGCTATGATATTAGATGTCCTAGTAAGTTAATACATAACTAGATACAAGTGCACAAGTTATTTCACTATTGATTCACATTGTGAATAGATTTAGAACTCTGTGTATGTCTCTGTGTACATGTGTGTCTGTGCACAGATGGACATTTGAATATTTCAGGTAACTATAGACTGTATGGGTAATGTTCTAGTCTTTTTGCGTAAAGCAGAGAAGCAGCAGAATGAACTGAAATCTCTCTAGAACTAGATTTTTAAGTATATGTAGGTTTTTAACAGATCTAGCATATGGAGGTTGAGAAAAAAAATAGAATTTCCAGAAATAAAAATAGAAACAGAAATAAATCAGGAGCACAGCTGAAACAGAGTACTGACAAAGTTGAAATTCAGATAACTGATTCTATATTTCAAAATATGTATTTGTTTTGATAATGATGAAACATTTTATTTTGTAATATTTTTTATAATGTTAATGTTCAGTTATATATAATAAGGCTTATACATATAATAAAGAGTATATATATTACATGTACATATGTACATAAGCAGATATGTATGTAGGTATGTATGTATACATAAGCTCGTATGTATGTATTTTAGGGCTGTGTGAAGCTTTGGTAGCTGATTTGATTCAGAGGAGATTCAGCCTGATTCAGGGACCAAATCTCCCAACCTGAATCAAATTGGTAGACCAATCAAATTGATTTGGAAAAGATTTGGCAATTCGGCCATAGACTAAACAGGCAGCTGACACAGCTGCCTCCAGCTGGTAAGTCTGTTGGGGTTGGGGGAGACGGGAGGCAAGGGACATAGGGGAAGGAGGGACTGTGGTTGGGGCTGGGCCTGGAACAAGCTGTGCAGCCAGGGCATGGGGTTCAGGACTCAGAGTGGGGTGGGGAGTGCAGGATGCAGGCACAGTAGCACTTGGAGCAGGGGCTATACCCTGGTGCTACTTGCCCAGCCAGGGCAAATGGAGGTGGAATGCGGGTGCGGCTTGCTCTGGGTGGAAGGAGGAAAGCAGCAGTAGGGCATAGCCCCCACTCCCAGTGCTGCTGTGCCCACATCAGCACTGGGAGTGGGAGTTCTGCCCTGCTGCTGCTTGCCCAGCCAATGTGGGGGGGGAGGGTGTGGGATGTGGGTGCAGCAGCGCTGGAAGCGGGAGCTATGCCCTGCTGCCACTTGCCCCCTTGTGTCCAGAGTGAGTCGTGCCTGCATCTGCCCCCTACCCCCCACCCTGCTTGGGCAAGCAGCAGCAGATCCCCTGCTCTGAATAATGATGCACCTGCATCCTGCACCCCTGTGCCCCCCTCCCCAAGTAATGTGTCCCCCCTGGCCCATCTGGGTAGCCTATCCCAGCCCCAATCCCTCCCTCCCCTATGCCCCTTTCTTCTCCCCTCCCCACAACCCCAACAGACTTGCCAGCTGCCTGTTTAGTCTGTGGTTGAATCTCTGAAGCAGTGCCAAATCTTTTGAATCTGATTCAGCTGAATCAAATTGGGACAGTTATTTGAATCTCCAAATTGAATCACTGTCCTCCAAATCAGCCAAATCCAAAACAAATATTTGCTGCTTCACACAGGCCTAGTGTGTGTGTGTGTGTGTGTGTGTGTGTGTGTGTGTGTGTGTGTGTGTGTGTGTGTGTGTGTGTGTGTGTGATTGCACATAAACTTACATGTATGCATATATATGTACATAAGCTTATATGCATCTGTGGTGGAGCAAGCACTGGCACGGCAGAGAAACCCAGAGAATGCCGCTTCCGGAGGCGTTGCCTTATTAGGCTAGAAGCTCTGAGATTGGAAAGTGGTGAGGAGATGGAAACTTCAATGGGGAGAAAGGCAGAGACTGGAGGAGAAGAGGAGGGGGAACAAGGACTCCTGAGGGACTAAGAGCTTATCTGAGTGCATCTGGCAACATGGGGATGAGAATGGAGCTCCAAGGGGGAGAGGCAGATTCTGGATGAGAAAAAAAGCCCACGGGAGGTGTCCTTCACTGGCAGATCTAGAAAAGAAACAAAAAAGAGGAAAGTGGATTTTACTCGCTCTCCTGGGCTTCGTGACGATGACAAATAGCCCTGCAAGAGGATTCAAGGCATCCGTTATACACAGGATAAAAAGTAGACTCATAGGTTAGGAAGATAACGAGAGTGTGGATAGCGTGGTTGGAAGATAGAAGAACACACCAGGAAAAGAAAGACAAGTGGACAACAAAAATTAAAAGAGACTTTGTTTATGAATATTAGGTTCAGTTCATCCAAATTTAGAGCTAGAGTGTAAGGTCATTATATAAGAAGATACAAAGTCGATATAATAGACAAGGTCAAAAAGAAAGAAAGACACAAAGAGATAGCTTTTGCCTGAATGTAAAGGAAAGTTGTACATAGTGATAAAAGATAAATAATAAAGACAAGTATTAATCAGAATTGGACTGTGTTTATATATATATCTTAGAGTGCGGGTGCGTATCCAGAGAGGTGAGTGAGATAGTTTACCCATAATACCCGCAAACGCCAAGAAAGACATAATAAGAATGAGCAAACCAAAAAAAACAAACAAACAAAAAAAAGAGAATAACCCTCCCAACTAGTGATATCAAAAGTCAGGATACTATCTTGATTATAATATCCAAGACATGGCAGGCAGGAAAGTCGGGGGGTACCGATGGTTCGCGAAGTAACTATATAGGGACACAGGGGCATTATAGGCATGACCACCACAGTACGTATGTACGTATGAATTTATATGAAACAGAAAGATAAAGCTGAAACACTATCAAAATAAAATGCTTCAGTGTCACCAAAATGAAATGAAGTACTTCAGGCATATGATTCAGAAAGCAAAAAATCTCAGGTAATATTTGAATCCAAGAAAATTGTGTTTTCTGACAAAAAGCTGTTCTTGCAAAAAATTTCAGAGAGCTCTACTATATATGCAAAGTATATATACACATGTGTATGAATGAAATACTTAGTATTTTTTTTATGAACAGAGCAGGATTTACGTCATTTCCAACAGTATGGCTTGCTACATTCTTCTACTGTTAAAAAAAAAGTAACTGTGGCACGGCATAGAAAATATTAAGTTTACCAGATATCTCCTTGTAACAAAACCACTTTTCACAATGTGATTCATTATTATTGTATAAAACCCAAAGAAGCTTTAAAGCAGGTATTATTTTCCTGCAGTTATAAATAATGCAGCTTTTACTACTACAAAATTATCATGGAAATTTTATAAACCTGGTTTTGAATTTAGTTAACTTTGCTGCAGAAATTAGCCCTGAAGTGCTGTAGATTCCTGCAACCCTGATGATAGTTTGAATGCAAATGTAATATATGCCCTTCTTTTCCCACCTGTTACCTTTAACCACCTGATATTATGTCAGTAATGAAAATCAGATTTCAAATGAGAATTCCAGTCACTGCCACAGAAGGGTAGGCAAAAGCACAATGAAAAAAAAAAATCTCACTAACATTCCAGAAATTGTTTAATGTTTTTATGCTCAGTCAATTAATATGCTTTTCTTTCAACCTTTTTCACCCCCAAAGATCAAAGTGTGCTGACTCATAACATTTCTAATGGAAGCTTGTATTCTGTGGTATTTGCCTGTACTAACATAGAAATTGCCATACTGGAGCAGACTACTGGTGTGTCAAGTTTTGTATCCTCTCTCTGACAGCAGAAAATACCAGACACTTCAGAGGGAGGTTCTGGGAACTACATAGTGGAAGATGATAGACAACTTGCCTTTGAAGGGATGATTAGATACAAGGGATATGAACATTTTAAATCAGACACTGTTTATCACCCTACCAGGTAGCCTTAGGTTCAGAGTTAGATATAATACTGTCTTATACCTCAAGTTTAGTGTCCTGGGGAGGTTGACAGGAACAAAGAATTAGTATCCCCCTGTATTTGTGTTCTAGTAAGGGTTTTAAGGGAACATTTATAATATTATAAAACTAGAAACTGATACTTTTTAAAGTTTCATTAAAATAAGTTATAGGGCTTAAGTCATGCAAGATGCTGACCCTGGTCCAGCAAGGCACTTAAAGTTCATTGAATCATAGAAGTAGGGTCAGAAGGGACCTTGTAGATCTTCAAGTCCGACCCCCCGCCTGGGCAGGAGAAAAAACTGGACTCAAATGAGTCCAGCCAGGTAGGCATCAAGCCTCTTCTTAAAGACCCCCAGGGTAGGAGTCACCACCACTTCCTTTGGAAGTTAGTTCCAGCTCCTAGCCGCCCTAACTGTGAAGTAGTTCTTGCGGATGTCTAATCTAAACCTACTCTCCAATAATTTGTGTCCATTATTCCTTGTCATGCCAGGGGGCGCTAGGGGAAACAGTGTCTCCCCCAAAGTTAAACTTAACTTTAACATAACTTCACAAACATAGTTCCACTTAAGTCTGTGGCCTATTAGTCATGTTTTAAGGGGCCCAATGAAAACTGGGCCCCTTGAATTATGACTCCTTTATTATTTATTACTGTTATTACACAGTCTGCACTGTATAAAGTACAGACTGATCTCAATCAGGAAGAGCAAAGGTTAGTTTGGCATGAAAATGATGATAAAAAGATGTTCCCTTTTAATTAATATATAATTATCAATAAGCACATATCCTGTAGCTAATAAGAAAAATGAATTATCCTAATATTCTGATTAAACACATTGTAATGTTATTTGAGGTCCCCTCTACATGTTACATTTATGCCATGATTAAGGTGTCAATCATACCATACATAGTAACCCTACCAAATTCTCAAATCATTTTATGGTGTGATAGTATGCCAAACCTGCCACAAAGATATTCCACATATAATGTGTAGCATCTTTGTGGCTTCTTTGTATGACACGTTAATTTGATAATAGATCCCAACACTCAGCTGAACAGCAGGATCCAGCATGAGGCAGCCCCAGAGTTCAGGACATAGCTGTAGGATTGGTCTGGGGTCAGCACCAGAACATGGATATGGTACCCCTACACAACTGCCAGAGGCAGATGTTAGGGGGTACCATAATATTGAGCTGTGAACTCAATATTAGGGCGGTCTCTCCCTGATTTCAGGGTCACTGTACCTCTGACCATTAAAAAGCAGACATGCAGCTAGGCTACACATATTCTTTAAACATCCTAGTATACTCAGGACCCTGGGATCAAGGAGCATTTCCTCAGTCCCAGAGTCCCTGTGCACTGAGGATATCAGAAAACTGCATGTGCAGCCTAAATGCACACAGTTTTTAAAGGTCCCAGCACACCAGGACACCAGGATGCAAGAAAGTCTCTTTGATCCTGGGAGCTGTGGGAGGGGGAAGTGTGGGGAGAGTCCCTATGTACCAGGGATGTCAAGATCTCTGGCCAGACTGCAAAGCATGGGGTATTAGAGATGGGGTTCAGAATGTGAGGTTCACTGTCCCTATAAGGGAAAGCTTTTCAGCTCCCCCTGCCAGGAACCTCTCATCCCCCATGCCCAGCAGCCCAGCCAGAGCTGCGAGGTTTGGGGTTTAAATCCACAGAGGAGGAAGCCCTCAAACCCCAGTGCTGACAATCAGATTATCCATAGATCTCAAACCCAGGACTCAGCTGTCTGTGCTGGGGCCAACAATCATCTGTTAGCCCCAACTGTGGGGCTACAGGCATCCAGCTTTCAACTTGGTGCAGAGATAGCCCAGGATCATGATTCTGAGTTCCCCATACACCATTACTGCTTCTTAGAGTGAATGGGACCTGATCTCTAATTCCAAAATTACATCTCCTGCCACGCACATGTACCATGGCAGGAGGTTTGACTGTTGGAATTGGAGATCTGATCCCTTTGAGCCATTAAATGAACATGTGCCAGGGGTCTGAATTACAGACCAACCTGAATTTAACACAGTTCCTGAAAGTCTTTTTGCTCTTGAGTCTCTGCAAATTTTACAGATTCTTCAGGGGTTTTAACAAACATTTGTACTCTTTGAAATCATATTCAGAGTCAGAAGGTAAATGATAATACTCTGAACTCTGAGCAGTTTCTTTAGTAGATTAAAAGCTGTGCTTGTTCACTGTATAAAGGACAGGGAGAAAAGGCCAGTTTTATCCATCTGACTAAAAAAAAGATCTTTCTTTTTCATGACAGCCTCTAAAATAAGCTGCCTACTCATAGCTGGATAGTTACAAGTGGGGTGAAAGCCATTTCTTGAAACGGAGATTGGGGTGCAATAGGACCAATATATTTTAAACTCTTTCCTTTTTACATGTATATCCAGTAGTTTATGGATCTACTTGGGGGAAAGATTCATTTTATCAGGCCCTTCCACTCCTTCAGGGAGACTCAGGGAGTCATATATTGAGTCAGCAACTTTCAATACATTATATTTCATCCTTTAGATGGGAGATTGCATTTCTCTGGAGCTGCAGATGAGGACCTGTCATTTTTTGTGTTGATGCAGATTGTCTTTGTTCTATTGCACTTTTGAACTTTGTCCACTCTTTCAATGTATCTTGGGAGGATTGCAGAAATTTTTTTCAAGTTCTGAAAACCTACTGTTCATTACTCAGGTCAAGTCAAGGTAATTTCTTGTCTGATCTTGAGTGATAGATCATTGGGGTTTGTAGACTGCTGTATTGATTCATAGAATCATAGAAGTAGGGTCAGAAGGGACCTTGTAGATCTTCAAGTCTGACCCCCTGCCTGGGCAGAAGAAAAACTGGGCTCAAATGACTCCAGCCAGGTAGGCATCAAGCCTCTTCTTAAAGACCCCCAGGGTAGGAGCCAGCACCACTTCCCTTGGAAGTTGGTTCCAGATCCTAGCTGCCCTAACTGTGAAGTAGTTCTTATCTAGGTCTAATCTAAGCCTACTCTCCAACAACTTATGGCCATTATTACTTATGCCGGGGGGGCACTAGGGGAAACAAGGTCTCTCCCAAACCCTTCTGGTCCCCCCTAGTGAGTTTATAGATGATCACCAGGTCCCCCCTCACCCTTCTCTTGTGAAGGCTGAACAGGTTCAGGTCCTGCAGTCTCTCATTGTAGGGTCTGC
>NW_017729007.1:2141112-2141497 GCF_001723915.1 Gavialis gangeticus | reverse complement strand
CAACCACCAGACTGCCCAGAGAATCTTGCAGGGGCTCCACATTTCCCGGTGCTTTCTTCATCCTCCCTACATATTTGAAAAAGGACTTTTTATTATCCTTGATCTTGGACACTAGTCCTAGCTCTATGTCTGCCTTAGCTTTCCTGAGAGCCCTCCTACAGGCCTGAGCAGAGGAGGTATACTCCTCCCTTGAGATAGCCCCCCCCTTCCACTGGTTGTATGCCACCTTTTTGGCAATCAGGCATTCCTGGATGCCCCTGGTGAGCTAGGGGGGCTTTTGGACACTCTTGCCACCCTTGCTTCTTGTTGGGAGGGTCACCCCTTCAGCCCTGAGTATTGTCTCCTTAAGGAACGACCACTCATCTTGAGCACTGAGTTCCCCTGC
>NW_017729007.1:2139692-2140733 GCF_001723915.1 Gavialis gangeticus | reverse complement strand
TATTCTGAGGGCGAGTTCCTCCTGTTTGTTCCCCATACTACAAGCATTGGTATACAGGCATTTAAGGCCTTGCCTAGCTGCATGTGCCACCCCCCAATTTTGGAGACTGTCTGGACCCGTTTCTTACCTGGGCACTCCTTGCATTTGTCACCTGTCTTGCTCGGGTGGTGTCTCCTCGTCTTCCTGTGGCCCCCCTCCACCAGCGAGGCTAGTTTTAAGCTCACCATATGAGATCAGCCAACCTGGAAGAGAAGACACACTTGCCTTTAGGAGAGAGGTGAAGCCCATCCCACCCCAGCAAGTCCCCTGCCCAAAAGCCTGGGTCATTATCTAGGAACCCAAGGCCTACCTGGTGGCACAAACTGCATAAGCACTGGTTGACCTCACCAATGCAGGCCTCATGTTGCCATCCCTGCCTACTCACCAGAAGAAGAGAGGAGAATACTACCTGCGCCCCCGTCTCCTTAAGCTTGTCCCCCAGAGCCTTGAAAACCTTCATAATGTGGTCAGGGTTGCCCCTAGCCATGTCATTCATCCCCACATGGATGACAACCATGGGGTACTGGTCTGCAGGTCGGATGTAGGTCAGGATCCTCTCCGTGATGTCCCTAACTCGGGCCCCAGGCATGAAGCAGACCTCTGGTATCATGGGGTCAGGCTGGCAGATCAGACCTTCCAGTCCCCGTAGGATGGGGTCTCTGATGACGAGGACCCGGCATTTCTTCCTGCTGGTGTTCTCTCTGCCCATTCTTTGTTATGTGGGGAGTAGCATCATCCACACGGGAGGCAATTTCTTTGTCTTTCTCCATCACAGCTGCCAGAGCATCAAACCTGTTCCCTAAGTGAACCTGAGGAGCTTCCACCACTCTAGGCCTAGCAGCTCTGGATTTGGACATCTTCTGCCACACATGCATTGGATGTGTCTCCTGTGGGGGCTGTACAGTGGGTGACCGGGCCTGCAGAAAACAGAGATAGGCATCAATTTCATCCTCTGCATCCCTGATCCCCCTCAGCCTGCTCACCTCAGCCTGGAGCTCCCTC
>NW_017729007.1:2134110-2139494 GCF_001723915.1 Gavialis gangeticus | reverse complement strand
TCTGCACCATGTCTGCAGAGCTGCACCTACTGCTTATGCTCACTGGAGGTGCCGCTCTTGGCAGCTACCTTGTGCTTGCCTTACTTGAACGCCGATGCAAATGCTGGCGTGCCCTTACAGAATACACCTGTTTGCACGTCCTGTTTGTGCGTGCTGCCTGTGCGCTGCTCGGGAGCGTGGCTCCCTGTCAGGCGAGCTAAGAGGGCTTTGGAGGGCTTCCCGTCCGGATCCACCTCAGCTGCGCTGTACCCTCTGCCCCACTTACCCTAGGGGGAATCAGCTGTTGCTGCCCCCACCGCTGTCTCCTCTGCAGCTGCTACCTTTGCCGCCAAGGTAAGGAGGTACACGTGTGGCACATGTGTGCCCTGCTCCCTCTGCTCCTGCTCCCCAACTGCTGGGGGAATTTAAAACTGTGGGCTTTTTAAAGTCTGTGGTTTGAAATTCCTGCAGTTGACCCTCAGGCAGTCAGACCTTCCTCCTAGACCAGAAGTGCGTGCTGGTGGCCCCACACCCTACTGACCCTCCCACTGGGATCCCGGGGTGGCAAGAAATACCACCCCAAGTGACTAGCTGGAGCTTTCCCCCACTTGGGAGAAAGGCCCCCTGGAGCTGCTCCCCCGCTTGGGGGAGAGGCCCCTGCTAGATCCCCCGCAGTGGTATGCCTGCCCGCGCATGGCTCGGGAGCGCAGCTCCCTGGCGGGTGAGCTAAGAGGTGTCCAGAGGGCTTCCCTTCCAGATCCGCCTCAGCTGCGCTGTACCCTCTGCCCCACTTACCTTAGGGGGAATCAGCTGTTGCTGCCCCCACCACTGTTTCCTCTGCAGCTGCTGCCTTTGCTGCTGAGGTAAGGGGATACACGTGTGGCACACGTGCACCCTGCTCCCTGTGCTCCTGCTCCCCAACTGCCAATTCTTTGTTTCCATTCATTCATAGTAGTTTTAACAGGACTGCCTTTGTGTTTCAGAAAAAGAGGCTATAGAGATTTTAGAAAACTATTTCTGCTGTTTAATCAATTGAAGAGAAAAAAATCCCTTAAAATGAGTCACTTGAAAGGATTCAGGTAAAATCTCTTTAAGATCCTACTTAACGTTAATATCACATGGCCTGTCAACTCAAGTTTTCCTTGTACCATCTCTTACAAGTTATAAGGAACTGGAATTTGGAAGTACAACCTATATACGTCTAAACTGATAACTTGAGATTTGTATACAGATTATACAGGTTTTCTCCATTTAAAATACACAGATACCTACACACACACACACATATGCATGCACACACACACAGACATTCTCTGCAGTTTGTTATATGCACAACTCTTTTTTCACCTCTATGTTCTAATTCTTTATGATTCCAACACTGATAAGTGTTACAGAATGGCATTAATTATAGTCAATTTAGCATGTTTTAGTAATGCCTGTTTTATTAGGTTCCTATTCCAGTGTCATTCTAGTTCAGCTTTGTTTTTTGGTATGATTTAAAAATGTCTAAGCAAGTATTCGTGGTGAGTTTAAAATAATGTAAGTGACACCTGCTCTCCCAGAGCACGTAGCAGTACATCTACCCTGCAATCCTGCCTATGAAGTTAGGTAAATAGATAGGTAGTTCATGTTCAGGTTAATGCTGTTATGGTTTCACTTCTCTTGGTATCCGAACTAGTTTGACCATGTGTGTATGACCTGCAAGCATACCTACAGTGTTTATGTATTATAAATTTTGCATGTTGACTTCTATATGCATCATCTAGAAGTTTATCTCACTTAGTCTGAGAAAGTAAAATAATGATTTAATTTATATGCTGATGGAAAATTCTTTTCTTCTTTAAGTGGAGAGAGGAAGGTTCTGACTAACCTAAATCCAGAATGAGGGAGGAGGCTCAAAACATGACTTTTCTGTATATGATACCTTGAAAGAGATCTGCACAACTCTCCAGAGACCAAAAGCACAGGTTCAGAGTTAGCACATAGGGTTGGGAGATTTCACAACGAATTGAGAGAAACTATCCCTCCAAGGAACCATGCAAAACTTTCCCCTCATCCTCCTCCTGAGACATTCCTAAAGGTGATTAGGCCCTCTGTGCTTCAAAACTATCTTCTGCTACTAATAGGAGCATTTTTCCTTATAATTAGCTCATTTTCATTGTTTAAGAAAAGTAAAAGGCAGTAATTTCTCTTTTGGAAAAATAGACCCTTATTTATCCTTATAGTGAAATGCAAAATCCTGAAATCTAATTATATCACAGGTGTGTATATACATATACATATATTTGATATTCACAGTCTTACCCACATGTCTTACCTTCTAGTAGTAAAAAATGCAATTACTGAGCTCTTTTATGATCTCAAATCATAAGCGATTTGTTGGACTAGGTATATAACTTGAAAACTTTAAAGATGTAATCACACCAAACGATATATAAGGACAAGGAACTTTTATTTACTGACCTGGGCAAGGTTATTTAAAATTAAAGTAATTAGTGTGTGGGGTTAACTGTAGTAATTCTAGAGTGAGAAGCAATACAAATATTGCAAGCATCTTTAAATCTGTAATCATACCAATAAACCTTAGTCTTCATTTGTCAACTGAAAACTACATTCCTTCTACATTAATTCTCTCTGTGCTTTACCTAATCCAGATTTTAATCTTGGCCTTCAGAGGTGAATAAATACAGTAGTGCACTAAATCACACTAATATTTTAGAGGGATAGCCTGTTTAAGCATTGTTCAGCGATTTGTATATGTTATCCTAATACATATAGAAAAATATTGATTCAGATTTTAAATTATTACTGCATACTCACATTTGAATTTATTAATTAAATCTAATATGCTATAAATTTTTAAGAGGCTTAAATAGCCCTGTCTGTTTTATAGATTTTACAGTTACTGAAACAGTTGCTATTAGCAACAGATCTCATTTAAAGCCATAACAAGCTTCTTAGAAGCATTTAGGAACTAAATTCAATTGAAATCCTAGCAAAAAGCTTTGGATCTCTGATATAGCTTTCAATTGGTACTTCTTAAATCTCTTTACATCATGCATAGTCATTCATAATATGAATTAGAAAGAGAATTGTGTTTACTTAATAAATGTTAGGAATACTATATTTGGCCTCAAAGAATACACTCAACTGAAGATCATAAGAACACTTATATCAGATTCAGCAGTAATGGGTATCTTCACCAGAAGAGAATATAGTTACATTCTTAAATGCTGAAATTAGTTTCACTATCTAATATGCTGTGCTTCATTCCAGAAGTACATATATTCATCCTGAAATACATAGGGAATTAAGACCTGCCATGATGGATCAGATTTTGGGCGGATACACTTCCATATTTTATCTGCCTACTGGTCTTTCAATACTCAGTATTTTTTACTCCTAAGGAACACGGAAAACACAGACACTACATTTGTGGTAAGAGAAAAGCCTATGTTCCAGCACCAGAAGAGAGAGTACAGTTATTTAAGGGCTTGCTTGCTGAAGTAGTATGACTCTTCCACAAGAGAGTTCTACTTCTTCCAACCAGAAAGAACTCTCCCTTTGCATACTAAATTGAAGGATTGTATGAGGCTACCCAGTGTCTCAGAGTCCTTTGCTTTCCCTCTCCCCTTCCAAGGCAGAGGGAGGGAGGGAAGAAGAGCCATCAGGAAGAAGAGCCGCTGGCTGGGGCTGTCATATGGTTCAACTCATTGGCCATACCCTGGGCTGAAGCCCTCCTGGGAGATTTCCAGATCCAAGACAATGGCACCGCCCCCTGCCCCGATTTCCACCCACCAGGCTTTAAAAGCTTCCCCATCCACTCAGCAGGCTGTTGGGACCACGGATTTCAGATCGGTTCAGGGTGTGAAGGCTGCCCCCAAGCCCAATTTCCAGCCCCTACCATCTTTCCCTTACTGCTCCTATCACTGTTATCTCAGTGGGGAAGATGGGAATTGTGACATCCTCATGGCCAGGACCCGAGACTGGGGAAGCTAGCCCTGCCCAGTTCCCAGCCTCCTGGAATTTAAATACTGTCCCAGCTGCTCATCTGGGTGATAGAGGCAGGGATTGCAAAGCCCATAGGACTGGGAACTAGGACAGGGAGACTGTCTCCAACCCTGGTTTCTGATCTCCACCAGCTTATATCTGCTGTCTCCACCACCTAGCTGAATGGTGGTAGAAGGGATTGTAAAGTCCCAGGGTCTGGGAACTGGCATCTGGGAAGCTATCACTGCCCAAGTTTCCAGACCCTGGGTTGTAAATGCCATCCCTGTTGTGGTCCATGACGCTGCAGGCTTCAAATGCCATTTGTGCTGGTCATCTGCATGGCAAATGAAGCAATTTTAAGGTAGCTCAGGAGCCAGGACCTGGAGTTGGGAAGGTTGTCCCCATCTCTGCTTCCCTGCACTTCTAGCTTTAAATCATTCCATGTACAAGCCATTTGGGCTGCACACAAGGCAATTTAAAATACAGGGGGACTGCCTATTGACAGCAAGGAAAAGGACAGGTTGTCAAATAATGGATTCCCTAGTGTCCCCTGACTGGAGAACTCGCCTGTGTAGCTCTCCAGCTAGTGGGGTGGAATACATGTATGTTCCAGCTCCTAGGCTATTTTTCTATTGGCAAAAATTTTAGAGGAATTCTTACTGGTAGAGAGGTACATCTGTTCACAACCACAGTTCAGGACAGAGGTGGAAAGTGCGCTTTGTAAAGCACTGAAGTTAGGTAACTGCTATGGCCCACACACAGCACATGGAATGCCTTCCCCCCACAGGGCCCCAGCTCCCCCCTGGAGGGCCACAGCTCCTATCCCCCACAGGGCCTCAGCCCCCCTGCCCAGGGTCCCATCTCCACTGTGGAGGGCCCCAGCATTCCCCCAGGGTCCCAGGCACAGTGGAGGGCCACAGCCCCCCCACCTGGGACCCATAAATGACCTTATGCAGCAGCAGCAGGGGAACCATGCACTGAGCCCAGCCAGGGGGAGCTGGGGCTCTGTGGGGGGAAGGCATTCCATGTGCTGTGTGTGGGGGGGTGCACCTTGTGGGGGCCAGGGAACCCACCCCTCCTGAGCAGCCCCCCCACAAGGTCCCCCACACCTACAGTCCCCCCAGCAATTGCCTTGCACCTACCCACAGATCAACTCACATCCCTCCACACACACCCACACACCCCTGCCTTCCTCAACACCCCGTCCAACCCCCTTCTTGCAAATACTCCCCCCATCACACACCCATCATGTCTGAAAACCAGAAGTACACATCAACACATATAGGCATTTAGAATTTATTTTATGATGGTAGAGACACTGGTAGGCTTCCACATTGCTTTAACATTGTAAATATACCAATAAAGCATTACCCAACTGATTGTTGTCTCTCTATGGGGGTGGTGTGTGTGTGTGT
>NW_017729007.1:2131114-2133751 GCF_001723915.1 Gavialis gangeticus | reverse complement strand
TGTGTGTGTGTGTGTGTGTGTGTGTGTGTGTGTGTGTGTATATAGAGTGGTCTTTTGTTTTAATTCTGGAAGAACATGGATTTTGGGGTATTTTAAAAAATGGATTTGGAATGCTACTACAGCATTCCAGCTGGCACAAGGGGAAATGTCCCCAGGTATCAATTGGCTGGGCCCCAGAAACTCCTGACAGTGAGTAGCCCTGACCTACTTGCTAGGGCAGCTTTTTGTATGGATGGAGCCAGGACAGGGCATCTTTTTATACTGCTGGGGACAGCACAGGTACTGGCTCCAGGCTCTAGTTCCCCCTGGCTGCAGATGTGGGAGAAGCCAGGCAGGGTTATTTTGTCCCAAGTGACACAATTTGGTTCACAAAAAAGTGCATGTCCAAACATGTGCACTGAAGAAAAAGCCCCGACTCAAATTTGCACCGCTTCTATTTGAGTTGCTGCAAGTGCACATGCTTGCATGTGTGGACATGCCCTTTCTCTGTAACCTGACCAATTAAACTAGATTTGAAGGCACTATGAGTGCCTGTACAAGTGTGGGGGTGTGCTGTAATTACAGCACTTTGGAGCAGACTCAATTAATCTGGTAATTAGCATGCTCCAGCAGCATCTACATCTTGTGTATCAATGTCCCCACCATTTTTCCACCATTTTGCCACTATTTTGAAGCATGAGGACAATGATACATGATACACTGATGGTGCATGAATTAGAGTGGCTCTTGGAGTTGTTCTAATTAAAGCACCTCCACCACCAGGGAGCATGTGTTAAGAGGCTGAGAGACACACCGTGTTACTGGATTTAGTCAGATGTATCTTTGAGGTGTTCTCAGAACTTCATGGGTGCCCTTCAGCCCCAAACCCTTCTTTGCTGTCTGCTGCTTGACCACTGAGCTCCGGAGTGCTCTGGAGATCACCTCCCTAACTGATAGTGCCTCAGCTTCACCTTCCTCACCTAGGTCTTGCCAGCTTTTAGCAGAGGGGATTTTGCCAGCTAGAAGAATCACACCTTTGTCTGGTTATGTGCTCAGAAATTTTAGACACCCCCTTCCATAGAAGAGGCCTGCCTGTATGGTCAAATGCTCTGAAATCACACTAACCACTTTAAAATTAAGTTATAAAGATAACAAAAAGATATCACACAAGAGCAAACATAAGAAGTCATTAACTATATGTTGAGGTAGAGGTAGAGATATGAAAATAGATACATAAAATATCAGAACAATTTTACCTTATCCCTGCATCTTAGCCCTAAGTTCTAAGAATTCTGTTTTCACTTTGCAGTTCAACAGGTTAGAAACCACCTGCTGCCTCTGACTTTCCTGTCAGAGCTTCTTGTACCTTCTCCCATCAGCCAGAATACTCAGCCAGCTGGCTGAGTGCCTAAAGTCATTTCCTATGCTCAGGAAAACTAAAAATAAAAACTTGCTTCTGTGGAAAGGCATAATTATAGTTTCTTATCTGGCCATTTACATACATTATCCATTGGAGTCTTAGGAAACCCATACTATGCATACATAACTTCCTGCCCCACAAGACTGTATTTCTTTACCAGACCTTCTGTCTTTCTTGCTCCACTTATGCCCTGGGGAATACTTATATCCTTTCAGATATATACTAAGGATACCAGCATTCACTTAATTTCCCCACTGAGAGAAATATCTTTCCTTGAATAACTGGAATAGCCAGGTGTCATTCTTGTGAGTTTCTTCTCTTGTATAAATTTGTCATTGTCTGGAAGGGGCTGGCTCATGACTAGCCATTAACAGTAACCATGTCATGTTCTAATTCTCAGCGATTAGTTTTCTAAGCCATTTAGGCTTTATACTTTTCCAGGTAAAAACCCATTATTTAAGGAGTAACTGTTAGGGCTGTGCGGAGCTTCAGATAGTGATTTGTTTCGGAGAAGATATGGCCTGATTCGGTGGATGAATCTCCAAATCTGAATTGAATCAGGGGACGAATTAAAAGGTCCAAATTGATTCAGAGCTCTCCAGATCTTCAAAAGAGATTTGGAGAGCACTGATGATTTGGGCAGTCCCCACTGGCTGCAGCAGGGAACTGCAGCTGACTTCAAGCTGGTAAGTACTAGGGCAGGGGAGGGTGGGCTGGGGGATGCTGCCGGGGGGTTGATCCCTGATGCCCCACACTGCATGGGGTCTCTGCATGAGCCCCCCACCCCCCACTTGCTCTCCCAGCCCCACCATGGCTGCCTCACCCAGGCCAGCTCCAGCCCTTTAAGAGAAAAAACAAACAAAAAAAAACCAAAACACACACACACACACACACACACACACACACACACACACACACAAAAGCCCTGGGACTCACTGCTCCTGCAGTGACCTTGGGGCTTGTGGGGGGGCTCATGAAGAACCCCCCACATGGCACAGGGAAGCAGTGGGCCACAGGGATTGCTTCCCATCAGCAGGAATGGTGAATCCAGGGTTTTCTAATTCTTTTTTTCTTAAAGAGCTGGAGCTGCGGCGGGCAAGGCATCCATGGGAGGGCTGGGATGGAGAGGGGCTGTGGGGCTCATGGCAGAGTCCCCCATGCACTGCAGGTCAGCAGTGATCGCCCCCCTGCCTGGCAGCACCTTGTGAGCTGGGGCTTTTTTTTTTTTTTTTTTTTTT
>NW_017729007.1:2121662-2126114 GCF_001723915.1 Gavialis gangeticus | reverse complement strand
ATGGCTGCCCTGCCCGCCCCAGCTCAGTGGTACTTGCAGCGTGGGGCACTGGGGATTGCCCCACACCTGGCAGCACCCAGTGAGTAGGGGCTCTTTTTTAACAAGTGCTGGGAGCTGGGGCAGGTAGGGCAGCCATTGCTGGGCTGAGGGGGATGGGCTTGGCTGATTCAGAGATTCAGCAGCAGCCGAATCTCCAAATAAGATTCAGCTGAATTGATTCAGCCAGCTGAATCCAAATCCAAAGTGAATACTAGCTGCTTAGCACAGGCTTAGTAACTGTTAAAAATCATTGTCATGTTTTGCAATCCTGGTCATAACTATATCATGTAAGAAATACTTTTATATCAAATACTACAATTCATATAAACATACAGCTGGTAAGACTAAATACAACCACTATCTATACATACAGACTACACATGATATATCAGCAGATTCAACAAATCATTCAAGAAGACATCTAAGATATCTCATTGTTATAGGGTACTGAGCATGTCTGCCACTTTAAGAGGAGAAGCCTTTAGAAACAGCTCAGGCAGCAATCAGGGAAGCCACCTGACCAGAAGGGGGCTGGGCTTGAGGCATATATAAGCCCAACGCCTGAAGTACTGCAGACAGGGAAGGAGCTCCTGAACAGGCTGCTGAGGGCATGACTGGTTCACACCAAGCATGTCCCTGGGGATGCAGCTGGGAGTTTAGCCTTAGGGCTGGGGAACATCTGGCTGTTTGTGGAAGTGACTAAGAGGAAGTAAGGAGGTCCCAGCTGGCTTAGGAAGAGAGGGCCCAGAGAGAGAGTAGGAGCTAGGGGGCTTAGAAGGAGAACAGAGGGAGCAGGTAGGGCCAGGGTACCCATAGGTCTTATTGGGCAGGTCTCAGGAAGGCCGAAGGTGAAGAAGGGCCACAGCTGGAGACTGGCTCTAAGGCCTAGGCCAATTCATATCTTTAAATAGGTATAACTGTTTCATCTGATCACACGATTAGTCCTTTTTTCTTGAAGATGACATATACATTTGTACTTCTGTGAGTCAGTCTGTAAGATAGAGTGGCTATTGAGAGTACTCTAACCTCTCCATGAGGAATGTGGAGTGCTTTATATTCCCAGGAGAACTCAGACTCTCAGAGACTTAGAACCTCAGATCCCTTGAGAATATATAAGGCTTTTAGACTATTTTTGTAAATACACATTAGCTTGCATTGAACAAAATTTAATTTCATTTGCCATTGTGTAGTACCTACATTAAGCTCTTCTAAAAAACACTCCTTTCTCTTGCAGATGCTTTGAGAATAGTTAAAAACAGAAAGATGCAAGAACTTAAAGGTGAGAATCAGGTTTCCTTAAAAAGATAAAATAGAGAAGAGCAGAGATTGGATTTGCTAAAAACTCTAACACTAGAAAAATAAACATAGATCTGATGTTTATCAGAGGACTCATTTCAAGCAAGAGTATCAGTACTATCAGTATATGAACACAGGGTGGATCAGATCAACAGTCCATCTCAAGTTGTATCCTGTCTATGACACCAGGCAAGACCATTTTCTTCTAAACCATGTGCCAAAACTTTCCCATAAGCTAGTTATGCAACAACCTGTCTTGAAAACTTCTTCTCAAAGCCCTGTATTAGAGGCCAGCTCTGGACTCTGACCCATCAGAATTTGTATTCCTTACAAAAATACTTTTTAAAATATTTCTTTTTATGACTTGTATTTTTGTTCCCATATAAATACTTAACTCCTTTGTGAGTTCTGCTCCTATCCAGGGTCTTGGGAACAGATTTACAGCTTCAGATATACAGATTCATTCCTGACCACAGCATTACAACCAAAAAGTGTGCACCATCCACTTTCTGTAGCTCATGTGCACCAGAGAATGACAGGCAGATTAGATAGATGAGAAGCAGCTCTAATTGCCCTGACATGGACCTGAGCACCACCCGGCACCATTCTTAGAAAACAGAGAGCTTAGCATTGGCCTCCAAGCAGCTTTGGGCTATTACTGAGTTGTACACTCTGCCTACCTGCTGGTTTTTGGTGTGCCTCAGGATGAGCAAGTGGGTAAAGTACATTTTGACCTTGAATAGGTGTTTGTTTCTAGCAGAAGAAATTTTGAAAATTGTTCCTTGCTGGAAATCATTCTAGGAAAGGGAGCAGCATAGTCATTCAGCTCCCTCTCCTGATCTCCACACCTTCCACAGAGCAGTGATTCCCAAGTCCACTCCACTCTTCCAGTTCTGGGAACTTGACTATCCCCCTGCCCTGTTTAACAGTGGAAATGATGGTGAGGGCTTTGAAGATTCTGTATGGGGAAATATTCTACCTTGTGTGTGTCACTTAAAAAGTGGCACCTGCAACTCTCCCCAGGATCTCTGGTCTTAGGAAGAAGTGGAAAGCATTGCCCCGCTGATCCCCTTTCCTACCCTTCCACACCAGTCTAGCAGAAGACCACAGCAGTGATGCAAAGTGCCCCTGGGCAGTTCTTGCTACTTCCCTCCCCTCCTGGACCATACAAGGTGTTCATTCTCACAAAATAAGTTCTCTTTTAAAGGAACTCTTCCAGGTTGACACCAGACTATGTTTTCCCAGAGGAGACATTTTTCTACCAGAAGAAATTGAATAAATACTTCTACACTTTCATTTCTACTGGGAGAATGGTGATTTTCCTGGTAGAATGTAAGACCCATATGTGGCCTTTCTCTGTGGCTATCCCAGGATTGAGAGGGAGGTCATGTAGACATGCATACATGCCCAAAGGTGAAGTTAGATATGTAGTAGGAAAAATACAAGTTAGATGCCTAAATCTTAATTAGCATCAATGGGATAAAATCATCTAATATTTTGTGTATATGAGTAAATCTCACTATCATGTAACTGCATTAATAAACATCTAAATACCAATTTCCAAATATATCCAGTTTTTGCACAGTTGTACCCTTAAATCTTGCATTTTTACACACAGTCAGTATACATACAAATTGGATCCTGTGCAGGTGGTTTTCATCTATGAAAACTGGTTTGTATGCATCCATCCCTGCTTGCTTTCATGTGCAAGTCAATTATTGCATAGATTGCACAGGAGCCAGTAATTTTTTTAAATATGCATCCTTCTTTTAAAAATCTGAAAGATAATTTTAAAGTGTTCTTTTATATTTGTTGTTATTATTTTGTTTTGTCTCCCCCCCTTTCCAAAAACCTCTTCCTTTAATTTTACTCTATTTGTTTAATGTTGCTAGTTCAGAGAAATGAACAAGATATTCATGTTGGAGAATACAGATTTTTTCATGAATTAGGCTGGAGAATCATGTTCTACATCTTTTGCCATTAAGTTATGAATTAAAGTGACTAAATTATAAGAAAACTGGCCTTTTGTGATACAACATGTAAACCTCCTCTGAACAGGAGTCCAAGGTTATTAATTACTTTTTAATCATGACTATGTAATATAATGTAGCTGTAGGATAGATTCTCAAGGGGTCGACAGCCCTGTATCAACAGAGGATTTTGCGGGGGTACCTGTGCTGTAGTTAGGTTCTGCACCATCTCTGCCTAGCTCAAAGGCAGAAAGAGATCAAAGATGGTTCTAGTAATATGATGTACTCCACATTTTTCTCAGTGTCACGGGGTGGGGCCTACGAGTGGCCGTGATCCCACTAGCGCCCCCTTCCCGTGGCAATTAAGAGATCCAGCACCCTCTAATTCTCGTCCGCCACGTCTTTGATCTTAATAGTTAATATGGGAGGCTGCCTAGGATCTCCTATGATCTCAGGGTGACTTGGTGCACCCCAGCCTTATGGGCTATGCATGCCTCCTACCGCCCCTTTAGCACGCCCCAAGCCTCGCAGTTCTTCCGGACGTTTTTAGTGTCTCCAATCTTATGCTAGCCCCTCCTGGGCTTTACTCTTGCAGGCTGGCCCCCCCAGGCCTATGTCATGCGCTTCCTGCGCTCTTCCCCTCACTGGGGCCTGTCTCTGCGCCTCTGGCACTCTTGCCCCTCACGGGGCCTGTCCCATGCCAAAAACTGCACCTGGGGCTCAGGTGGCACGCAGCCGTGCCTGGCCCCTTGACCCTTCTCAGGGTCTTTATGCCACTCTCTCTCCGCTGAGCCTACACGCCAGCCCTGTCTCAGGCTTTCACCAGCGCCGGGGCTCAGGTGGCACGCAGCCGTGCCTGGCCCCCTGACCCTTCTCAGGGTCTTACGCCCTCACTGGGCTGAGTACTGCCCTCTTGGGCTGGGGTCTCAACCCCACACCACTCTGGTGCCAAGCTGCTGTGCCTTCCCGGTGCTGCTCAGTGCCCGCACAGGGCACCTAGGACCCGCCGGACTACTGGGGATCTCCTGTGAGGCCTCCTCACACCCCTACAGCCTCACCCAGTCCTCTGGTTGATATACACAACAGAACCATAAGCCCACCCGGCTGTAACCAAAACAATAGGCCTACTGGCAATAACAAAACAATA
>NW_017729007.1:2098441-2116662 GCF_001723915.1 Gavialis gangeticus | reverse complement strand
CTGGCGATACCAAAACAATAAGCCTGCCAGCTGTAACAAAACCATAAACCTGCCGGCCATCATAAAGTCCAGGCCCTCCTGGCTCTCTGGCCAAAGCCTCCCGGTCAGGCTTCTCTCTGCCTTCACCATAATGCATCCCTCTATGTGCTCAGGCTGCACTGCTTAGTCTAACCCTCCTGCAGAGCTCTTACCTCTCAGGTTGCCAGAAGGGAACTGCCAGCCAGGCTCCGGCCTGGCTGTTTATAAGGGCCTTGCCCTGGCCCCTTCTGGTCACGTGACCACCCTGGTTGCTCCAGCAACCCGCACCTGAGCTGCCCTGGTGATTGGCAGCTCGGCCCATACTACCACTGCCAGTAGCAGGCACCCTGGTGCCCTGCTACACTCAGTATTGGTATGGCAACCTTGGTTCCACCAGTATTGGTGTAGTATGCCTACCAACAACTCTTGCTGGGCTCATACTTGTAAATAGTTCTGTGAAATCATCCACCTTTGCATGGAGCAAAGGCTGTTTTCATGAGAGGACCTGGGCAATAACATAGGCTAGATTCTAAGCTGGTAAAATCTGGTTCACAGGTCCACTGAAGTCAGATGTCTTATGAAAATTTATACCAGATTAGAGACTGACATATACCATTTCTGGATATTACCCTCTTCTGTCTTCCATTCTTAAGAGCAGTTACTCCTTTGCAAAGGCAGTTACTCCTTTGCAAAATGACTGCCAATATTATCATTCTCATCTGTATGTTTCAGATGCTGTTTTTCCTTTAATTCCACAACTAGCCAACTTTGTGAATTGTTCATTTCCTTACATATATCATGTAATTTTTGGATCTCTTGATGCATTGTGATTGGGACTCCCGCTTTAGGCAGCTGTGTTTGGGAATGGATCTGTGACTTGTACTGGTAAAGTTACATCAACCTGGGACAAATGGGATGGTATACCCTCTCTCTCTCTCTCTCTCTCTCCCCCCCATACACACACACACACACACACACACACACACACACACACACACTTCATGTTGCACACATGATGTTATCAAAGTGACCTGAACAAATCAGGGATATTATTAGAAGTTAACAAAAATAAAAATAGTGAATTAGAAGGCAGTTTTTAAATCTTTACCTGAACAAATAAGGATAATTTAGTTCGTCTGGATTTTTTCTTGCTTAAATGCAAATGCTGATCCAAAGTCACCCATTATAGTATAACCCAACACTTCAATCCAAGGCAGAGACAGGTGTTTGTTTCAGAAAATCCTCTCTCTCTTTGTGAGAAGACAGTGTTTCCCTGACCTACCAAACCAGGCTGTGACAATGCAAAAGGCTTAGAGGAGCATATATATTTTAAATAACTTGAAGCAAACTTTCATCATAGAAGGCAGATACTTTAAAAATGTTTTCAAATTAAATATGAAATTGAATATGAAATTGTCCCAAGCCACAGGAGTTACCTTGGGATGTGTGTTGAGCTTTATAATAGATTTTAGGGGTGTGCAAAGCTTTGATTGTTGATTTGATTCAGAGAAGATTTGGTCTGATTTGGAGGCTGAATCACTGAATCTGAATGAAATCAGGAGACCAAAACAAACTTCCAAATTGATTTGGAGCCTCCAAATCAGTTCAGGAAAAGATTCAGAGATTTCGAGATTCAGAAGGCAGGGGAACACAAACTGAGAAGAGGGAGGGGGAGTAGGGGGAGAAAGACTGACATCTGTAGCTGGCCAGTGGCTGTGATCTTTCCCTGAGTCCCCTTCCTATCACAGTGCTCTTGGGGAGGGACATAGAAAGAGAACATAAGCCTCTGTCTGCAGCCTTACTGTCCCTTTTGTGAGCTGTTTCTGCCTGAGCACCAGGAAGGCCCCTGTTATAGGCTACCATCTCTGCGGGTTTCATCCCATTGTGCTTTAACACACACACAAAGTCACACGTCACAAGTTTTGCTTGTCAGCAACTTGAGATGCAGTTTCCTAGAAACCCCTGCACCTATTTCCTTGGAATCTGTCAGGCCTCATGGCCTCATAAGGGGCTACTATGCCTGCTGATTTCATCCTGCTGCACCTTAACACAAACACAAAGTCACACATCATGAGTTTTGCTTGTTAGCACCTTGAATTGAAGTTTCCCAGAAATCCCTGCACCTATATCCTTGAAACTTGGCAGGCTTTGTGCCCTTAGAAGGGGCTACTCTTCCTGCTGTTTTCATCCAAATATGACACAAAATGACAAAGTTATAGGTATTTCAGTGATTCCTCATTATAGTCTATGGCTGAATGTCTCCGAATCAGCTCTGAATCTTCTGAAGCCAATTTGGGACAGTAATACAAATCTCCAAATTGAATCACTGTCCCCCAAATCAGCCAAATCCTAATCTGAATCAAATACTTCCCTATTTGCACAGGCCTAATAGATTTTTATATATCTTGACATCCACAAAGTTAGAGCCGATACAATTGTTCTCCTCATCTCCCCCCGAACCTTCCACCATGGTTTTATTCTAGTTTTAATTCACAAGCAGAAAATGGGAGTGGGGGGTGTCTCTCCACTCTTTTTTTACTTTCCATGAATGTACCTTGATAGTCCAAGGAGCATTATTGAATCATTACTTTTGAACAATCCAAGAGAGATTTCAGTGAAACACTTAAACCAGGTACAGACATTACACTTTTACTGGTGCAAGTGATCAGAAACCAATGTATACCAATAACAGAACAGAAGTTTGGACCACAGAGTCTGGTTTAAAAATGACATAGCCTGGTCCAAGATTTCCTCCCCTGCACCAAAGGATGTATGTATGTTCTGTTTGCTACTGACTAAGCTACACCACTTACAGAAAACCATGCAACTAAGTTCAATTCTGCCTTGGGCTTTTTGAACGTCTATATCTACCCTTAATAAATTTTGCATGAAATAGAATTCCCTTTCCATTTAAAAAATCTTTATGTAGTCATGTAGTGTCATTATCTTTCAAAAGTGTGTTAATATGACTTAAAATTCATGATGTTCATTTCTGAATCGCTAGTGATCCTGGCACATTCATGTTTTTAAGAACAAAAAGCTATGGGGAGTCATGGGGTTATTTTGAACACAGTTTTGAACACAGTTCTTATAACAGGACTATCAGTTTAATGCATCCATTGTAAGCCTATCCCTTTAATGGAGTCACTTCATAGGTGCTGAAAATGAACTCAGAAAGTCAGGTGACAACAGTATAAATGGAAGCCTAGAAATTAGGCATTAGATGATTTATTTGATGGTTGAATAAAGGTGTTTGCTGGGACAGAAAAGGGTAGTCTATGTTCAGGGAATGAGAGACCAGTTTTAGGGATTTCAAGGAAGTGATTTTCTTTGTACATGCTTCCCAGGCAAAGGACCTAACAAAAGAAATCTGCAAGAGTAAAACTATTGGGGTTGAATGACTCACCGGTGAGATAGGCAAAGAAAAGTGCAACTATAGTAGTGAATCCTAAATTGAAAAGGGGCTGCAGTGGGATTGGCTGTGTGTACCTAAAACTCCTTCTGAACTAAAAGAGTTAGGTAGATAGAAGGCTTGCCTTTGATTGTTCTTAGGAACATAAGAAATATGACTTGTTAGGTAAGACCATAGGTCTCTCCTGACCATATCTTCTGTTACAAAGTGGCAGATTCTGAATGTAACATTCACAGCCTGTACCCTCTTTTGGTGCTTAAAGCCTTTCTTTCATAAAGGAAGAAATTGTCACTTTTAATAGTGTATAAGATTAGTTGTTTTTGTGCTGTTACACCTTGGGAAGACTTGTAGCCATGACCAGCAGCAGAATTTAGGGCACTTTAATGTAAAACACTCATGTGTCCATGGATTATGATTTTAGATCTAGGGACTTGAATCCCACTTAAATCCTTTTATGGGTCTGGACCAAAGGTTATAACATTTTCAAGCCAGGAATCATTTTTATTCTAATACAATTTATGTACTGAGTATGCTGTAAGCTGTTAACAAATAAGGCAGAGCTGTACCACTATTTCATACCTTTCATAGATTTCATAGACATTAGGTCTGGAAGGGACCTTGGAAGATTTTTGACTCCAGCCCCCTGCCCCAGAGGCAGGAAGTTAGCGGGGGTCATAGGATCCCAGCAAGACAAATATCCAAATTTCTCTTGAAGGCATTCAAAGTAGGTCCTTGAACCACCTCCGGTGGCAGTCTATTCCAGACCTTGGGGGCTTGGACAGTAAAGAAGGTTCTTCCTTATGTCCAGCCTGAAATGGTCCTGGAGGAGTTTGTGACTGTTTAACCTTATCATCCCTTGGGGCAGTCTGGTGAACAGACGTTCCTCCAGATCCTGGTGAGCACCCCTGATAAACTTATAGGTGGCCATCAGATGACCCCTGAGCCTGCTCTTTTCCAGGCTGAAGAGTCCCATGGATCTCAGCCTCTCATCATAAGGTCTATTTTCATGACCTCTGATCATGTGCATGGCTCTCCTCTGGACTCTCAAGCTTCTCTACATCCTTTTTGAATTGTGGACCCCAAAACTGGACGCAATACGCCTGCTGCCACCTCACCAAGGCTGAATACAATGGGAGAACGACGTCCTAGGATTTACTTGAGAAGTATCTATGGATCCAAGCCAGTGTTTTGTTCATTTTACTAGCTGCAGCATCACATTGGTGGCTCATGTTCATCTTGTGGTCAATCATGACCCCCAAGTCCCTTTCATCCACAGTGCTAGCCAGCGTAGTACTGCCGAGCCTATAAGGATGCTGCAGGTTTTTCCACCCAAGGTGGAGAACCTTGCATTTTTTGGTGTTAAACACCATCAGGTTCTTGTCTGCCCATTTCCTGAGCCTGTCAAGGTCAGCCTGGATCGCCTTCCTGTCCTCAGGTGTAGATGATATACCCCAAAGTTTGCTGTCATCAGTGAACTTGGCCAGTCTGCTTCTGACACCAATGTCCACATCATTAATTAAGATGTTGAATAATATAGACCCAAGGACAGAGCCTTGAGGAACCCCACTGATCTCAGTGCACCATGACAATTGACTTCCGTCAGCCACCACCATCTGGGCCTGATCACTGAGTCAATTCCCAGCCAGCAGATTGTGGTGAAGCAGAGGCCACAGTTGGCCAGTTTTGCTAAGAGGTGATCATGGGATACCAGATCAAAGGCTTTTTTAAAGTCAAGATATATGACATCAATCTCTTCTTGCTTGTCCAGGTGCTAGGTCACCTGGCCATAAAAGGAAATAAGATTGGTCAAGCAAGACTTACTCGCAACAAACCTGTGCTGGATATCCCTCAGAATGTTGCCATAGGCAGTCTGTTAAGAATGGTCTCTTTGATAATCTTTTTTAATACCTTTTTTGGGATAGAGGTCAGGCTGATGGGCCTGTAGTTTGCCAGATCCACTTTTCTCCCTCTCTTGAAGATAGGCACCGCAATGGCCTTCTTCCAATCTTCGGACCCTTTACCAGAGTGCCAGGAGTTCTCGAAGAGCCATGCCAGGGGCTGAGCTATGATGCCTGCCAGCTCCTTCAGTACCCTGAGGTGTAAACTGTCAGGGCCGGCTGACTTGAAGGTATCCAGCCTCTCAAGGCATTCCTTCACAAGGTCAGCATTCATGGAGAGTGAGGAATCTCTTTCACCCTGGCCTTCCTGTCCTGTAATGGGCAGGGGGTCCCTTGGGACTGGTGAAAGACCGATGCAAAGTACCCTTTTAGCAAGTTGGCTTTTTCCTGGGCGTTGGTTGTTAGTTGTCCAGTCTGGTTTAGCAGGGGTCCAATGTTACCCTTGCTTTTCCTCTGGCTCCCCACATATCTAAAAAAGGACTTTTTACTGTCCTTGATACTTTTAGCTAGTTGGAGTTCCATTGCAGGCTTGGCTTTCCTGGTTTGCTCCCTGCACAATATTCCTCCTTGGAAGTGGATCCAGTCCTCCATCATTTGTAGGCCTTTCTTTTTAGATGAAGAAGGCCCTCTAGTTCCCTGCAGAGCCAAGGGAGCTGCTGTGCCCTTTTGCTGCCTTTCCTCTGAGATAGAATAGACTTAGTTTGTGCATCCAGGACTGCTCCCTTGAGAAGCAACCACTTATCCTGAACTCCCCTCCCTTTTGGGTCATGGTCCTTTAGGGACTCACCAACAAGCCTCCTGAACTTGTCAAAGTCAGCTTTTCTGAAGTCGAGGACTTCTGAATTGCTGACTGACTTGCAAGCTTTATGGCAGATGGTGAAGGTGATCAGCTCGTGGTCACTGTCAGCCAACTTCCTTTCGATTGTTAGGTCACTGATTAGGTCATCCCCCTATTGCCAGTCCAGGTTGAGCAGCACTTTAACTCTTGTCAGCCCATAGAATTCTTGAGTCACATGAGGAAACCTTGCGACTGCTTGGAGGTGGCCGAGCACTCTTCCCACAAGATGTCCTGATAGTTGAAGTTTCCCATGACAACCATGCATTGGGAGTGTGAGGCCTCAGCCAATTCCCTGGGGAACTCCTCGTCAAGCTTTTGATCCTGGATGGGAGGTCTATACTAGACTCCCACCATTGTGTCCCCTGTGCCATGTTCCCCATGGATTTTAACCCAGAGGGTCTCCAGTCGTCCACCCTGAGTGCAAATGTAAGCTTGCAGGGACACATAGCTTTTCTTGACATAGAGAGCTAAACCCCTGCCCCATTTGTCCACTTGATCTCTCCTGTACAGTGTATAGCTGTCTATACCTGTGGTCCAGTCATGGGTGGAATCCCACCAGGTCTCTGTTATCCCTATGACATCATAATTATTTGTGTTAAGCAGAAGGACAAGTTCCTCCTGTTTATTCCCCAAGCTCCTGGCATTTGTGTACAGGCATGCAAGTGTCCCTTTAGGGGCCCTTGCCTTGCCTACAGATCATTCCAGGGCTGGGGCAGGGGTGGGCTCCATTAAGTGCCTTGGCCTGCTGACTTTGCAAAGGTTGTTCAGCGGGCCAGCAGTGGGGGTAGTTCCCCCATTCCCTGGCTGGCTTAATTTAAACCCCAGTGGAACAGGTTAGCCAGTCTGGTTGAAAAGATCCTCCTCCCCAGCAGAGAGAGGTGGAGGCCATCCCTTCCCAGCAGCTTGTTGCCTCCTTCACCAAAGAGCAGACTGTGGTCCTGGAAGCCAAAGCCTTTACAATGACACCAGCACCACAGTCTTTGGTTCACTACCTCGATCCTCCTCTCCCTCCTCAGCCCATAGCCCAAAACTGGGAGGATAGAGGAAAACACCACCTGCACCCCCAACCCATTAAGCCCCGCTCCCAAATCCCTGTAGCACTTCATGACCCAGCTGGGATTGCTCTGAGCTGTGTCATTTATGCCCACATGGATAAGGAGCATAGGGTAGTGGTCAGTGGGTTGGAGGAGCTTAGGGATCCTCTCCACAATGTCTTGATATGGACTCCCAGGAAGCAGCAGACTTCCAAGGCTAAGGGGTCAGGGAAGCAGATTGCCCCCTTAGTCCCCCACAAGATGGAGTCTCCCATGACAAACACTTGGTGTTTTGTCTTGGGGAGAGCAGGGGAGGTAGCTACAATTGAGCCTATGTTGCCTACAGGATATGGCAGCTTAGCAGGCTCTTCTGGGGCTGCAGGAGGTTCATACCCATTGCAAAGCTCCAGCGGGGCACGGAACTTGGTGTGGCAGGCCTTGGGGCCCTTGACCACCTTGGTCCAACCCCTTGGCTAGACAGAATGGGAGGGACCCGAGTCCTCCCTTGTCCTGGAAGGTGACCTTGGTCTACCCTCCACCTCCAGGGGTTGAAGGGCCAGGCAGTAGGAGTCTAACTCCTAGTAATGCCACCAAGTAACTCTATTAAACATGAACTCTCTGAAATAACTTAATCCATAAACAGATTAATAAGAGTTGAATAAAAAGAATATTAACACACAATATTGAGAAATTAAATATAATCATATGTAGGAAATTGATTTTGAAACAAAGCTGTACTTGAGCTAGAATCATGTTGCCTAAAAGTATCATTTAAGTGTGGTTCTTGTTGGGTCTGAGTTATTTCTAGCAATTGAGAATAAAGCAATTTCTTTTAAGCTTCAGATTTCACCCTGCTAGACTTGGCTGCACCATGTCAAAGTCTTGCTCAGTGAGATTCAAACATTATGGTGTATGGCTGAATGAAAGACTTGCCTCCCACTGAGAGCAGAAAAAGCAGTACAGTAGATATATATTACTAACACATTACAGGGATAGCTTCTTATCCTTTCAAAAGAGAATGTAACAGTCTTAGCTATATTAAACCTAAATTTAACTGCATCGTTCAGCAGAAATGTATTAAAGAAAAAAAAAGATCTTGGGGAAAATGGTGAGTAGAACATTCAGATACTCTCAAGTAATGGAGGTCATACAATTATTTTATTTCCATCCTCACTTTTTATCTTTTGCTTATAATTTATCAGTTCTAGCAACTTATTTTTCCTCTATTTTTCCAGCTCTTAAAAACTATTTACATCTGTAGGTCTTTCTGCTGTGCTCAATGATTTATTCTATATGTCAACTATTTTGAGTTAATAAATTATAATTCCATTAATAGCCAACATTTCCTGAGCTTAAGATTGCTCTTGAGTTTGACATTATCTCCAATAACCTTGTCTCATACATACTTTATCTTTTTCAATATTCCCAATACTTTATCTATTTTATTTTCTTCCATAAGAAGTGTTTGCCCAAAAATGAAATTTAAGCCACTTTTGCTTCTCTTTCTTTTTTCAATTGAATAATTTTTTGAGTTTTTTTAAGAATTTTAGAGTTTAATTTAATAGGCAAGTGGGTGACAAACTAAGTCGGGGAGCACCAGAATGGAGCTTAGGAGTGCATCCTCTTGTCTGCCAACCCTCCTTCTCTGGTAGACAGGTACATGCCAGGGTGGTTCCAGCTCCAGCTCCAGCTCCAAACACAGATGGAAAAGCAACACCAGCAGCACATGGTGCCATCGGTGGTGATGGTGAAGGGTGCAGGAGGTGCTGAAAATCTGAATACTGAGGCTGTGGGTAGACAAAATAAGAGGCATGTATGCATGACACTTTAAAGTGGGCTAAATGGTTTTGCACTGCTTTAATGGTGTCATTGTTTGCACACCTCAGTGGTGCATTGTGCATTAATTCCAGCCACTGTAGAAAATTTGGCAGCATAATGCGCTTTAATGACTTGGGGCACAGCGAACTAAAACTCCTTTGAGGTGGATCCAGTCCTTCATCAACTAAAACTCCTTTGAGTTTTAGTTTGCTGCCCCTACAGCTGCGGAATGAAGCACCAGGCTCCGTAAAACTTCACGGCTCTGCAAGAAGCCCTACAGGCAGCATGATAGCAACCAGGGAAAGCAGTCCCTGCCCAAGAAAAGTGGTGAGCCTGATCTCCCCCCTTTCCCGCCCAAAGCCTGCCTGCCTGAGCTGCATGGGGGCCCAGTGCTTCCCTCCTGTGGTGTCCCCTCAGGACCACCTAAGCTGGGTTCCTGCAGGTGGGTACTGCTTGGGGGGAGCCGCTGCTGCCACACAGAGATGCACCAGCCCCCACCACCCCTGCAGCCCAGGGGCTGCTCCGCCTGCTGGCAGCTCCCCTCGCTAAAGAGAGGCAGATAAGTCAGCAGAGCGTGTGCATGACATGGAGGTTTAATCAGCCCTAAATTGAAGCAGTTTTTTTAAAACCCACACGTTCAATTTAGGGCCCCCATTTTGTCTACACACAATCTAAGATACAACTGGACCAAGGAGTCCAGAATAATTTGAAGATATTTGTTCTAAATTGTTATTTATTATTTATTTAGTAATCATATGTAAATGGTTGCATCTCAGGACCAAGGTCAACCAAGAATGGGACCACATTGTGCCTTGCATTGTACAGATACAGAGTTCTTGTCATTCCCTGCCCAAAACTAGAAAAAAGCCCATTTTCCATTTCCAAAAATTAAATGTAGCAAAACTAGAATTCTGGTGGTATGCTCTCACTTCATGTCTTCAAGGCTCTTCTCTCCCTAACTTATTCTAGCATATGACCTCTCTTCTTGCCAAGTTACCCCACATTCTCCCTTTTGTTTTCTGGGGGATATGGCCAGTGTTATTCATCCTTCTTACTCCATAATACTCAAGTGCCAGGTAAGAACAGGTTATTAAACCTGCAAGGTTTTGTATACCTTCATGACTCACTGATGGTGAGGTATCCTACGCATTAGTTTCAGTGAGAACCCAAGCAGCTATAGTCTTCAGGTAGTATGGGGTTGAATAACATTAAAAAGAAAGCAAGCATACAATAAAGAGACTTTACAACTCTCTCTGAAGGACCATGCCATGGCCACTAACAGTGACAGCATAGAAAAGTAAATGCATTCTTGGTCTCTTTTTTTATGGCAGCTCTTTTGCTCTTGTTTAATGAAGCTGAAGACTCAACTACCCTTTCACCCTAAACACTGCTTCTTCCACTTGTGTCCCATGAATAACATAGTTTGGGGAAGCTTGCAGTACTGTGGTTGCTCTACTCTACCTATTTTGTAGGCTCCCTGCTATAAAATAGTCAGGTCTGTTGATGTCATAAAATAAAGATGAATAGATCAATAAATATACTAATAATACAGTACATTACTTCTATATAATGCTTTCCAGCCAAAAAGATCCCAAAGTGCTTTGCAGGCTGTATATGAATTACTCACCCACCTCTGAAATACAGCTACCTCAGAAGTGGAACGTGACAACCATCCTGTTCCTGTGGCACCTCACAGTTTTTGTAAGAGTGAAAATAACTGACTTAGTCAAAAACACAGAGGAAGTTAGATTTTTTAAAGTGTAGCTCAGAGACAGAATACGTTTAATATTGATACCATTACAAAAGTTCATGAGAGCAATAGTGATCATAAAGAAAAAGGCACTAGTTATATGTCTCCTCTGAAAGACATGGAATGCACTGCTTCTTAAGTTCCTGTGTTAAAATTGGTTTTAAAGTGTTTTAGACGGAAAGGTGATGGGATGCTAGAAAATCATCATTGGCTGATTTGTAATCCATGCTTCAAGTTTTTTTTTATAAACAGTTGCTTCTGCACTTTCACTTGGCAATGCAACCAAAACATGGAAGTTGTACAAGTTTCTCCAAGTTTGCAGACTGTTGGTGAATGCAGGCAGTTCTGGCCCATTAAATCTGTAATGTGAATGTACTACAACTAGGACAAATCTATGTCAAGAAAAATTATTGACAACACTATGGTTTACAATCTTTTGAAAAATAATACAAGAACAAATTGAATGGAGCTGAACTGGAAAAGGAGAACAAATTTATTTTATATCTAAATGTGGAACTTAACAACTCTGGATTATACAGAGAGCTTGAGGAGGGTATTTGGCTTTAGTTTTTTTGTTTTGTGTGGGTTTTTTGTTTGATAATTCTAACTAAGGCACTATGTATAATCAACGCTATGAAACAAAGGCATTGTAAAAAGATTAACCTCATGTTTATGGTATCAATTTAAAGACATGATACTGTAACAATCTTGCTTATTTTTACACTAGTTAATAGGTATAGCTAAAGGGAATCTCATTAAAGTGCTGTGTATAAAGTCATGAATAGTATGATGTTTGGAACACCAACTGCTATTTTTTAACCTACTAAGGCTAATGGTAGAAAAATGAGGTTAAAGAGAAAATTGTAAAATATGATTTAAACAGATGTCAAGAAAGGCTATCCCCCTCCTCCCCACCCTCACCCTCACACAATGCATTACAGAAGTGTAGAACAGCCTCCCCGGCAAGACTGTTGAGGCAAATACTCTAAGGTCATTAAAGAAACAATTAGATGCCATCACTGGAAAATGGCATACTAAAGAAAATTAGCTTTAATAAGTCAATTGGCTTTTACTAATTCTCCAGGAGATTCCCCCCCGCCCCCTTAGATCATATTTATTTGTTTAAGCTTGGGGATATGTGCTTGCTTACATTGCAAATGGAAAGAAAACCACAATGTGACCAAGAGTGATAAAATACAGGATGTATATGGTATAAACAGGCTCATTAATAACAGGTTCTCTAGTTAAACACATAAGTCATGCTTCATGTACACAGCATTGAACTAAAAGCTGATGCCTTAATAGAACTATGATAGCTTTATCCAAACCTTTCTACATCATCATCTTGTTATCTAAACACTTGTTATTACCATACTCCACTGTCATGCTACTTTCTTTCACTTACTGTATACTTCATACACTTTGTCCTCGTGAAAAAAATGCTGCCAACAATTTAATGTCTGTCTCAGATAAATTGCTGTTTCCAAACAACTTATCAGATTTGTACAAAGCCGATGTGTCTCCACAAAAGACAAGGGCCATGATTATCTTTCCCTTTCTGAGGGCAAATCTACACAAGTTGCTGACTGTGCAGTAGCCAGAAAATACTGTTCAGTAGCACTTCACAGCATGGACAGTGTTAATATGCTACAATGCACTATTATTAGGCTACTGTGCAGTAGCGTCACCTAAAAGACGTTTGCAAGCGCTACTGGGCAGTAACCCTATTACTGCACGTTTATTTAGTACTTGCTAATACAAGTACTAAATAAATGTGCAGTAACACCTACACAGTAGCATATCATGTAGACATACCCTGAGTGTACTAACTTGCTCTCACATGAACAAACCTGATTTTATTGACTCCAGAGCAGTGGGTTTTGAACCTTTTAAAAAAAATTATGGACTCCTAAGAGATTTTGAATGGAGGTGCAGACTCCTTTGAATTGTAAATATGGTTATTCACATAGTTTTGATTGATCAGAGTCATCTTTTTCAGACCACTTGCCCATACTCAGGACACCCCCTGGGGTCTGTGGATCACAGGTTGAAAACTACTGGTCTAAGGAATGTAAAAGGGCTTCAGCTCAGTAGGGTGCTAACTCTGAAACCTATTGATAAATGTAAAAAAATGCTATGTGTATAATTATTCAGTGTCCTACCTAATAGAGCTGGGAACAGAGTGCTTTTGGTAAATGAAATCTACAGTTCCAGATGAAGTGAGGAACATTTCAATTTAATCATTCTTAAAAAATACTGCATAGCCTTCCTCTTAGAAAGCCTTCCAGCCATAACACTCAATACTGACATCCAAATATTGTCTCCAAATAAATAAGTAAATAAAAGTTGAAACAAAGACAACTCAAACAAGATATAAATAATGAAAACAGAACTTTTACCTAAAGATGGGAAAGTACCAGAGAATCTTTGAAGACCATTAAGGATTTCATGTGGATGTTGACCCAGATGGCTATCAGATAAATAGAAGTTCATCCAACACAAGTATTCCTGAGAAGTAAGCATAAGATCTTGCCCTATCCATTTGTTGGTATATACCTGAAACTGTTCCTGAAAAAAAACAATTAAAACAGTTTGGCTATGAGTCTTAAGGAAAGGCCAGAAGCTTAAGATGCACTCGTAGGCTGTGTCCAGATGAGCATGGCTGTGCAGTATGTGGTGCTGCAAACATGTCTGTGGTGCCACATATCACATATATAGATGTTCTCTGCAGTGCAAGGGTGTGATGCCCATATGTGCGCTGCTCCACCTTTTTTTTTTTTCCGCACGGATTTTTTTGATCCTTGAATATCCAGGAGTCAAAAAAAATATGGAAAAAAAAAGCAAAGCAGCGCACACATGGGTAGCATGGGCTGCTCAAAAGTGGAGCTGGGCTGTCTGGAGCCATGCTCCAGCTGCTGGCCAGGCTCTGCTCAGTAGAATTACCACTGGTGCAGCCCCAGGAGACCCCCAGGACCCCAGGTAAGGCTGTTGGGGCCAGCACAGTGCTGACCCCAGCCTCCCCTACCCCACTGGGGATAAGTTGCCATGTGCCAAAGAGTGTGTGGCATGGGCGCTCCTGGGGACAAGTAGCAGCAGCGCAAGGCACACTGCCACTACTTGTTCCTGGGAAACCAAATGTCCACACTTGTCTAGATGCACCCTTAATGCCAAAAGATAACTCAACATTGAAAGATGTCTGACCATTTTCATGAGTGAAATTGTTCTGCAATATTTGCAGTTTGAGATAATGCGAGTCTAGGGCAAGGTCCCAAATCACCTTCTGTGTACACAGGAGAAAGTGACCAAGTGTCAGGTGCTTCTATAATACTCTACATGTGCCATGTGCATTGTCAGGATGCACGGCAAAATCTCTGGAGGTGCTACTTCCTTCACTGTGCAAGCCATCCATCATGAAGTAAGCACATGAGATGATAGATAGGGATAATGACTCATATACTAGCTCATCTACCAGTAGTTTAGATCAATAATCTGTATCTGATACAGATTCCTTCCATCTGGAATAAGGGTGAACAGAATTGTGCTACTCATGGTAGCAATCTCTCACTTGTCTGCTTCTGGGAAAATTCAGTTAAGACAAGTGTTACTCCTACTCCTAGGTTAAAGGGAAGATCTTAATAAAAGACATGTCCCACCAGTGAGGAAAATATGTTGCCACTGTAGGGGGATTGACTTGATTATCTAATCAGACTTTTTCAATTTTTAAAGCTATGATTCTATAATACAGGCCCTACAAATCCAGAGCGCTGAGTCAAGGCAGCTTTAGAGATGCAGCCTTGGTCCTCTCTGTCACAGCTGCAGTGGGCAGAACCTTGCTGCAGTGGGCAGAATTACTGGGAGAGTGGAAAAAGATTCACCCATGACTCAAGAACAAACTGTTTTAATCAGGACTGAATATGAACATGACCGGAATAATAATACCATGGAACAACAACTCCATCAATGACTGAGTTTTCCTTCTTTATTCTCTCAAAGAGTGATTGCTGCTGGAATAAAAAATGTATTATGTTCAATAGTAAATGTTTTTTTTCTCACAATGACATAACACATTTCTGCATGCAAGGGTTTCTGTTATAGTTCCACAATGATATAGGGAGAAGCCACAGTAAACAAGTTATTATAGCAGAGCTACACTAAGTCACACATTGTCAACTGTGCATCTCCTGCACCAGGTCAATTTGAAAATAACCCACAGAGTTGATCATCTTCTGCCATTGAATAAACTAGAAATCCTGAATTGGGAATTATTTCCCCTTTCTCTATTTGAAGATTGTCTGAAAAGTTGTTTATCTATTCAAAATTGATTGACAAATATTTTCTGCAAAATGGCATTAAAAGTAATAATGTCCACATTATAAATAAAGCTGCAGTGGTTGCTGCTTAAGCCTAGAAAGCTTCTGAATAGTCAGAGACATACAGTAGCTGTATAACAAGTAGGGCATGGTCTGAGACAGTTTCATCAAACCTGGCAACAAAAGTGGTTGAGCTGTCCTGTTTACTGTCTTTCCAACTCTCATGATAATTTGTATTTTTCAAGTGGCCTCACCTCCTGGAGTCATGTTATTTGAGAGTATTTTGACTTTCATTACGTTTCTAGTCCCCTGAAAAAATAAAACTTGAAAATGTGATCCAAGTATGGTCTTCAGGCAGAAGGTAAATAAAAAGAGTACACACTATACTGGCTTACATGTGCACACAAAGAACCTTTATTATTAAATTAATTTCAAGATTTTTGGTGGTCTAGCTTATGATTTTCATATATTTGAGGGTGACTGCCTGTGATAGATTCTTACAAAATTATCAAAGAAGTAGTCCTGTTTTAAACATTACCCTTTCTGATATGGAACAGAACATATCATTGTGTAACCTCTCCAACATAAATGTGTACTTGCACAGTTTACAATTACTATTGCTTGCTATTCACAAACTGATGTTTGAGCTATGCAACAGGTCATATAAGCAACAGAAAATTGAGTCTAGTTCCTGACTGGATAGCTTACTACTTTTAGCTTTGTTTTTTCATGAAAAGGTGTTTTACTGATTAAAAATATATTTTCTCCAGGTCCAAAATAGAATTTCCTAATGCATGTGCAATCAAAACTTTGCTTGTGTGCTTTTTAATGAAAAAGTAAGAAAGAGGAGAACAAGTACTGTGGAAGCAAGGTTCTGGTGAAAATTTTTGTCATTAGGTTGAGCTAATGAAAACTTTATTCTTTCCAGCAGATTTTAATTAAACTCTTTAGACCTACAAATTTAGTGATTTTAAAAACCTTTTTCTTTTTCTAAAATGACTGCTTATTCAGCTGCTAGTGTTAGCCAGTGTGCCCAAAGCATTAATTCATCTTTTTATGGAGATAGTTCCATTGCAGCTCATTAGTTAAAGCACACATAAAATCATAGCACAGATTTGATCAAGCTCTAAAGTACTACTAAAATTTGTGTACATCAAAAGCAGTCAGATAATGCAATAGCGTTGCTATTTTACACCTTTTCCCAGATTTTCTTTACTTTCTATATTAATAAATTGGAGCATTCATGACACTTTTTAAATCCTTCATGGTATTCTTTTCTCCCCCTCCAAAGTAATTTTATTTACATGGTGGTTAAAAGTGGCTGACAATATCTGTAATCATGCTATATACTGAACTTGAGAAATGCTAACATGTCCATTCGTCTAATCATTGACATGGGATATTATGTTCTGACGATTAGCATGCCAGTTTATGAATCTACAGGCTGGAAACAGCAATGCCACAAGTGAACTTTTCTTAGCGTTAGAATTTTAATGAAGAAATGACATTCTTGTTCATTAAAATTTCAGAGTAGGTACACAACAAAATATTCTACCCATAGTTAATTATTTAAATTTCTTTATTTATACAAACTATCACCTTCATCAATATTATAGTGTTGTTATCTATGTATGTACCATTCCTTTGTAAATAAAGAAACATGGTAATTATCTCTAGGGACTGTTTGATTACAAGACAATTCATGATTGTAAGGAGACAGTCTTACAAGCTTTAAGTTAGATTCAGATCCCTAATAGTACCTGAAGAGAAAACAACGGTTTTAGAAAAGCTATCCCATTTTACATCAAGTTAATTAACAATGGAAGAACACTTCTCTGATAGGATTCAGTTCTGTAAGAAGTTCCTCATGTTGGCTTTTCAGGTTCTTGTTAATTTGAAATCTAACTAAATGTATGTGTCATTTTAACAGAATAAGAAAATAGGGGATTTCAAGTAACACAGGATGAATTTACACATTAAACTTAGACCATACTGAGGGCACTTAAAATGTGAGTATCTGCTAAGTGTACTCTGAGCATCTCAAAATTATGCCACTTCAGGTAAGGGTTAACTTTGGCCCATGATACACAGCTTATGTTAGGGTAAATTAAGTCTACTCCACAGAGATAAAATGAGCAATATGAAGTCCTCCAGTATTTCAAGATGCGCTGTTCCCAGCACTCAATGTCTCCTCCCCACCCCAAGCAGGGATAGAACCCAGGTGTCTTGACTTCTAGCCATGCTTAAGGTTGCTAGCCCTCTAGTGGTAAGTCAGACCCGTGCAGGCAAAACCTGGTATTAAACCTTAACATGTGACTGCTAATAGCACATTCTGACTTTAACACCACTTAACGTCCGATATAATTAGTATGATCCAAGTGTAACGTATAACTTTACCCTAAGAAAGGCATAAGGCCCCAGGATGGAAAGTTTTACTGAGCCAGATCCTCAGCTCTATTAAGTCCTTTTTGAAGACCAGTGGCATAAAGGAGATGTCCATGCCTACTCTGCAATGTCTGGGGTCTTATTGCAGCATATATAGCTATGTACAAGCTAATTTTAATACCATAGCAGTGAAGCCATGACAAGCATGTCAGATCACATATGTAGGCTTACACAGGGCTCAAGGCATATGTTCAGGTATTTAGTCTATATGGAGACCTATGCTGCCATTTATTTACTGATAGGTTAAAGCTATCTTGGGTAGTCCTATGCCTGCTATACTCATCCCTAGGATTGCATTGTAGATATGGTCAAAAGTGGTCTGGGATCCTCCACGTGCATTGGAAACCCCAACAGCAATAATGCCTTCATAGCCAGCTCACTGAGATCCCCTCCCAGGCAATGTGGCTGTAGCAGGGCACCAGGGTGCCTGCTACTGGCGGTGGTAGTATGGGCTGAGCTGCCAATCACCAGGGCAGCTCAGGTGCGGGTTGCTGGAGCAACCAGGTTGGTCACGTGACCAGAAGGGGGCAGGGCTGGGCCCTTATAAACAGCCAGGCCGGAGCCTGGCTGGCAGTTCCCTTCTGGCAACCTGAGGGGTAAGAGCTCTGCGGGAGCGCTAAGCTAAGCAGTGCAGCCTGAGCACCCAGAGGGCTGCATGATGGTCAGGGTGAGGAGAAGCCTGACCAGGAGGCTGTGGG